>NC_035447.2:109223100-109552504 GCF_002127325.2 Helianthus annuus
CTCAAGAACACCTAGATCTTGGTGATTTCATGGATGAAATCCAAGTTTTGAAAGATAGAAAGATGTAGAATCGATTAATGAACAAGAACGTACAAGGATTAGAGCGAAATACTTACCGGTTTGAGAGAAATCTGAGATTTAGTGAGAAGAAGAGGCTGGTCGGTCAGAGCTTTTCCAAAAGTGGAAAGCTTGACAAGGACAGCCCTATTTATAGGCTTCCAAAAGAGGAAAGGGTCAGCTGATCGAACAGCATCCCTGATCGAGCAGCTGCCCGATCGAACAGCCTGTTCGATCGGCTAGCCTGTTCGATCAGGTTGCCCTGTTCGATCGGCTTGCCTGTTCGATCAGGTTGCCCTGTTCGATCGGCTTGCCTGGTTTTGAGTGTTTCGCGACGATTTTTGATATTTCGACTTAGAACGATGATTTGAGAATGATAGAATTCCTAATCAAATTACTTTTAGTAGTAGTCGAGACTATATCTAACATACAAGCATCCTTACACCACAATTTAGATTCGATTTCGATTGAGTTTGATTCACCTTGAGTCTTGATTGATTTGATTGATTCACCACACACTTTAACATAAAAGTAAACATGCACAAGTAACACATAAGGCACACACACACGTATAAAAAGTACTAAAATCCCCACACTTAAGTTTGATGATTGATTTGATTAGCTTGATTATTGATTGACTAGCTTTATTGCATTGTTACTTCCTATCATTCACAGTTGGTCGTTGATTCACAGTTCGATTATCGGTCGATCAGTTTGATTATACAACACTTACTCCAAATAATACGAAAATCAAAATGAAACTAAAATGAAATTAATCTTTATTAATCTTTAATTCCAATAACAGTCAACACTTGACTTTGACTTTTGGAAAACACGGGGTGTTACATTAGGGTTTTGAAAGTCCCGTATATTATAATTCTACCTCCCTTAAAAAAAAATTCGTCCTCGAAATTAGCATTATATAACACTATACAATATGGGTATTTCAACTCTCTACCCCTTAAAATAATTTCGTCCCCGAAATTAGCGATTACACATATGGTATACTATTCATGTTACACATTAACGATGCGAATAATGATAATGAAGTTACAAACACAATTAGGAAAAGAGTCAAAAAGACACACAAGTGAGTTTGATACGCGAAAATTTAACCGTTAGGAACACTAACCTTAGGTTTCGAATAGATGTGGATATTGAGAACGGATTGCTTCCTCCGATTCCCAAGTGGCTTCACGTTCTGGATGGTTTTTCCACAAGATTTTGACGAACGGAAAAGATTTCTTACGCATCATGCGTTCTTGTCGGTCCAAAATAGCCTCTGGTTCCTCTTCGTATGATAAGTCCTCACGAATCTCGTGTAGGGAATAGTTCACAACATGGAGAGGATGGTAATTATACCCACGTAACAGTGAAATATGGAACACATTATGCACGTGCGACAATTGTGGCGGTAGAGCTAACCGATAAGAAACTTTGCCAACTCGTTCCAAAATTTCGAAAGGTCCGATAAAGCGAGGACTCAATTTTCCCTTTATACCAAAACGTCGGACACTTCTACATGGTGAGACTTTTAAGAATACTTTTTCACCTACATTAAATTCCAAAACTCGTCGGTGGCGATCAGCATAACTCTTCTGTCTACTCTGGGCTTCCTTAAGTTTCTCACGAGCAATAGCAACCTTTTCATTCGTGATCTGTACCAGTTCAGGACCCTCAATCATCTTTTCTCCGACCTCGTCCCAACATGTGGGAGCTCGACATTTACGCCCGTATAACAATTCAAAAGGTGCCATGTCGATACTAGCTTGCCAACTATTATTGTAGGAAAACTCCACCAAGCACAAGTATTCATCCCAGTTTCCCGTCCACTCAAGTGCACATGATCTGAGCATATCCTCTAAAGTCTGAATAGTACGTTCAGATTGTCCATCAGTTTGCGGATGGAAAGCAGTGCTAAATCGTATCTTCGTATCCCAAGCTTTTTGGAAACCCTTCCAGAACCGTGATGTGAAACGTGGATCTCTATCACACACTATAGATGATGGCGTACCATGCAATCGAACAATCTCACGAAGGAATATCTCAGATAGCTTACTCACCGCGTACTCCTTACGAATGGGCAAGAAATGAGCAGACTTTGAAAGTCTATCTACCACAACCCAAATAGCATCGTTCTTCATACGGGTTCTTGGTAGACCAGTTACAAAGTCCATAGAAATATCATCCCACTTCCAGAGAGGAATATCTAAAGGTTGTAATAATCCACTAGCTCGTTGATGTTCAATCTTCACTTGTTGACAAATCAAACACTGGCTCACATGTCTAGCTACATCTTCTTTCATACCACTCCACCAAAAATGTTGCCTCAAATCCCTATACATCTTTGTGGATCCAGGGTGTATAGAATAAGGTGAACTGTGTGCCTCAGTCAGTAATGATTCACGAAGAGCGGAATCATCTGGCACACATAAACGTTTCCCACACCATATTGTTCCATGTTCATCCACTCGAAATTCAGTTTGTTTTCCTACTCCCAAATTTTGTAAGACCGCCCAAAGCTCACCATCTTCTTTTTGAGCTTCCTTTATCTGAGTGATAAGGTTCGGTTCGATCTTCAGTCTAGCCAAATAACCACCAGACTCACCAACTTGTATACCAATATCCATGCGTCTCAGGTCTGATTGAATTTGAGGCTGCACAGTTAAGTATGCCAAACCCCCAGAATTCTTCCTACTCAGTGCATCTGTAACAACATTTGCTTTACCAGGGTGGTACTGAATGTTGGCATCATAATCCTTAAGTAGCTCTAACCATCTCCTCTGCCTCATGTTAAGCTCCTTCTGAGTGAAAATATACTTGAGGCTCTTATGGTCGGTGAATATGTTACATGTCTCCCCATACAAATAATGCCTCCAAATCTTAAGTGCAAAAACAACTGCCGCCAACTCTAGATCATGCGTGGGATAATTCACCTCGTAGGGTTTAAGCTGACGCGAGGCATAAGCAATAACCTTTCCATGCTGCATGAGAACACAACCAAGTCCTTTCTTCGATGCATCACTGTATATATCGAATCCGCCTGTGCCAGAAGGTAGAGTAAGAATAGGAGCGGATACTAGCTTCTGCTTCAGTGCCTCAAAACTCTTTTCCCGATCGTCGTTCCAAGTAAATTTTACCCCTTTCCTCAAGAGTTGAGTGAGAGGTAAGGCCAAAATAGAAAATCCCTCTACGAAACGTCGATAATAACCCGCTAGACCAAGAAAACTTCGAACTTCGGTAACTGAAGTTGGTCTGGGCCATTTAGTGATAGCTTCCACCTTTGATGGATCCATTGTGATACCTTCCGCTGATACAATGTGGCCTAGAAACGCCACTTTTTCAAGCCAAAAGTCACACTTAGAAAATTTTGCGTATAACTTCTCCTGGCGTAAAGTTCCTAGAACCGTGCGAAGATGGTCCTCATGCTCTACTCTACTTTTAGAAAACACCAAGATGTCATCGATGAATACAATCACGAACCGATCCAAGTACTCATGAAATACTCGGTTCATAAGATCCATGAAAACAGCAGGAGCATTTGTCAAACCAAAAGGCATGACTAGAAACTCATAGTGACCATAGCGGGTGCGGAATGCTGTCTTATGAACATCTTGATCTCTGACCCTCAACTGATGGTACCCTGATCTAAGATCAATCTTTGAGAAAAACTTTGCTCCTTGGAGTTGGTCAAAAAGGTCATCAATACGCGGTAAGGGGTAGCGATTACGAATGGTGATCTTATTCAACTCCCTGTAGTCGATGCATAAACGCATGCTACCATCCTTCTTCTTCACAAACAAAACCGGTGCTCCCCAAGGTGAAACACTAGGTCTAATGAATCCAAGTTCCAAAAGTTCTTGCAGCTGTTCTTTCAATTCCTTCAACTCCAATGGGGCCATACGGTAGGGTGCTTTAGAAATAGGTTCAGCTCCGGGAATCAAATCAATAGTGAACTCTATTTCACGTTCAGGTGGTATCCCTGGCAATTCTTCTGGAAAGACATCAGAGAAGTCTCGAACAATAGGAACGTCTTCAACACGTGGTGTATCCACTGAGGTATCTTTAATAACAGCTAAGACTCCCTCGGATCCATGGGATATAAGTTTTTGAGCTTTAAGAGCAGAGATGATTTTAATGGATTTTCGAGGTTGAGATCCTTGATAAATACATTCAGGATTCAGAATATCACCAAAAATGACTCGTTTTGAGTGACAATCGATGGTAGCGCAATGCGTGGATAACCAATCCATGCCTAGTATGACATCAAAATCTCCCATTTGCATGGGATAAAGATTCGCTATACGAATAACATTTCCGATCACAAGCGGGCAATCTTTATAGATGTGAGTAATAACCGAAGAATTTCCCATTGGTGTAGAAATGACTAAAGCTTGATCCAATAGAGAAGGCGTAATTTTAAGATATCGGGCAATTAGTTGTGAGACTATCGAGTGGGTTGCCCCAGTATCAAATAACACATACAAGTCACGCTCACCCAAATAAATACTACCCGAAACAGTACCTAGTGAATCGATAAACAATAAGACACAAACGATTGTATGAAAGCCATAAACAACTAAGCAAGCAAAATAATAATACTAAAAGGAACATTTATCGGAGACGGTACCTGGAGCATTAGCAGCTTCCCCTGCAGTCAATGAGAAAACACGCCCTCCCGTAGTAGGTGGCACAGCAGCTCCCCTAGTGGTATCAGTTGGTCGGTTACCAGCCTTTGGGCATTCATTAATCTTATGCCCCATATCTCCACACTTAAGGCAAGCCCCAGTAAGTCGACGACAGATGCCTGGGTGACGCTTGTTGCAATGGTTACACACTGGAGGCTGGGTAGGGTTCTGGTTACTTTTCTGGTTTACGGGTTGAGCTTGGGTTGGTGGCTGGTAGGGTTTGGTCTGACCCTGATTTTGGCTCCTTCCCTGCCATGGTCTATTATTCCTTCCCGATGACCTATTCCCCATATTGTTTTTATTATTTCGAGTAGGTGCTTGAGGCGACTCACTAGTGAACGGAGTGCGGTATTCGTCTCTGTTTCTCTTCCTACTATTACTGGAACCACCCAAAAATTCTTTGTTCTCCATATCAACCTTTTTGGCAGCCTTAGCGGCCTCTGCAACAGTGGGGAACGTTGACTGGATGATTGCTCTACGAATCCGATCACAAACTGCCCATTGATATTTCTCTGCTTGTTCCTCTGGTGTTCCAGCAGCTGACCCAAGAAATCCAACTAGTCGATAAAATCGATCAGTGAAGTCAGAAAGTGGTTCGTCATTCCTCTAACGGATATTGTGATACTCTCGTGTGTAAGAACTCTTATCCACGCTGTTAAAATATTTCTCGAAGAAAATAGTACGAAAATCTGCCCAAGGTAAATTCTCCACAAATGGGTCTCCTCCTCTTTCCTCCAATACACCTTCCCACCAAGTTTGCGCATCTTCTTCTAGTTTATACGATGCTAATCTCGATTTAAATTCATCACCAACTCCTAACGCCCGAAATATTTTCTCGATATAAGCAATCCAATCCCTTGCTACGATTGGAGTGGTTGCCTTTGTGAAAGATCTCGGTTTCTGTTTTATGAACTTATCTAGCCAATCCCCAATTGCACCGTTTGGGTTTGGATTTGGGTTCGGATTAGGATTGGGATTAGGGTTCGGATTAGGGTTCGGATTCGGATTCGGATCAGGACCACGTACGGCCTGAACAAGTGCAGGCAACATAGCAGTAAAGGCCTGAGTGATAGCAGCTACGATATTTGGATCAGGCTCATTTGGTCCACCACCATTACGACGACCAGAGTTGCGTGTCTCACGACGAGGAGGCATCTAAAGAAAACACATTAAGAATTTAGATGAAACAAATAATAAGGACTAATCACATAACGGAATACCTAACCCAATGTCTACCCATTCCTCACGTGTCTTAATTACTTAGTTAATGTTTTCTACAGGATAGAGCCTAAGCTCTGATACCATAACTGTAACACCCCGCCCCGATAAGTTAGTAGGATTTCGCTTTATATGAAGTGTTTGAACTTTTTTGGCTTTAATCTTTGTTCAACGCATAGTGTTTATCATAAACTTATGCATATATGTTCACAAATTTTCACATGAAGGAAGACAGGTATTCCAATCAAATGCCTCATCTTGTTAACCTCTGTATAACATTATTTGCCTAAAATCTAAATTAACTACTTGTCATGTAACACCCCGCCCCGATTAGGGCTGACGTGTTACACAATTCGGTAATCAGAGACAATTAATAACTTAGTTAAAACATAAATTCCATAGGTTTAAAAACAAAAATCCCCAAAATGGCATAACGGTCTCAACAGAAAAACATAAGTGTCTAAATTTATTGAATATAAAGTTTTATTGAATTCCTTGTTCCAACTCTAGCTATTTTATTATCACTCTTCACACATTTCCCCGATTTCCCTGAGTACCTGTTTAAGACATAATAAAAGAAAACAACAAAAAGAAACGGTTGAGCCAAAAATTGCCCAGTAACGGAGAAACAATAGCACTAACACATAAATGATAGAAGCAATACACTAAACAGTTTAACGATGCAAACAATACAATACGCTGAATGATCACTGATGAATACCATAAATGTATATTAGAAATACCCATGTGAGCCACTAACAATAAACACGAACACTTTGTACATTAGCTGCAGTTCCAACGCACCATTATGTAGAGGGGGTGTGGGCACTCACACCTATCCCACTACCACTAACACTTACACTTACACTCCTAGGATCGATCCATATGCCTCTCAATAATCAATAAGTGCAATCACTTAGCACACAATACAATATAGAGACGCCGTGGGCCTTTTGCACCGCCACGGATGGTGCACGTCAACTGTGCCTATGATGACGCCCTATGTCCCCATAGGTGGATATGCTCGGGTATTGAGGTCAAATAAAACGATTCACTCAAGTCAAGGTAAATACACTAACGATACACTAAGGCTATATCACATCTAGCCAAAGATAAATAATAAATAATAAAAGTCATGGGAACATGCGACAATGAGTATAAATGGGTAACTTATCGCATGCGTGGCAAGGACAATAACTCGATACGATGTATGTAACGATAATTAGAGAACGTAGAAAACTCAATGGTTCAAGTAGCAATCACGAACGAATACGATATCATGAATTAAAACAATTATGCTAAGATCAAGACACCACAAAATCCGTACCTTAAGCAATTAGCGATGACTGTAGTAAATCCTAAGCCCGAATCAAATGTCACGAAACCCTACAATATTATTACATAATATTAATTATTATACTTGTTGTGTTGTTGTTTAAATAGGATTTCTATAAGAATACTTTGTGTGGTTATAAATAGTGGTATTAATTCTTTTCTATAGTATTCTAGGTATAAAACAGATGGTTATATTTATTTATATATTTACTTATACATCTTTGTAAATGCTTTTACATTAACGTAAATAGAAAGAATCAAGAGTTAATTCATTCACTTTCTCAAAACAATCAACACTAGTTTATATGCGTTCCCTGGTAATCAAGTTTCCCCCCCCCCCCCAAAAAAAAATAAATAAATAAATAAAAATAAATAAATAAATAAAGAACTATAAAAAAAATCAACAGTATGCTATCTTTTTCTCTAATCCGAGAACTGAGTTACTCGTCCTCCCCCAAATATAAAATTTGCAGATTGTGCTTACAATCGAAATCTTAATTATAGTTTCTTATTAAATTGTTGGCTTCAATAACTATAAGTCAAGCGAGTAGGGTGGATTCTAAAAAAAAATGACAAAATCGAACTTGAAGACCAAAATCAAAACGAACAGAAAACTTCCTTTTTCTCAAATGTTGGTGTGCTATGTTCAGTTCAAACATGGTGATTGCAAAAAAAAAATATTAGCTATAGATCCTTTAATTTAGATAACTTAAGGATGGCGAAACAACTACAATCAGCGGAGGTTTTAACATCGTTACCTTAGTCGCCAAGCGAGATGGATACGAGAGCAATGGGTGGCAGCTTGCTGTAATCGGACACGAACAAAAACGGTTGTGTGATGGGGCTCGGAGGTTATTGGCTGTCGGTATGAGCGGAAGCGAATGACAGAACCTAAGAGTGGTTCATGAAACGAAAGTGGGTCAGTCTGAAACTACTAAACGAAGGGCAAACGAATCACTAATGAAGCTTACCATAAAGTCAAACAACGTGGTAGTGGTGTTCGGCAGTTCTGTTGCGGCTCCAACTAGACGAACCGTAAGCGAAACAGACCGGCGAGATAGGTTTACACTTGTGGTTGGCGGAGGCGATTTCGTCGGTACTGTAACAGGTGGTCGGAAGGTAGAACGAGAGGGAGCAAACAAGGTTCGGAATGAATTGGCGAGATCGATTAATATAGCTGATCGTTTAAAGGGATTCCAAATCCCATGAATTGTGTAACAGAATTGTTAGAATGGAAAGCAACGTAAATAATGTCGGAGATATGGAAATCATTTTTATTTTTGAAAAAAAGATGTGCTGTACAATTACTCCATATTTAACTCATTTCAAATTTATTATTATTTTTTTTTCTTACCTTCGGTTTCAAGACACTGAGTATGGGGTTGAACCCAAATTTGAATTGTGATTTGCTTACTATTACTTTATTATTATTATTATTTTCATATTTTGGTTTCACTATTTTTCTTTCTTTTGACGGTTGTAGAACTCACAACACAATTGCCATTTATCAATACATTTAGTTGGTAATATAATTTAATTTCCTTTTTTTATAAGATATTACTATGATAATTATTATTATAGAATATTACATCTTTATTTTTTTTTTTGTTTATTTAATTTTTTTTAACTAAAAAGTTGACATAGTATTCATGACAATGAATATCCGACATACTAATATGTCGTACTACTTATGACATTAATCATCTTAGGGTTTTGAAAGTCCCGTATATTATATGTCATCTTTTAGCATAAGCCTAAACTCTTTGCATCCTTTTTTAAGGGTGTGCCTATTGGCACACCAAACCCTAGTAAAATTAGGGTTTATCTATGCAGCGTATACGTCAATACGCAGCGTATAGGGTTAACCCTCTACGCTACGTATTGACCTATACGTTGCGTAGATAAACCATAGATCTCAGTGCCTAATAACCAATCATTGCACAGAAAACAAGGTTTATATACGCTGCATATAGCTCTCTACGCAGCGTATATAAACCATCTGAAAATTTGGGGTCATTTTGGTAGGTTTGAAACATCATATTTTTATAAGGTTTATATACGCTGCGTATAGCTCTATACGCAGCGTATATAACCTTTCAGAATTTTGTTTCAACATTCGGCCTATTTGTGGTATAAATTCTCAGCCGGTTACAACGTTAACTCGCTTAAATATATAACGAGTTAAAAATATATAATATTTTTTATTATTTAGTTGACCTTCACCCCCGTATCCACCGTATCCACCTTCACCCCGTATCCACCGTAACCTCCGTATCCACCTTGCACAGAAAACAAAGTTTATATACGCAACGTATGTAAACCCTATGTGTGTAGATAGCCTGCCAAGGTGTGCAAATAGTTAGGGTCTTTTTTAAAGTTACTACCTCGTAAAAGATTCTTGATTGTTTTTTCTCTTTCAATTGTCAAAATACCATGCTTTTTTTTGTCATCCTACCGATTATTAACGCTCCATATTTTTAGTCCCATTGCTGAATATTGAGCACTCTTTCTATGATGTTCTATTAGAACCCTCTTCAAGCGAAGGTGTGACAATAGCTTAGTTCTTCACTGCGCTTAAGAACCAAATTTCTTCTATGACTCGAAACTTGTTTTGATCAACTGATTGCTAAGACAAGGTTAGGCATTGATTTAATCTTAGTTCATTACAGATAACTGATTAGCTATACAACTTGTCATTTTGTTAGTCAACTTGCACAATTTTTCTTTCTTTGAATCTTTGCTGAGATTCAGGCAACTAACTAAAGCAAGATAAATAATTGCATGTATGATGTATCATCCTCATTTATGAAAACTGCAAAAGGTTCCATATTGTGTATTTAGCTAGGAAATAAGGACATTTCATCCTGGCAAATTTCAATCTAAATTACTTGAGTTCACAATAACATCATGAAACTTTGTCTCTGACTTGTTGCTGATTTTGGTATATTAATTAATTCCCTTTTTGTCACCAGTGAAGGGTCTAAATTAAGTTTTACTATAGTTGAATGTTTATATGAACTATGGAGTCACACATTTCATTTTTCATGACAAATGGAGTAGAAGATAAGTATTGTTACAGTTCCAGTTATTTTAAATATATGTCAGAAAATACTTACTCAAATAATCAATCAAAATTAAGGTTATTCAGGCCCACTGGGATTATAGCTTGCACACATCTTTAATCATCCACTGCATTTAGGACATATGTTAGACATCTTAGAGCATATGTTACACCAACCCATTATCAAACACTATACCAAAAGAAATTACCTGTGCTGACGGTTGTTGTGAAAACCCGTGATTTTGAGGTAGAAACCTGTTTGTTTCATTACTATTAAATCAAATCGCACACTTTTATTATTTGATGAACTAGTTATATTTTATCCATATCGCGTTGAACCGACCCGAAGTGTTTGAACCAATGTGCATGTCTTGCTTGTCGAATTGACCCACTCCCGTAACTCGAAACTTATGAGGCCCGAACCATAGCATGTATATTATACATTTATATTAGTTAATTAATTGTATTTTCATTTTAGTTTATTATAAAGGTAATAAAAAAATTAATTAATTATGTAAACTAAATATCTAAATGTTACAACAGCATTCATATCGTTGGCTGCCATTTGGTTGCGGCCCACCACCACAGCCCAAACCTTTTTAATTGTCTTCAGCCCACATGCCATTTTAATATATGTACGTAATTGCATATTATTAGATAACTCCCTAAAACCAAACCCTAACACCCTAGTCCCTACCCTACTCCCTCAAGATCGACGGCAGCAGGTGATATGTGATAAATAGTCCAGGGTCTAGTGTGTCAGTAATTCAAAGTATAGGGACTGATCTTGTAAATTGTAAAAGGATCTGTTAAATACTGTTGGAAAGAGATGAGTATGACAGCTATTGATTTGAGATTAATCTCCTTCTTCTCTGGATTCTTTCTTCTTCTCCAATTCTTAGCTCTTAACTCTTGATTACCATTTCTACACGTAACAGTGGTATCAGAGCTGTTCGATCTTCGGACAATTCGTGATTCAAACTTCAATTCGTTAAAATTCAATCTAATCGATCGTTTCAAACACCGTTTCATTTCGATTCACTGGAATTGATCATTTGTTCGATCAATTCTGCTTCAATTCGATTCAATTTTTCCCTAATATTGAATCAGTTCAACAAATCAACAACCAAGAATGGTGTTCTTGTGCTCATGTGGGGGTTTGATATGGGTGAACAGAGTTCACGTTTGTGGAACTATTAGGTGTTCTTGTGGTGGGATGAAATATGAAGGCAGGGGTCATTGTTGTGGCTACATACCGGATTATTCAAAACCACCAACTAATTGGGAACTTTACACGGGTTACAGAAGTTGGGATGAATGGATAGGATCTCCAACATGGGGAAAACGAAGCCCTAGCTTATTCGGAACCAAGAATCAAGAAACAAAAATTCTAAATACTGCATCAGCTATGGAAGAAATTCAGAACTTACAACAAACAGGTTCATTTCAAGACTATTGTGATTCATTTGATTTACTTCTTACTAAAGTAATTCTAAGTGAAGAATATGCTACAAGTCTATTTGTGAGAGGTCTCAAATCTGAAATTAAATTGTGGGTTAAGTTCTTGAATCCAAAAACACTTAATGAGGCTTATGAAAAGGCAAAAAACCAAGTTAATCTTCTTGGCATTTTAGATGGCAATAAAGAATATAAGAAGGTAGGGAAACAATCTTCTGGTGCGAATTCTAGTAAGGAATATAGTGAAACTGAGATTCAAACTAGTGTTGAGGTTGAATCTGAAATTGAGGTTGAGATTCAAGAATTAATTGGTCAAGATTCAGGTGATAGTGAGTATGCCCTCAAGGTGCTCGACGAAATGCCTAAAGAAAAGGTCAATGCATTGAAGGGTGATTTTAAAGAACAATTTATTGCACTTAACGCACTGAAAGGTGATTTTAAAGAACCATTAAATGAAAAAGATAATAATGTTAGAGGATCAGAAAACGAAATGAAAGATGACATTAAGCAGATTCTTGGCTTAGATATGCCAGAGGAACATCATCATGTTCAATTGGAACACCATCAAGTTGATGACGTTTGTGATGATGTACCCACAGAAAGGGTTGATGACCCATTAAACTTTCTGGTAGGCGAGTGTCAACTTCAGGTTGGCCAAGAAGACGGACAAAAGTTGTTTGATATTCTTGTACAGAAGTTGAAACCCACATCTGTAAAGCATGAGTATATTAGTGAAACAAGCAATATCGAGGATTTTGATGTGGATTATATGCTTGATGAACCAGTTTTTGATGCTACTAATAGTCACCTTAAACCTAATGGAAATTCATTTCTTGAAGTAGATGACCTTCACAATGATGTCAAGACAGAAACTAGCCTTGATATTCTTAACGAATATCCATCATTTCTCATGCTACCAATCAGGTTGGAACTGGGTCAAAATGTGGGAATTTTGGGTTCAACAAAAACAGTCAATCTAGTTTCAGAGGTTCAAATGAGTGGCCTGATTGATGCTACATCTACACTGGTTCCTTATCCAGAACAAGTTGCTCTCGAGAGGTTGTTTAGAGTTGATGATATTAGGGTTGGTGCTACTTCTAGGAAGGCAATACCAGCTCTTGTTGATTTACTCAAGCCCATTCCCGATCGACCTGGTGCACCATTTCTAGCACTCGGGTTTTTAATACAGCTCGGAAACGTCTCCTCGTCAAATAAGATTGTTATGGTTGAATCTGGTGCTTTGGAAGCTTTAACAAAGTATCTTTCACTGGGCCCACAAGAAGCCACCGAAGAAGCTGCTACTGATTTACTAGGGATTTTATTCAGCACTGCTGAAATACGGAGACATGAGTCAGCATATGGTGCTGTGAGTCAGCTTATAGCCGTTTTAAGAATGGGGGGAAGGGGTGCAAGGTATAGTGTGGCCAAAGCACTAGAGAATCTATTTTGTGCTGATCACATTAGAAATGCAGATTCTGCTAGGCATGCTGTTCAACCATTGGTGGAACTTTTAAATAGTGGGTTGGAGAAAGACCAGCATGCTGCTATTGCTGCACTAGTTGGACTATTGAGTGATAATCCATTAGGAGCTCTTGCTGTTGCGGATGTTGAAATGAATGCAGTCGATGTTCTTTGCAGAATTCTTTCATCTAATTGTTCAATGGACTTGAAAGGCGATGCTACTGAGTTGTGCTGTGTACTTTTTGGAAATGCAAGAATCAGATCCACAATTGCTGCTGCTCGCTGTGTTGAGCCTTTGATCTCACTCCTTGTATCTGAGTTAAGTCCAGCTCAGCATTCTGTTGTTCTTGCACTAGCAATTGCTTTGGCGCAACCTATTGTTCTAAAGTTTGGCAAAAAATCATTAAAACGGGATGTGCACTATAGAACACTGCAGGGTGAGTTTGCATCAGTGATTGTTAGATATGATTCGGTTGTTGGTCTGTCAATTATCACAGCCATGTGGACGAAGAAAAGAATGAAATATAGTTCATCTAATGGGGCTGCAAATTGTCATGACATCTGCTCTTATGAAGTAGGCTTTTGTGAGAAGAAAATAATTCTTGTTGGATCATTGGAGCTGCAAAGTAAAGCACAAAAATTTTCACAATTTCCTTTTGATACTTTTGATTAGAAACTTTTTTTTTTTTTTACCATTTCTGATTTTTGAGGACAAAAATCTTTTAAGGGGGGAGTATTGATATGTGATAAATAGTCCAGGGTCTAGTGTGTCAGTAATTCAAAGTATAGGGACTGATCTTGTAAATTGTAAAAGGATCTGTTAAATACTGTTGGAAAGAGATGAGTATGACAGCTATTGATTTGAGATTAATCTCCTTCTTCTCTGGATTCTTTCTTCTTCTCCAATTCTTAGCTCTTAACTCTTGATTACCATTTCTACACGTAACAGCAGGTGATCTTTCCCCCCCATCGCGATCGCTCTCTCTCGCTCTATTCCTCTCTCGCACCTTTTTACGGTTATTGTTTCGGTTTGTGATTAAGGCACTACTTGGCTGCGTTTCTTTTGATTGGTATGATAATTGCAAGGACATGATTTTAGGATGGTTTTTGTGTTGCATGATCTTGTTTTCTGTTGGTAACTTGGCTCATTATAGATGTGCGAATAGTTCGGTTATCTTGAATGTCTAAGTTGTCGATATGGGTGTGCATGGTTGTATGATGAGTTTGAATATACATGGGGTATATCTTGTGGGTTAGGGGCTGAGCTAAGATCGGTTTTGGGGCAGGGATTAACAAGGGATTAGAAAGGGATGTTATGTGTCGTGATCTTGTGCTTATATGAGTTGTGATTTTATGTGGGTATGGGATATAGTATGACTGTTTACATAAGCGAACTTTTGTGATATCGACTTTGCAATCTGATGTCGATACCTTGTATTATGTTTACACAAGTTCGTTATGCGCTTACGGCACCTAGAAACTTGTTAGGATGCATGAAAAAGTGACTAAATCGAGTAAATACCAGTTCAGCGATTTTCTGCAGAAAATACGCTGACTTGCGTAGCCTGTTCCGGGACTTTAAATTATCGAAACCTTATGCTTTCAGAGCCTAAAACCAAGTATCCGAAAATAGCTTTCAAACAGAAGTGGTTTCGGATTTTTCGACAGGTCTGGGTATTTTTAACGGAATTGTTTGTAAAACTGATATGAGCTGCCATTTTCTGAAGAAAATGCAGCGAACGTTTTGCGTCATAACTCGATGTGTGTTTATTGTTTTAATGTGAAAATTTTACTGTAGATACTAGTGATCGGACATGTGATTTTGTTTTTGGTTTCGCGCCAATCAGATACACTGATATTTTTAAATAAATTGTTCGGCAAACCTGACCAGATTTCGTCAAATCTGATCATGATTTGGCGCAAGATTTTTCACGGAAAATCCGTAAGGAATTCGGTCACCAAATTTTAATACAATGGTCTCTGGTTCTATTGACACGTTTTGTGCTTCTTGGGGAACTTTCTGGTGCCCGAACGGTCCCGATTAACGCATCGCAAATTGTCCGAAAATGCACTTAAAAGCCAAATTTTTGTGACAAGAATTATTATGTGATTTGTGACGAAAATGTGGTCGCTATTTCGAATAGTGACACTTTGCATGCAGGTGTATATATATATATATATATATATATATAGAGAGAGAGAGAGGAAGGTTAACGTACATTACAGCTTAACGTATTTCACGTACGACGGGTAATTACGCACGTTCATTTTAAAATCACGCACGTTATAACTCAAAAATCCAAAATCACGCATGTTGAAACACAATAATTACGCATATTGAAAATATTAATCACGCATGTTATAGAACAAATCACGCACGTTGTTGTACGTGAAGTACGTTAAGCCGTAATGTACGATATACTTTTTCTCTCTCTCTCTCTCTCTCTATATATATATATATAGAGAGAGAGAGAGAGAAAGAGAGAGAGAGAGAAAAAAAGTATAATGTACAAAAGCCCTAATCATACTTCACGTACGCGACCATCCTGACCGTCGGATCTTTGTGATTAAAGCGTGATTACGCAGCGATTAGGATTTTTCATTAAGGGCAAATTAGACATTTTTCATTCTTGAACCAGGGTAATTCAGACATTTACTAACATCAAGGAAATTATGCGAGTTCGTTATCTCCTGCATCCCGGTAATTACGATTCGAATCAGTTTCAAATAATTTCCATTTTTCAAATTATCAAATTAGCGGTTATTTGTGGGCGATTAGGGTTTCCATCTCTTATTGTTTGTAATGGATCCACAGAGTAGTAATGCTCGAAACACAGATGATATTGAATTTGAAGATGCTGAGGTCAATGTCGGTCATGATGCTGTAGAGCAATATAGGAATCCGACATCAGACAACCACGTTCTCCTAGATGATCAGACTAGTAAGTTGTCTATTAAATGGTTTCAATTTTCCAGAATTCAACCAAATTATTGGCGTATGATGTGTTGTTTTTGCTCGTTCATCATTTTTTGATTATTAGCTTTTTTTAAATGTAATATAATCACGCATGGTTATAAGATGTATTAAAGAAGACCTGTGTAATTCACTAACCATGCGTTATTTTTATGAGTATACATTACTGGATGCTTTTTTTCCTTCCTGCGTTATTACTTTTTGATGCGTTATTATTTTTTATGCAATTTGCGTGATTTGTTCTTTCCCTGTGTGTCTTTGGTTAGAGGTCATGTTTATAATTTTTTTGTCATTTTTAAAATGTGTAGATGAAAGATTGTATATTCCGGAGGTAGCTTCATCATGTGTTTCTGTTATCGGAATGGAATTCTCTTCCATAGAGCAAGCATATGTTTTTTATCAGACATATGCCAAGAAGGCAGGGTTCTCTGCTCGAAAAGGAGGTGAATATCATGTTGGTGGTATTATCAAGACTAAATACTTTGTGTGTTCAAAGGAGGGGCATAAACTACAGGAATTTGATGATCCTTATTCGAAGTTGTCTAAGCCATATAAACGTAGGAACATACCGACTATTTGAACCGGCTGTAAAGCTCAAATTAAGCTTTATTCGACGGACGGGGTGTTGTATAAGGTTGATAAGTTTGTTCAGTCGCATAATCATTCATTCGTGTGCCCCAAAGATATGCATTTATTACCAGCTTATGGACATCTTTCCGAAACACAAGAAGAGATGATATGGGAGTTTGGTACATTGAATCTTGGGCCAGTGAAAGCCTTCAATATAATGAGACAAAGATACGGAGGTTTTGAAAATGTTGGCGCAACTAAAGACGATTGCAAGAATTTTAGAGCCAGGATAATAGCTATATCGGAGAGTATGATGCAGATATGGTTATCAATAGGTTGACCGATAAAAAGCAGTTTATGGTTGATTATTCATTCGTTCATTCAGTCGATGAAAACAAACGATTAACTGGCCTGTTCTGGGCCGATGGCTTGTGCAAACGTAACTATGCTGAGTTTGGAGATGTCATATCGTTTGATGCTACATTTAAAACCAACAAGTTAGTCCTCACTTCAATGTTATTCCTGTTATTTTATTTGTTGTATAGTCTTCTTGTTTTTTATTCATTTTTTAATCCACATTTTGAAGGTATAAAATGGTTTTTGTACCTTTTACTAGTATTGATAACCACTGTCGGAATGTGACGCTTGGAGCCGGGTTGCTAGCATCCGAAAGCATTGAATCATATAAGTGGCTTTTACAATCATTTTTGGACTCATTTGGTAAGCAGCCGAAGGTGGTTGTCACTGATCAGGATCCCGTGATGAAACAAGCTATCGAAGCAGTGTTCGATAAGAGTAGGCACAGATTATGTATGTGGCACATAATGAAGAAACTTGCTGATAAGGTTAGGCTCATCTACAACATGCGTGATTATTATTACAACCTGCGTGATTATTTTCATGCGTTGTTATTTCCTACATTCAATTTTTTTTACTTGCCCTTGTTCAATAAGTTCCAATTCTTTGTTTTAATAGGTGGGACATGAGTTGTGTAACAACAAAGAGTTCAAGAGACGTATGTGTGACATTGTATGGACTGATTCGATTGCGCCAGAAACGTTTGAGATAGAATGGAAGCTGATAGTGATTGAATTCGGTCTAACCGAGAATAAATGGATTGATGATATGTTTGGCATGAGATCTTCGTGGATTCCAGCTTTCTATCATTATGAGCCTATGTCTGGGCTAGATCAGAGAGCGAAAACCATTTTTTCTGTCAAGTGGCGAATTCTCAACTTACCCTTGTTGAGTTCTTTAACCATTTTGATGGTGCAATGGACGTGCAAAGATTTAACCATCGGAAGAATGACCATATATCTAGAAATACAATCCCAGATAACTTTTCTGAATCTACTTTAGAGGATGATGCTATGAAAATTTACACCGGGTCAATTTTTGCTGATCAACAGTCAGAGTTACAAGGAACACTGTCCGAGTGCCTTCCTATGGGGACTAAAATTGAGGAACCATTTTTGAAGATAAGTATGAAGGATTGGAAAGCACACGGCGACGGTTTACTAGAGGTAACACTATCTAGAACAGCTAACATGCGTTATTTGATTTTTAATTTTCAATTGTTTTTGTTTAGGTTTGTTTCAAGAAGGGGGAGAATGTAATTGCATCATGCAGTTGTCGCAGGTTTGAACAATATGGATTGTTGTGCAAACATATATATTTTGTGTTCAAGATGTTCAAAGTGAAAGAAATTCCCAACAAGTACGTTATGAGAAGATGGACCAAAGACGTGGTACCGAATGATCTAAATAATACATTTGATTTAAGTGTTGATGATAATGATGCGCATAAAAAGGCCAAAAAGGTTGCGTATGAGATTATGCAGACCGGAGAGTATCTTATTGGTAACTTGATGAAAGATTTTGATCATATTCTTGTAGTCAGGGATCGGATGAGGGAGATGAAAGAAATGGTTGATGAACTTCGCATAACCAAGCCCATCGACCCTAACTTTGATAGATATTCAAGGTTAATCGGTTACGAGAAACCGAACACTGATGCTCCTCCTACAGTCCATGTGCCAACCAGTATTATAAACAAAGGACGCGGTTCACATAAGCGGATTAAATCAAAAAAAAAGAGAAAATTATTAGTCTAAAAGGCAAGAGAAGTCGGACATGCAGTGTTTGCAATATCAAAGGTCATGATATTCGAACTTGCGAGGTTTTAAAGGGTAAAGCTAGTGCTGCCGATAAGAATGCCAATAAGAAGGGGAGGAAAAGAAGAGCATTTCAGTTAGAGAATGATCCTGGTTTAGTTGACGAAGAGGACGATGAGGTAGAAACTGGTGAGGAAGACGAGTATGAGGAGGTTGACGAAGCAGATGATAGTGATTCTGAATGGGAAGACGAGTAATTTTTGAACCATAATTGCATACATTTAAACATTCCATTTTTCATGATTTTATTAAGACACAACTTTATGTAATCTGTTACATTCAGAACATTTTACCATCATATGCATGATTAAATATCTCATTTGATTCTTTTTTACCCCTTTTCGATATGCAGATGCGTGATTAATCATATCTATACAGGACTATCTGAAATGGAGATCTCAAATGACCATTAAACCCCTCTCTAACATTTTTGCATAACCTGTCTTTACCCTTGTTCACAGCGATTTCCACCCAAAACATACCCAAACACAGATTTTCATCATCGTAACTAGCGTCATAAAAAAGACACATACGTGATAATAATTAGCATGCATTTTTCATATTAATAATGCTAAAACAACATTCATAAATATACGCACATTCATAACATGATTTCCCTAAATATACCGACATATGAGTTTAATACACCAAAAACCACCATAGTTCAAAATATCAACAACATTAGGACATCCCAAAATACCACTTAGTTCCGTGTCAATATCTTCCCAAGCTCCTTCTCAGTCGTCTCCATCTTCTCTTTAATCGTCTCCATTGCGTCTTTCAGATATGAGTAAACCAAGTTATCTGCAGATGACTAATCCTTCATCATCTCTATGCCATTGTCCCGCAATGAAGATTTTGGTTCTTCTAGGAGTTTTCCCCAGACTTCCTGGGTCTTCTTTTGCTGTTCTAAGAGTCTCCCCTGCACATCCAGAATACTGTTAGAAGAGTTAACACTAGAAGCAAGCTCTGTCAACCTGCGGGTTGACAGGAGCTCCTTGATTTCTTTGCTTGAGGGATCAGTAGACATTGTGGTTTTCTTTGAAGAGAGGTGTTATTATTATTATTATTATTATTATTATTATTATTATTATTATTATTATTATTATTATTTTTGCATAAATCTAATGGGGGGAATGATATATGTATATAGATTGTGAATTAATATGGTAGTTGAGAGAGATTTTGTAATTAAAATTAGATATCTTACATAATGACTAGTCATATCGATTTAAGAGTCTGTCTAGGTTTCATTATTATTAGGAATAATTATATTTTATATCAACTTGTATCCTGTATATTGTTTAATATTTTTAATAAATCTCAGTAGCCTACATAATTCAGGAGCTTACATAATGCTCAGAGATTAAACACATGCGTGATTATTTCAGTTATAAGTTGATACATGCGTCATTATTTCAGTTATAAGTTGATACATGCGTCATTTATAATAATGATTATATCCATGCATGATAAGTTGTTCTATGCGTCATTTTTAATACATGCGTGATTTGATATAATAGCGTGATAATTTGTAAATGCGTGATAATTTGTACTGGGCCAAGAAAACTCCAAATAAAAAACAGATAGGATGATTCCTGAACCATACAGTTGTCATGGTTAATAATTTTAGTTGTCCTCTTGTTTGCTATTTCCTTTTATATATCATTGGAAAACCATTCAAATATTATCTTTAAAGATGGCAGATTCTTGTAATTCATCGTGTGGTTCTTCATCATAATCCGGTATGCGTGCTTGTCTTAAAAAGAGGATCGAGGATCAAATAGCTGAGGACAAGTCTTGTAAAGACTTGTTGGAAATTAACATTTCTAGGGTCAGAGAGAACATGAAAAGGCGAGAAGAGATTTTCAATTTGTTGTCTGGTATGACAGATTTAAGTGTCAAAGAGGTGGCTATGATGTTTATGGTTGATCTTGGCAAGCGGGATGAGAAACAGTTGAAGGAGCTTGCGGATGCAATAACCGTCTTAGGATGCTCTATGGACACGAAGATCAAGTTTTTGGAGTCCTATTTCTGATGGTTATTATGTATCATCAATCATCTGGGTAGTGAAATCATGCGTTTTTTATGTTTTATCTAAGTGTTTTATTTTTGTATGGAAATTGTGTGTTGAATAAGGAAATTGTCCCATTAGTTTATGATTAATCAGAAAGTTTAAGAATTAAAAATAAAATTAAAAAACCAACATGTCTAAGATGTTTGCAACAAAGAACATCAACAAAGTAGTTTTACGACTTAGCATTTTTTCCCCTTTTTTAAGGTTGAAGAACTGATCCAATCGGTCCTTAATTTTGTTATCTAGATCGGACAAAACATCTACGGTGCTCGCTTTCTTCGTAAATTCCTTAGCTTTGTCGAATACTTCTTTCCTTATAAGATTGTAGTCGGACAATACAATCTTACTAAGATATCGGTACCGCAAGAATCGAAGTTGTGAATCTTGAATCTTCTTTTTATCTTTGTTCTCAAACCCCGGATTCCATGGAGATTTTCCTTTGTATGTCTCCATATGCCTCATAGTGAAGACCCCACAGTCGCGACCGTTTTGAAGAGTTCTCCAATCCATTTCCTTTAGAATTATGCTTGTTGTTTCCAAGTTTGTTATCCACTCTTTTTGTCGAATCTTGCCTTTTAGGTATAGTACTAGAACTCTTCGCTATAATCACGAAAAAATCATATTAGTACCTATTCATTGTAGTAATATAAAGCTACTTAGAATTACCAGCTTTTCGGGGCGCCCACGGTAGCGTGTGCTAAACGGTTCGTCAAACCTAGAGTTATCAATTAACTCGATTTCGCAATTTTTCAAGTGAAAGCATAGGCACCAGAAATGATCAGATAGTAGTACTGGAATGAAGATTAGATCCAATGTGTCAACTTTCTTCACCTGATACATACACAGTATATTGTCTACGATTGGTGCAAATACTTTCAATCGATCATTGTCTGTGTATTTTGGCCCAAACATTTCGTCTTGCTGCAAAAAGTATGGTGATTTTTTTCATTAAACTCCATCGGTCCATTAGTCTTAAATAAGCGTGATTATCATGTAGAATGCTTCGTTAACCTTAAACATGTATTCATTTATCTTTCAACATGTGTGATTATCGTATACCAGGCTTGGTTTACCTTAACAAGCGTGATTACATTTCAATAGTATGATTGGTTAAACAAGCGTGATTATCATATAGTATGTGCATTTCAATATAATGTGCATTAACAAGCGTGATTACATTTCATAGTATGTGCATTAACTTTTAAACAAGCGTGATTATCATATAGTATAATTGGTTAAAAACCTTAACATGTGTGATTACCTTTCAATATGTGTGGGTAACATTTAAAAGTTCAAACATGCGTGATTAATATTATAATTAATACATGCGTGATTATTGAGGAAAAACTTACAAATATTGTACTTGGCAAGAACAGCCTGTAGGGTGATGATTTTTTGTCCCTTTTTTTCTCTTCAAAGTTTAACACATCTACAAACGCGTCCACTCCACTTGAAGCTATGTATTGCGATGGGTGAAAGCTTTCAAAAATGATTTTTAGTGTTTCGACTCCACTTTCAGACTTGTATATCAATGTCCTGTTGTTTAAAACCATAAAACGACACTTTAAAAAACAGACGAAAATTTTGAAAATTTTAGGCTGTTTATAAGAGACAAAACATCTTACCCAATATCTTCGACCGGAGCTAAGAGATAACAAATGATCGTTTGGTCACGATCCAGAAGTGGCTCGTATAAGTTGGTTATCCTGTTGCAGTAAGGTGATCTGTATGCGTCACCTAATTCTGCCACTCGTTTTCCGTTCTTTTCCCTCAACATTTTGAGACGCGTTCTCACTAGTTGTGTAGGTCTCTCGTCATCTGTTAGTTGTTTATGTCTCTCGTCATCCGTTTTCTTTGTGTTCGCAGACACCGGAGTGTTGCGCTTACTTTCATTTCGTGTTTGTAGGATTGGAGCCAATTTTAAAAGCGTCTCTACCGACTGCATTTCTGCATCCGTCACTTCATCAGTTTCTTCAGCGGATGTGGTCGGAGGCATTTCTTTACCATAGATGTCAGGGATTATCTTTTCAAGCTCATTCAACATCGACTCAGTTATTATATTCTGACTTTGTGCTTTTTGCTGGCTGCACTCTGCTAAATTTACAGCTTGGTCCATTTGGTGTACCACATCTGTTTGTGTCACTGTTTGTATGTTCGAGTAGGTTTTTTTTGTAAACACAAGTTAGAATACGGTTAATAATTTAGCAATGATCGTATTTGTTACCTTCTGTCGTCTGCTTTTATACACCTGGTTCGATGGTTTGTAATGCAGCCAGGCATGAGTCTGAAATACCCCCATCGTCATATGTCATATTATCAACATCATGACATCCTATAAAATCACAAACGTTTTCGTTATTATTAAACATAAATTCCCGTAAATCTTAAGAAATAATACAAATTCTTATTTACCTTTTGTTTTTCCTGTGTTTTCATCTTCCACGGTTGCATCTCCATCCCCTCCTAACTCTTGAATTGTATCGCCACCCACTCCAACTTTGTTTTGAATCGCCTCATCACCTCCAGAGCTTACTTGACCAGTTCTCGTCGGCACCGTATTTTTAACCGCATCATCCCATCTTTTACACATTCTCATTATTTCTGGATCCCAGAAACACTTTTCCTTTACGTCCGTAACGAGATTTTTCATTTCCGTAACCAGAGAAATGTATTTATTTATATTCTTGTCCATTGTTTTCAACAACAGCTGAATAATTGGAGTTTTATCAATATCATGCATGATTATCTCCCTCATAAGCGTAATTTTCATTTTTAGCAATATCATGCGTCATTATCTAGGTAACTAGCGTAATTTTTTTTATGTTTTTGTCCATTTTTGTTGTTAATCATGGGCTTTGAATAGGGCAATGTTTCTCCTAATAAATTGGTCCAACAGGCTAATGTTTCTCCTAATAAACTGGCCCAACAGGTTAATCTCGTAGGGTAATACATAAGACTTTTCAAGGGACACGTTGATTAAGGAGAAGACACGATGGTTCAAGACGCAACTGTTTGTTTAATATAAATAGGTTTTGTCTATTTCATTTGTATTCAATCAGAATCACTTATACTTTCATATTCAATACAAGGATTTCGATAGTTCGTAGTTTATCATGGTGTTCGTGTTCGTAAAGGTTCTGTCCAACAATTATCTCTAACCTGCTACGCAAATACCAATAATCCAAACAATATTTAATCATAAAGATAATATTCGATCATAGTTCATCCAACACCCACTGCAAATCGATTGAGCAATTATAGATCCAGTCTTCAATTACCCAAGTTTCTTATGTGAACAACTCTAGTTTCTTAGCATTGACAACATTAAATTTCCACATGAGATCATTATTCTCCAATATCGTGTTAAGCTTAGGCCCTAACTTTATTTGACCCGCATTTCTAACAGACCACCTGTTATAACACATACCAAATCTTAACAAAGACTCTGCATGATAATCATCCAATTATGTTAAATCAAGAATGAATCTAAGGTAACCAATTATTTGAAAGAGAAAGAAGTGCAAGAATCAGTCGACGTTAAGATTTAAGATAATGGCGACAAACATCGACTCACTCTTATAAAAAAGAGAAACAAGTGTTGGGAAAAAAAATGAAGACGAAAATTGCTCAAAATGGAGTCTTTAAATTATGCCGTGTTCGTTTTTATATTTTCTAGTTTTCGTATTTAATCTATGTCGCAATTTTTTTTAAATATTTTCTAGCTTTTATCTTTAGATTATGTATCTTCGTCTTTTTTAAGAATTAATGAAATTTCACTTTTAGGAACTACTTTATTTAATTTAGATAAATTTTAGACAAAAATAAATATAAAAAAGGATAGTGATTTGGGGTTATGACCATACCATATAGGGTATGGATTTGAATGGTAGATGAGAGTGGGTGACATAACGCTGAGTGAAGAGTAATGATGGTCATGAGGGTCATGACCACACCATATAGCATCAGAAACATCATAATTGCTTTGTTGTGGGTATTTGTTTATTTATTTATTGTTTTGAAGAAGCATAAAAGGTTAATTTTTAAAGAAAGTAACTTAAAATTTGCGTAAATGATGTGAATTGTTACAACCTCTAAGCTATGGTGACACCGAGTTTATCTATTGAAGTTATAATTACACAATCTATCAGTCCTAATCACAAAGGACGTAATCTATAATTTACTCTAATTATAAATCTATAGTTTACTCTAATTTTAAAATTTTTGTAGGTAACATAATTAACAAGAAAATAATTTAACATTTGTTTATTTTTTTTAGAGTTAAATGTCTGGTTGGTCCTTGTGGTTTGCGAAAATTGCAGATTTGGTCCCAAAGGTTCACTAATTACAGAGTTGGTCTTAATAGTTGTAATTTTTGCACTCGGATGGTTATTATCACTAACTTCTGTTAAATTTCTTAGTTAAGTTGATGTTAAATGATCAAATTGCCCTCGACATTAAAAAATTAAAAGTAATGGTCCACCCCATTAGGGTGAGCGGGACACCTTCGGTGGGAACTCACCGCATGAAGAGGGGAGAGAGATGGTGGGCCAGCCTCATTTTCAACCAATCAATTTTTTCTTTTTTTTTTTTTTTTTGAATAAAAAAACAAGGGGAGTTAAGAGGGGAGTGGCGCCATCAAATTGAGGGTGTTAGGGGAGTTTAAGAGGGGAATTGACGTGGCACACGAGGATTGGTTGGGCGTAAGAGAGGGGACTCCCCTCTTAGGGGAGTGCCCCTTACACCCTTATCTTCTTCTTCAACCCTCCTCTCTCTGAAACACCAGTAACCACATCAGCCATCAATGGCTTTTATCACCCTTAAATTTTGGAGGTCCATCAATAAACATTCACGGTGAAATGACTGGTTTCTTTTTTAGTCTTTTTGAGACACTGCATTTTATTGCATTTGATTAAAACACACATCTTCAAATTTGATATTCTAGCAAGAACAGCCGATGTAGATTAACAAGATCAACATATTGACATCAAAAACCTTTCAGTTTTCGAATTCTACATTAGTTTGTAATGGGAAACAAAAGTTCTGCCCCCCAAAAAACGGGTTTCTTCCAATCTATCACAAGGGGTGGGAAGAAAACCCGGCCACGGTCGAGCACGAAGAAAAGCCGAAAGAGTCGGTCCAAATGCTCCAAAGTGCCACCCGAAGCTGGTTGTGCTAATGTTCTAACGGTATTGCAAACAAAAACCGGGAACATAAAGGGGATGAAAAGCTTGAGGCCCAATATTACCATGAATCAACGTTGATAGTGTAAGCACCTGTACCAATTTTCTTTGAATTAAGGGTTCAATTGGAATTTCTGTTGTGGAAATATTGGGTTGCAATTATGGTGGCTAACGAAGAAGAAGATGATGGGGTGGCCCTTCTTATATTTTTACTTTTAGTTTTTTAACTGTTGGGGGTAATTTGGTCATTTAACATCAACTTAACCTAGAAATTTAACAGAGGTTAGTGATGAGGACCACCCGAGTGCAAAAATTACAACTATTAGGACCAACTTTGTAATTAGTGAACCATTGGGACCAAGTCTGCAATTTTCATAAACCACCCGGACCAACCAGGCATTTAACTCTTTTTTTAAGAACGACTATCGAAAGAATTGGATTTTACTAAAATCAAGAATCCTATTTTTTGTTAGGGGTATATTTTTAAGAATTGGATTTTACTAAAATCAAGAATTGGATTTGCACATCTAAAACCTATTTTTACTAGTAGTTGAGGGTGACTAAATCGACTTCCTAATTCTTGAATTTGCACATCTAAAACCTCATTAAAAATATGAACTTCAAAGTCTGCAATTCCGTCATGTCCAAGAATTGGATTTTACTAAAATCAAGAATCCTATTTTTTGTTAGGGGTATATTTTTAAGAGTATCCTTTGTATAAAACCGAAAAAAATTAATACTGCGAATACGAGTTTGAGTCGGAGCCCTATTTTTTGTTAGGGGTATATTTTTCGTAAACCCCTAACAAAAAATAGGTTACAATTCTTGATTTTAGTAGAATGATGGACATGACGGAAAGTTACGGTAATCCAAAAAACCGAAAGAATGTCATTACATATAGAGATCATTTTGAAGTTCATATTTTTAATGAGGTTTTAGATGTGCAAATTCAAGAATTAGGAAGTCGATTTAGTCACCCTCAACTACTAGTTTGATAAAAATGTCGGGTTTAAATCCTTTTAATGGGTTTTCTAAGTTTGACCCATCGAAGGAAGATACTGGCATTTGCTGAGATCAGATGATTTTACTACACAAGAAATAGGGGGTCTTTTTGGTGACATTGAGGCATTTCGTCACACTATAAGCGATGACGATAGATTTGCAAACTTGAATGGAATAAGTGATCTTGCTCGTCTTATGATGGAAACCATAACACATAGTTCTTGTCCTATGGCTTATTGGATAGTGAAGCTAGCTTTGGTTTTATCGGTTGTAACCGCAACCGTTAAAAGATGTTTTTCTAAATTGAAGCTTATCAAGACGGCTTTACACAATCGAATGGGCTCGGAATTTTTTAACAATGCTATGGTTTGTGCGAGCGAAAAAGAAAATTTTGATAAAGTAAAAGACGACGATGTAATTGAACAATTTCAAGTAATGAAAAAAGGAAGTGGAAAAATGTATTAAATATTTATTTTACTTTATTTATAATCATGCTTTTTATTATTATATGATTGTACGATAAAAAAATTTCAAGATACCTATAAATTAATGGGTTAGCTCCACCCGTTAATTGTTTGTTCTGTGTTGATATCTTGATAGTGGTCAGTGGGCTCTTCTTTTTACTTGCACTGCACTGGCAGTATCCTTCACAACTTCGTATTTTTAATTATTTTTTTTCTTTTATTTCACGACTGTTTTGCTTTTTAATTATTTTTTTCTTTTATTTCATAACTGTTTAGCTAGTTTTGGCGGTGGCCTTGGGCTCCAATTAATTGGGCCAAACATATTAAATCACATGGAATGTGAATAGTATAACTAAAACTTTGTTACCACAAATACTATTAGGTAACGTTCGTTTCATGGAATGGAATGTAATGAAATTGGGAAGCTTTTCTTTGTAAAATTGATCTTGGTTTGGGGAGGGAGGAATTTGAAATCCAATGAATTTCTTTAATCAATGAAATTTGTGACTATTTCAACATTCCATTCCATTCCTTCATTAGAGTGAAGGATTTCTAAGGAATGTTGAAATAGTCACAAATTTCATTAGAGTGAAGGATTTCAAATTCCTCCCTCCCCCAACCAAGATCAATTTTACAAAGAAAAACTTCCTAATTTCATTCCATTTCATTCCATGAAACGAACGCTACCTTAATGTAAAATGTAAAATATCACTAACACCCTTTTAAATATGAAAAACTTCACAATCAATGAGTGATATAATTCGTGTTTATAATTAAAAAGATGTTGTGGTATTTAACCTTTTGAGGTAAAGTCATCTCAATATTTTGTAACATAAGTCTAAACTGAAACATACAAATGAA
The DNA here is from genome assembly GCF_002127325.2 of Helianthus annuus. NCBI lineage: Eukaryota > Viridiplantae > Streptophyta > Magnoliopsida > Asterales > Asteraceae > Helianthus > Helianthus annuus. The sequence continues at coordinate 109,251,680 of NC_035447.2, forward strand.
AATAAATAAAAAAGTGTTGTTTTGGTTTTGATACACCAAGCAATCTGACCATTCACTAGCGATTACAGGGGGTCGGGTTTAGGATGTGGTTTGATAACTATAGTTTTATACCTTATACCGATTATAAAACATATTTAAATTATTTCACCTTCTATACCATATCTAAAGTACCTTTTTAATCCCTTTGATTTTTTAATAATTTAGTTTTTTAATAATTTCGCTTGTTAACAAAAAAACCAGAAGGTGCGGCTGCTTTTAATTTTCTTATATTTTCGACAAACCAAATTGATAATGGCCAAACTTCTGTTTTGTTGCGTTGGGAAAAACCACCATGCTCCCATCGCGAAGCGCCGGAAAAAACTAGTTATATGTATCAAAATGATTGGGGGGTTTGCTACAGTAGTTTTGTTTTTCTCTTTTATTTTTTCTTTGTGTTTCTGGTATTAATCGGACTTTTATACTTTAAATAATTTTCATTTGTCAGTTATATGAGTAACTGGTATTGTACAGATAACGAAAAACTCATACCAACACCAATTGAAAGTCGGTACCGGTATCGATATTCATTTTAATGTTTTCGGTTCATGTAAAACACGCCTTGATATTCTTTTGGCCATACGACTTTTTTTTTCCTATTCGGTTGTTATAGTGAGTGCCAGTACTATAATGAACTGGTACTATAATGAACTGAACTAACACTGACCAAATTCCCACCGCATTGATTTACAATTTTTTAAGATTTATTTTTATTATAATTAACGTTGAGTATATTTTGCTTTTCTTCTTATTTCATTCAATATACCGTATTTTATAAAATCGCGAGTTTACCGTCGCAGCGTACTATTTTTATCTATGTCTCGATATATTTTTTTCAAAACCGTGTTGTGAGTAGTAATACACAAGTAATCGAAGCACATTCATATCGATAGTGTAATTGACCAAACCAATATCGACTGTATTCCTGCTATCAATGTTATTCGACGTCATTTGATATATATGTGTGTGTGTAGGGTATGGGTATTTTGCAAACCCCCCCGAGTTGTGCAAACTCTAGGTTCCAAAACTTTTTTTTGAAAAAAAAAAACAGGGCATGTAATATACATAATTTTAAGTATTTCGAATCAAGAAAATCAAAAAAGCACCGAGTAAAAATATTATTTTTTAAAAAATAAAAATGAAAAAAAAATGTCCAGGTTTAACTCATTACATTTTTAAAGGCGAAAAAATTTCGTTTTTATTTTTTTTTTTAATAATTATGCAGCGTTTTTTGATTTTCTAGACTCGAAATGCTTAAAATTATTTATATTACATGCCCTATTTTTTCCCAAAAAAAGTTTCGGAACCTAGAGTTTGCACAACTCGAGGTGGTTTGCATTTTAACATTAGTCTCATATTAAGGTCTTTTTGCTCGAAGAAATATTTGAGACTCTTGTGATCTGAATAGATTGTGCATTTCGTTCCATACAAATAGTGCCTCCAAATTTTTAAGGCAAAAACTACCGGCCGCCAACTCTAAATCATGAGTCGGGTAGTTATTTTCATGCTGCTTGAGTTGTCTTGAGGCGTAAGAGATTACTTTGCCTCGTTGCATCAGGACACACCCCAACCCCTAATGCGATGCATCCGCGTAAACTACTAGGTCTTCCAATCCTTCCGGTAAGGTCAACACCGGAGAACTCGACAATTTTTCCTTTAACATATGAAAAGCTTTCTTTTATTCAACACCCCATATAATTTTTTCTTCCTTTTTTGTCAATCTGGTTATAGGTAGGGCTATCTTAGAGAAATCTTGAATAAATCTCTGATAATAGCCGGGTAAGCCAATGATACTTCTTACTTCGTTAATGTTTTTCGGGGGTAGCCATTTAGGGGCTGTTTGGTAGCCTCTTAATGACCATTCAGATACTACCTCTTAATGGTTTAAAACCTCTGAATGAATAAGAGGTAACCTCAAGTATGAATGGTTAAGAGGTAACCTCTGAATGGTAAATCATCACATGTCACATTCTTCTACCTTCTCATTGGTAAAATTCTTAATGGTTCCATTAAGAGGTAGCCTCTTAATGACCATTCAGAGGCTACCAAACAGCCCCATCACCATGGCTTCTGCTTTAGACGGATCCACCAGAATCCCTTTCTCATTAATCATGTGACCCAAGAATTGCACTTCCCTGAGCCAAAACGTATATTTAGAAAATTTAGCATATAGCCTTTCCCTACAAAGCGTCTCGAGCACTTCACGTAAATGACTCGCATGTTCGGACTCGCTACGAGAGTATACCAAAATATCATCAATAAATACTATGACAAATTTGTCTAGCATGTTTCGGCATACCCTATTCATTAAATCCATAAAAGCAGTCGGAGCGTTAGTTAATCCGAAAGACATTACGAAAAATTCATAATGTCCGTAACGGGTTCTGAACAAAGTCTTAGCCACATCTTCTTCTCGTTCTCGTAGTTGATGGTAGCCCGATCGTAAGTCAATTTTCGAAAACCAACTTGCCCCTTGTAATTGATCAAAAAGATCATCTATTCTTGGTAAGGGATATCGACTTTTCACCGTGAGTTTATTAAGCTCACAATAGTCGATGCACATACGCATCAAACCATCCTTCTTTTTTTACAAATAGAACAGGTGCTCCCCAAGGGGATACTGTCACACCCCAACTGATGGTGGAAACATTGGGGCGTGGCACTAAGCGTTCAGATTGCTCACAAGTTTCCATAACACTATAGTTTCAATAGTAATTAATTGATTTCATGCAAAATTTGTCTAAACATCAAACACCAACCATGGTCACGAAGTATCAAAATACAATCATCAAACATAGTTCAAAAGTTTCAAAATTTACTAAGATGTGTTTCTAAACGGCATCCTAGCATGTTTCTTGATTCCTCAGCTACTATCTACCTGCAACATGTATTAAAATACTATCAATAATAATGTTGGCGAGTATACAAGTTTGAGTACATAGTAGCATAATACTTTAAAAACGTTCCAAAAACACATATCCAGCATGTCAACACATAAAAAGTTTCACCATGCTATTAAACACAGTCCGAGTGATAGCCCAAGTTTCCAATGCATTAACCGCTTCCCCAAGACTCAAGGGAAGCAAAAATGTCTCCTCCTAACAATACCCCAAAGACTAACGGGGAGGTGCATTACCCCTATAGCGCTACCATTGTTAAGGCGGAACTACACACAAGGATTAAACGTTCACATAACATAAAAGTCTCAAGTTTCACAAGTACCAAGTTTCCATGTTTACAGCGGATAGAGTATGTTTCAAATAGTTTTAAGTGTCAAGTGTCAAGTTTATAGAATACATGTTGCATCTCAAAAGTGTTTAAAACAAAAAGGGATCGAGTATACTCACAGTGGGTGCTAAGTATCAACACCGACTAAATGGATTGAAGGGGGTGCTGGAGTTAGCCTGGTTATAGTATAACAGTATGAGCGTCGAACAGAATGTCGAATCGTGCGAACAATCGTGTACAAGTATCTGACAGGGTTCCTGACCGGTCGGATGACCATTCGCCTCGGATGGAGCCCATTCGGTCGGACTTCGTTCAATCAGTGGGTAAATGTTGTGAACTGATAAAGTTTCAAGTGTCGAGATCATAGTGTCCTGTAAAACAACAAGTGTAATGATAATCAGACCCTTTGGACGGATGGTCATCCGATCGAATGGCCATCCGGACAGACGGTCAGTGATGTGTTTCCAAATTGTTTCAATCTTTTGAAGTTTTCGTTGTAGTCTAAAATCAAGTCGTTCGATCGGATGGTCATCCGGACGGATGACCGTTCGGTCGGATGATTGTTCGAGTGAAAGTTTCATAGTTCAAAATCCTAATTCAAATAATTTAAGTGTTGAAGGCTACGGGAAACAGGTCGTTCGGTCGGATGGCCGTTCGATCGGAGGATCGTTCGATCGGAGGATCGTCCGATCGGATGGTCATTCGACTGTTGTGACCTTGTTCCTTTGCAACCTTTGTAAAATTTCTAAGTTCGAGCTTAACGGAAACCCACCAAGGTTCAGCTCGTCTGAACGAATGGGAATCACCCCATTCGATCGGATGACTGTTCTTGATAGAGTTTCATGTCTGATCCGTAATTTGGTCATCTCTCTGGTGATAATCCGTTTTCAAGCCGACTCCGGACTAAAGAACAAGTCTACAGCCTGTTTGGATCCCGATTTCACCGATTCAAGTAAAAGTTTAAGAAAGTTTGAAGAATAACATGTAATCAACTGTAAACGCTTAGATTTGGTATAGATTCGAAGTAAGATGTGTAGAAATCTCTTAGATCTGGACTAAATCTTGACGGAATGACATCACACAGTCGGTTTGTACAAACCGTCGTGATGACGTCATCCTCAAGCCCAAATCTTAGTGATTTCACGGTGAAAAGTATGATTTTGATGAAGAATCAAGTGAGAAAATGTGTATAGATGAAAGTTGTACAAGAATCAGGAAGAAAACTTACAAGAATCGCTTGAAAATTGAAGAAAAGTGCTTAAGAAAGTCGGAGAGCGTGCAGGTCGGAGGGGCCTGTCACATCAGGTGATGTGACAGGGGTATTTATAGTGCAAGAGAGAGTGTAAGGCGGTGAGTGTGGCGATCGGATGGCTGCTAATCGAATGGCCTTCCGATCGGATGGTCATCCGATCGGATGTCCATTCGGACAGCCAATACTCGTTTACCAGATTTCTGATTTCGGTTTATTTTACAAGCTAGATTAAGCGTTGCACTGTGCGTAATATCATCACGTGACAAGATTGTATAACTAACACAAAAGTTTCCATGTTTCAAGTCTACGTAAGCTAGCTAGTATGTGTAAAGTTTCAAGTTTCAAATTTTAACAAAGTCTCAAAGTTTATCGTTCCATAAGTATCAAGAGTCAAGAATCAAGTATCAAGAGTCAAGTATCTAGTTTCAGGAATCAAGTATCTAGTTTCAAGTTTCACCAAGAATCAAGTATCAAGAGTCAAGTTTCAAAGTATCACAAGATTCAAGTATCATAAGAGTCAAGTATCACAAAGTTTCACAAATAGTCTAACATAGTTAAGTTTCAATAGTATAAGGACTTGACTTACCAAAAGTTAAAAGTTGAGGGACGCAGGGCGTTATACTCTCCCCTCCTTTAGGAGATTTCGTCCCCGAAATCTAAGAGGAAGACTGCTCAAAGAGCTGCGGATACTTGGCCTTCATCTCACTCTCGAGTTCTCAAGTGAATTCAGCGCCACGTTTTCCTTCCCATCGTACCTTAACTATGGAAATCTTGCTGCGCCTCAATCGCTTGATACCTCGGTCCATGATTTCGACCGGTTTCTCCACAAAATGTAAAGTTTCGTTTATTTGCAAGTCTTCGATGGGAACTTGAAGTTCCTCACCAGCTAAGCATTTCCTGAGATTAGATACGTGGAATACCGGATGTACATTGTTAAGTTCTTGAGGTAAATCGAGTCGGTAAGCCACCCTGCCAACCCTTTCGAGAATCTTGAAAGGTCCCACATAGCGAGGAGCGAGCTTTCCCTTTTTACCAAAACGAACTACTCCCTTCCAGGGAGATACCTTGAGCAGTACTCAATCTCCAACATCAAATTCCAGAGGCTTATGTCTTTTATCAACATAGCTCTTTTGTCTGCTCCTAGCCTTGATCAAGTTATCACGGATCTGAAGAATCTTATACGTCGTCCCTTGAATGATCTCAGGGCCAGTCAGTTGATTGTCAACAATCTCATGCCAACTAAGAGGAGATCGGCACTTGCGACCATATAAACCTTCGAAAGGAGCCATCTGAATACTGGAATGATAGCTGTTGTTGTACGAGAACTCGATCAATGGTAAATGTACATCCCAATTACCACCAAAGTCGATGACACAAGAACGGAGCATATCCTCTAAGGTCTGGATAGTACGTTCGGTCTGTCCATCCGTTTGAGGATGAAAGGCCATACTAAGATTCAAGTGAGAACCCATAGCGGACTGAAAGGTTTGCCAAAGACGTGAAGTAAAGCGACCATCACGGTCCGAGATTATGTCGAGAGGTATGCCATGACGACATATGATCTCATTTGTATAAATTCGAGCAAGTTTCTCTACTTTAAAATCCTCACGAATAGGAAGAAAGCGGGTTGATTTAGTCAAACGGTCAATGATAACCCATATACTATCATGACCAGCGGGCGTACGGGGTGGTTTAGTTATAAAGTCCATAACGATGTTATCCCATTTCCAAACAGGGATTTCAGGTTGTTCAAGAAGACTTTAAGGACGTTGATGTTCAGCCTTTACCTTCGTACAAGTCAGGCATTTCGAGATGTACGCCGCAATGTCCTTTTTCATACCAGGCCACCAATAAGTCGTATGCAAATCATGGTACATCTTATCAGCACCTGGAAGGATAGAGTATCGAGATTTGTGAGCCTCATTCATAATAAGCTCATAAAGATTATCTTGATCTGGCACCCAGATACGATTAAGATAGTATTGAAGTCTATCAGACTTAGTTTCAAGTTGGTCAACAGAAGCACCTCGTACCTCAACAAATATACTTCCTTCATTAGCTCACGAATACTGAGCTTCACGGATGCAAGCATGAAGATCACTAGAGATATGAAAACATCGGATGGTATTAACATGAGTCTTACGACTAAGAGCGTCGGCCACGACATTCGCTTTGCCAGGATGATAACGAATCTCGCAGTCGTAGTCGTTAAGCAATTCCACCCACCGTCGCTGACGCATATTTAGTTCCTTTTGGTTAAAGATATATTGCAGGCTCTTATGGTCAGTGAAAACCACACACTTAGTTCCATATAGGTAGTGTCGCCAGATCTTTAACGCAAAAAAAAACTGCGCCAAGCTCAAGGTCATGGGTAGTATATTTTTTTCTCATGTATTTTAAGTTGGCGGGAGGCATAGGCGATAACCTTGTCCCGCTGCATGAGCACACAACATAAGCCACGGTTCGAGGCATCACAATAGACCACAAAATCATCATTCCCACCAGGGAGAGCAAGCACAGGAGCATTACAAAGAAGATTCTTAAGAGTTTGAAAGGATTCCTCTTGCTCGGGACCCCAAGCAAAAGGTTTCTCTTTCTGAGTCAAGGAAGTAAGAGGAACGACGATCTTTGAAAAGTCCAAAATGAAACGACGGTAATAACCCGCCAATCCTAGGAAAGAACGAATCTCAGATGCAGTTTTAGGCGTACTCTAATTCTTCACAACTTCGATTTTAGAAGGGTCAACATGAATACCTTGTTTACTAACAATGTGCCCTAGGAATTTCACTTCATCAATCCAAAACTCACATTTAGAAAACTTAGCGTATAAGTGTTCACCACGTAAAAGTTCAAGCATCAAGCGTAAATGACGTTCATGATCAGCTCTAGTTTTTGAATAAATAAGAATATCATCAATATAGACTATCACAAAATGATCCAAGTAAGGTTTACAAACACGATTCATAAGATCCATGAACACGGCGGGTGCGTTGGTCAAGCCAAAAGGCATAACCACGAACTCGTAGTGCCCATAACGAGTGCGAAACACAGTTTTGGGGATATCATCTTTGAGAACACGGAGCTGATGATAACCAGATCGAAGGTCGATTTTTGAGAAACAGGACTCGGCTTGTAGTTGATCAAACAGATCATCGATACAAGGAAGAGGATAACGATTCTTAACGGTGAGTTTATTAAGCTCGCGGTAGTCGATACACATACGAAACGAACCATCTTTCTTCTTAACAAAAAGCACAGGAGCACCCCACGGGGAGGTACTTGGACGGATAAACCTTTGTCGAGCAGTTCCTGAATTTGACTGGATAGCTCTTGCATCTCAGAAGGTGCAAGTCGGTAAGGAGCCTTGGCGACAGGAGTCGAGCCAGGTATGAGATCAATACGAAAGTCGACAGATCTTGGAGGAGGAAGACCAGGAAGATCTTCAGGAAAGACGTCAGGGAAATCACACACCACTGGAACATCGCTTATGTTCTTTCCCTTGCCCTTTTGTTCCACCACGTGGGCCAAGAAGGCAAAGTTCTGTTTACGCAAGCACCTGTTCGCTTGAGTGCATGACATCAACCTCAGCCCTCTAGAAGGTCAGTCTCCATAGACGTGCATAGTATCACCGGAGGGGAGGGGTAAACGAACGTACTTCTCGTGACAAGCGATTTCGACATGATTCTTACGCAACCAATCCATGCCGATTATGACATCAAAGCTACCCAATTGCATGGGTATGAGATCAATAGTAAAGACGTGGTCGTTAAGAGTCAGGGAACATCCACCAAGAATAGAATCAACTAGAATAGACTTACCATCGGCAATATCAACAGAGAACGACTTAGGTAGTTTAGAGCGTGCATAGTTTAACAAAGATTCAAATTCTACGGACACAAAGCTTCTGTCGGCACCAGTATCAAATAGTATCGAAGCGTAAAGATTATTGACGAGAGACGTACCATTCACGACGTCATTGTCGTTACGAGCCTGATTCGCATTGATGTTGAATGCTCATCCTCGAGCGGCTGGCTGTTGCTCCTGGTTCAGCTGGGGACACTGGTTACGGAGATGAGTAGTGTCTCCACACTTGTAGCATGCACGAACATTGTTGACTGGTCTAGGATTCTGCGGAGGTGCTGGAAGAGCTGGTAGAGCTGCCTAAGCTGGTGCTTACTGGACTTGGTTGGCTTGACGGTAGTAGGGAGTTATGTGACCATAGCGATTGCAATTGGTACACAGATGGCAAGCAGAGGTAACAAGATGATGAAAGTTGCAAGTGACACACTTGGGATGAATCCCAGTGTATGACTTCTTGTTTTCCGGAGCAGGAGGGTTAGCAGCAGCAGCAGGCATAGTAGCATTGCCTGCAGGGTTGGCATGCGCAGCAGGGACAATGGCATTGCAGCCAGAACCCTGAGACTTTCGTTTCCTGTTTCTGTTGTCACTGGGCTGCTGGGTAACTTGGTTCGCTGATTTGGAGGAAGCAGGGGTAGCGAATTGTTTGTCACGGACACGGTTGTTGTTTAAACTTGCTGCCAGACGGTAAACTTCTTCAATAGTCTCGAGCTGAGCTGCTTCAATCGAGTCACGCATAGCCGGAGGTAATCCATTAATGTACTTGTTTATCATGCGCTTCGGAATAGAAACCAAGTGAGGCACAATTATGCTGAGTTGCTTAAAACGGGTAGTGTAAGCCAAATTGTCATCTTCAACCTGCTTGAGATGCCAAAACTCTTCCTCAAGCTTTAGTTGTTCATGGGCAGGGCAGAATTCGAGCATCATCAATTCTCGCACCTCAGGCCATGGATGAGCATAGGCTTCCTCGTTGGAGCGGATGTTTCTCTCGTTTGCCCACCATTCTAGAGCTCGGCCTTGAAACATGCCAGTTGCACTCCTAGTCTTTAAGTGTTCTGGGCACTCGCTGTTGATGAGAGTAACCTCGATGCTGTTGAACCATTCCAGCATAGCAGTCACCCCATCACTGCCCGTGAAAGGCTTAGGGTTGCAAGAGACAAAGTGTTTGTAGCTGAACTTCGTAGGCTTTGGTTTCTTTGCTTTAGAATCAACAGAGGAGGGAGGAGTGTTTGATCCTTGGATCTCAGAGACGATCTTTTGGCATGATACGAGCAATCTGATCGGCCATGAAGGACATCATTTTCTTCTGAGAGTTCTCCCTGGATCTCTTGAGAGAGTCGGATAGTTTTCGGGAAGACATCTAAGGATCCAAGAAAAGGATCGTATAAGTCTAGATCATAAAGTCTCGCAGTATATAGTTTCACACACGATTGCATAAAGACTCAAGTTTCAAGCGTCACAAAACGTTCAACAAGTTTCATAAAGATTCCATATTCTCGCCACAAGTCCGCAAACCCACGACTTTCGCATGGCACGTGTTACGAAAGTTCGGTAACATGTCAGAAACACTTATATATAGGAAGTACCAGCGGCGTATCCACCATGTTTCAGGCATGTCACTTCCGTCTCGTCCTTCGGTGTCATGCTACGTGTCGTGTTTTACCACTCATAACAGTACACCCCATCACTTTCATACACATAGATCAATCAAGTAGTTTCACATAGATTAACGTTCAACATTCTCATCACCGGCCTGCTAAACACTAGATTTCGCATGGCACGTGGTACGAAAGTTGGTAACATGTTAGAAACACTTATATATATGAAGTACCAGCGGCGTATCCACCATGTTTCGTCCATGTTACTTTCGTCTCGTCATTCGGTGCCATGTTACGTATAGTGTTTTGCTACCCACAACAGCACATTCCACATAGATTAAACAAGTAGTTTCGCATAGCATCACGTGCAATCATGTTTCCCATAGTTTAATCAAGATTCCCACGTAGTTTATCACAACGAGTAAGCATCATAAATTTAGTTCGACCCTGAGAGATTATGATTAATGTTTTATATTGCGGAGATACGTGCGATTCGTGTAAAAGTCTAAACGATCAAAGAATCAAGTTTAAAACCACATATAAAAATCGAGATAATATAAAAAGATGGGCTCATAAAACATAGGATTGTTCCGGGTAGAGGAACGTTGACTAACCAAAGTGGATTGAACCCCCTTCCGAATTGAGGCAACGTGCCCTGACTTACTTAGACAAATACGTCATCGATGTTAGGCCTACGATATTTGTCCTTTCGATCATTACACGTCCCTAATTGATTGGGAATTTCGAGACTTTGGTGAGACTGAAAATCAAAAAGTGGGACTGGTTATCAAGATGTGATTTTTACCTCTAACTTGACAACTTCGTACCCTAATAGTGTCGGTATTTATCAAAAGATAAGACCTACTAGAATATAATATGGAAATTTCCCGTCAAGGTTCGGATGTCACTCCTGACTTGGGGGTAAATCTCGTGCAAAATACAAACACTGACCAGCAGCGTTTTCAAAGTATCCAAGTATATATTGTGTCAGCCTTAGGAAAGGCATTTAAGTTTAACAGGAAATGTGTTGCTAGGAAGCAAGTACGGTGGAATTCATAAGTCTTAAAGAACAGATAAGTGTCAAGATTCCTAGAACTATAGACTAGGGCAAAGTATTCCTACTTTTCCTAATTCCCTATAGTTATGGCTCTGATACCAATCTGTCACACCCCAACCGATGGCGAAAACATCGGGGCGCGGCACTAAGCGTTCAGATTGCTCACGAGTTTCCATAGCACTATAGTTTCAATAGTAATTAATTGATTTCATGCAAAATCTGTCTAAACATCAAACACCAACCATCATCATGAAGTATCAAAATACAATCATCAAGCATAGTTCAAAAGTTTCTAAATTTACTAATATGTGTTTCTAAGCGGCTTCCTAGCATGTTTCTTGATTCCTCGGCTACTATCAACCTGCAACATGTATTAAAATACTATCAACAATAATGATGGCGAGTATACAAGTTTGAGTACATAGTAGCATTATAGTTTAAAAACATTCCAAAAACTCATATCCAGAATGTCAACACATAAAAAGTTTCACCATGCTATTAAACACAGTCCGAGTGATAGCCCAAGTTACCAATGCGTTAACCGCTTCCCCAAGACTCAAGGGAAGCAAAAATGTATCCTCCTAACAATACCCCAAAGACTAACAGGGAGGTGCATTACCCCTATAGCACCACCATTGTTAAGGCGGAACTACACACAAGGATTAAACGTTCACATAGACAAATGTCTCAATTTTCAAAAGTATCAAGTTTCCATGTTTACAGCGAATAGAGTATGTTTCAAATAGTTTTAAGTGTCAAGTTTATAGAATACATGTTGCATCCCAAAAGTGTTTAAAACAAAAAGGGATCGAGTATACTCACAGTGAATAGACTGTTCTTGACAGAGTTTCATGTCTGATCCGTAAGTTGGTCATCTCTCCGGTGATAATCCGTTTTCAAGCCAACTCCAGACTAAACAAGTCTACAGCCTGTTTTGATCCAGATTTCACTGATTCAAGTAAAAGTTTAAAAAATTTTGAAGAATAACATGTAATCAACTGTAAACGCTTAGATTTGGTATAGATTCGTAGTAAGATGTGTAGAAATCTCTTAGATCTGGACTAAATCTGGACAGAATGACATCACACAGCCGGTTTGTACAAACTGCCGTGATGACGTCATCCTCAAGCCCAAATCTTAGTGATTCCACGGTGAAAAGTATGATTTTGATGAAGAATCAAGTGAGAAAATGTGTATAGATGAAAGTTGTACAAGAATCAGGAAGAAAACATACAAGAATCGCTTGAAAATCGAAGAAAAGTACTTGAGAAAGTCGGAGAGCGTGCTGGTCGGAGGGGCCTGTCACATCAAGTGATGTGACAGGGGTATTTATAGTGCAAGAGAGAGTGTAAGGCGGTGAGTGTGGCGATCGGATAGCTGCTGATCGAATGGCCTTCCGATCGGATGGTCATCCGATCATCCAATCGGATGTCCATTCGGACAGCCAATACTCGTTTGCCTGATTTCTGATTTCGGTTTAACAAACATGTAACAAGATTGTATAACTAACACAAACGTTTCCATGTTTCAAGTCTATGTAAGCTAGCTAGTATGTGTAAAGTTTCAAGTTTCAAATTTTAACGAAGTCTCAAAGTTTCTCGTTCCATAAGTATCAAGAGTCAAGAATCAAGTATCAAGAGTCAAGTATCTAGTTTCAGGAATCAAGTATCTAGTTTCAAGTTTCACCAAGAATCAAGTATCAAGAGTCAAGTTTCAAAGTATCACAAGATTCAAGTATCATAAGAATCAAGTATCACAAAGTTTCACAAATAGTCTAACATAGTTAAGTTTCAATAGTATAAGGACTAGACTTACCAAAAGTTAAAAGTTGAGGGACGTTGGGCGTTACAAATACGCTAGGACGTACAAAGCCCTTGTCAAGAAGTTCTTGTAATTGGATCATTAATTCTCGTACTTCAGCGGGTGCCAACCGGTAAAGAGCTTTAGCTATCGGTTTGGCGTTTGGTTCCAATTCGATCCGGAATTCCACCTCTCGTTCGGGTGGGAGTCCTGGCTATTCATCCGGAAACACATCCGGATATTCATTCACAATCCTTTTATCTTCTATGATGGTGCACAATTTAGCCTCTACACTCCTCTCTCCATATATGCTTACCCGCTTTCCCTTAGGAGACGTCACGTGAATAGTCTTGCTTTCACATAAGATTTCCGCATGATATCGGGATAGCCAATCCATACCCACCACTACTTTGAACTCTCCCAAAACATGGGGACAAGATCAATATAAAAATCTTCATCCTCAATAGTGATCTTACAATTTCTACATATCTGATGTACTAAATAACTCTTACAATCGGGTATTTCTACTTCTAAGGGTATATGCATTCTTTCTATTACAAATGAAAGAATGTATAAATTCGCTTGAAACAAATGGCCTACTAGCTCCGATATCAAACAATACATATGTAGGTATAGAGTTTATCATGAATATACCTGACACAACATTCGGGTGAGCCCTCGCTTCTTCCGTTGAGATTTGGAACATTCTTCCTTTAGCCTTAGAGGATTCCTCCTTCTTTACTTCTTTCTTCGTTCCTTGCTTAAAATTTGGGCATTCGGCTTTCACATCGCCTGACTCGTTACAGTTGTAACATACCCTTTTGGGATTTGAACAATTATAATATGGATGCCCCTCTTGTCCGCTATTATAGCATCCCCTTTTTTCCCATTAAACATTCTCCCGAATGGAGTTTCCCGCATGTCTTGCACTGTGGCAACCCTCCTTTAGTAGCTTCCTTCTTACCATGATCGTGAGTTTTAGGTTTTTTTAAGAGTGCCTTGAGTTGATCCTTTTTCGACTTGTCTTTTCTCTCCACGTTCCTCTTGCCTCTTTAATTCGATCTCCCTATTTCTTGCCCAATTAATGAGCTCATTCAAAGTTTCGCATTTAGAAGGGGTGATGAACTCTCGGTATTCGGATTTTAACATATCATGATAGCGGTTAATCTTCATCCTCTCCGTTCTCGTAAATTCCTTGCAAAACTTCAACTTATCGAGAAAAATGTTTGTGATTTCATCGATTGTTTCATTTTTCTGTCGAAGATGGAGGAAATCTTCTTGAATTCAAGCTACAGCCGATTGTGGACAATGATACTTGATGAAAGGTTCTTTGAATTCTTGCCATGTTAGGGTTTGGAGTTTATCCCCGCCGATCTCTTTACTATACACATCCCACCAATCTTTAGCTTGTCGTTGAAGTTGCCCCGTGGCAAACATAACTTGATCTTCCTTCTCACAATGACTTCGAATGAACACCCCTTCTATATTGGAGATCCATATCTGGCATTCTATGGGATCTATTTCTCCATTGTAAGATGAGGGTTTACATGCCATAAATTATTTGTAGGTGCACCGTCGGGCATCTTTCTTGCCTTGCACCCCACTTATAATTTCCTTCAACTCATCCATCTTGCTCGACATCATAGTTTCTACCATACTTAACACTTGACATTCTACTTCTTGCGCTATACGAGGGATGTTTGCATCAAGTGTCCTTACTACTTCTTCTTCCGAAATCAGCTTATTTAGTTCATCGTGACTTATCCGTTCCATAGCATTTGGGCTTCCTTCGCCCGTCATCTACAATCACATATTTATGTTAAACGTCATACTATTCATTCTCTTTAACCTTCTATACATTGTTTATTTTCAATAACTCATTCCCTTAGGTCATGGACTCATATAACTCTTTATTACAAACATTCTTGATATGCTAATCGAAGCATACATCCATTTATGTACACATCTTTCTATTCATTCATACATTCACTAGTGATATTCATGTCGACCAACTTGTAACCATGGTTCCATAAGCATTATGGTGCTTTTCTAAAGTTTAACGAGGGTTCGGGATTGGTTTGAGAGCCTTAGAGTATTAAAATAACAAAAGCAGCAAAGGAGCTCAGGGTTTGGCGACGGCACTAGCCGCGTCGCCGACGGGGCCTCTAAAGTCGCGTCGCTGAAAACCTCACGTAGACAGAAGAACAATGCGTCGAGGCCAAGGGTGGCGTCGCCGATGCCATTGGGGCCGTCGCCGACGCCCCTAAAAACTTGAAGACGCTGTTTCAGCTCACACAACCTAAAAATCCAATCCCGAGCCCCCAAACCGACCCAACATGTTCCCTTGAAGTCTCGAAACCTCCAGTAACATTCTACAATGTCCCTACCCAGGTTATTCTAATGAGGCATCCATAATCCCTTCCCGCTCCAAACTAAGAATATAAATATCGAAATTCTAAAATACTTACTTGCATTGCCCCTCGGAACGAACACATCTTTGTACGAGCTTTCGGTTTGAGTTCAAGTACTTTAACTTTGATACTTGAATCCCTCAAACCTCGGCTCTGATACCAACTTGTAAGATTTAAAAATTCTTAGTACATATAAGGAGTTTTAACCGTGAAGACGAAACGGGTCAAATAAGAAACTTATAAAATTGTTACCATAAACATTGACATAAACGAACCGAGTTAACTACATAAAAGTTTACATCCAGATTCGAGATAACCACCATAAACATAAACAACAAAAGTTCCGACATCTTTTAAAGTTAAGTATTTACATAAGACTAAAATATAACATAGAAGTTTCCAACAAAAGTTTTGACCCATTTAGTTAAGTATCGTAGCGGAAGCATGCGAGATGGTGTGTCCGTTCCGAACTTGGCGTCACCTAACACGTTGATTTACCTACAACCACATCACACAAATTAGTTGTTTGATAATAAACTAACATAGACTTCAAACCTTTCATCAAATATGATGATAATCCTTTCTTTAGCATTCATTCAATCGTACATTCTAACGAGTATAAATGTCAATTTCCTTCTATTTTCTATATCCGGTTCAACATCAATTCCCAATTCATACATATATCATTATTATTCATTCGACCCATTAACATGTATTGAACTTCTACAATTTTCATTTAACAAGACACCAATTTATATTCTTAACAAAACAAGGTAGCATAAACATTATACATCACTAAAACTAGTAAGCATAAGAACTTACCTCTATTGTTTTTCGCTTGTGTTCCGGATTGGCTCGTTTCTTCTTCTTTTACTCCTAAAGTTCATAACCGACATACTTTAGTTTTATGTCTTCATTCCCATTCCTTTCTTATCATAATCAAGTTAATAATTAGCATTTATCATAATATTCACAAGAGATCATTTTTGTCATTTAAACTTCTTCATTCAGGCATTTTAACAAACACTTGGCGCGCGTACTATTAACAAAGCATGGTGTACAAGTATCCTATGCATAGCCTTACTAATTTATGTCAAGATCATCAAACTCAATCAAATTTCCATATAATCTTCATTCTAAACCAATTCCATCTAACAAATTCTCATTATGAACATCTTCATACATAATTATTTTACTAATTTACATTTAATTCAACATTACACCCCACAAAACTCCTAGTTCAAGTGGGTTTTTCACTTTTAATATCAATTCATCCAAATGCAAGCATAAATCATGTTATAAGTGATGCTCCTAACCCATAGTCATACTAATTTCACATAAGTTCATGGATTTATAGAAACCCATTACATTTAAGATCATCAAAACATAAAATTCTACTTACCTTGTACTTAAGTATGCTTAGATGATCAAGGAATCAAGACATGCATGAACTTAGAATCACAATTAGGGCTTCAATTTACTGATTTTGTGATAACAAGGGGTTTCCCCCTTCTTAGTTCTGGCGACACACACACATCAGTGTGTGTGTTTGTGTTTTGTTTTTACTTTTATCATTCATCTTTCTTATTATGTCAGTTTTAGCCCCTTAAGTTTAGTGTTTACATTTTATGACTAATTTCTTTCTTTCTTTGGTTAAATCTCACTTACATACTAACCAAGTTCATAAATTTTAACTATAAGCCTAACAATGATTATTTTTACACATATCCTTATTTTTAACATATACACAGACATAAAGATTTTGGGGTGTTCCAGATTTTTTATTGAAAGCAGGCCAGTGTTGTATGCTTATGATAATTCTACTATTGCTTAAGATAATCAGACCTCCTAATGACTACCGTTGAAGTTTCTATTCAAATTGCTTTGTGATTTCACAATTTCGGTCCAGTTGTCAAAAATTCGGTTAACCTAGGTTCAGACCCGATAACCGACCCGAACCCGATATATGCATGATATGGGAACCGAATATCAACTTGTTTACATGATATCGGTTCAGTTTTGGGTATTTCACAGTCTGGGTCTCAGGTATTTTCGGGTAAACCCGATTTCCGCTCATTTCCACTTGACCATACCCCATGTCTTATTGGAGGATATCTCCACAAGTCTTTTACTTTTATATACCCCTAATACATCTTATACCATAATAACGAATCATGGAATTGAATAACCGTACTCATGGTAACTCACACGACTCTTTGTAGACATTGATTTATGGAGCACTGAAATTACCGATTCGTGGTAAAATACTATGTATTTTTTTATATAAAAAATACACTTTAGAGGACTTTGGACTTGTTTGATCACTTTGGCCATTTTTTTGTTTTTTTTTATTATTTTAAAAAGGACATGTTAGAGAATAAACCATGACCGAGTAGTTAGTACTACATGAGAATATGAGATTGCACTTGTTTCAGTGAAATTGGATACAACTCTTTAACTTTTAGAGGGTACATTTTTATGCTAAACCATTAACCATCAAATCTTGATTTCAAATGTGCTACTATTTTGAGCATTTTAAGTTGGCTCATGACAACAAATGGACCACACTCCATTGTTTTTTTAAACCACATTGTTAGGACTTAGGACCCACATGTGCTATAATTTCAGTGCAAAGGTTTTGTTCATTCACAAATCACAACAATTCCCTTTGTGGGCCGGGTTCTGATGCTCGTCTTATCATTCAAAAGGGCCCACAGGCCCACAGTCACATCTTGCTATTTGGACTCTCATTTCATGGTGGGATTCTAATCAGCTTAACTTTTATAAAGTACAACAATATGTATCTGTGCAAGTTTCATTTATTTACATCATTTTTGTTCGACATTTTAATCAAGTACATTTTTTTCATTTATTACCATACCATTTAGGACCCCCATAACAATCAAATCAAATTTTATTAGATATGTGAATTCAAACATCTTGATTGTAATCTTGAAACATGAAAGTTGAAGAGTAAGTATGTTATTAAAACATGCGGTATACGCTTTTATTTGAATCAAACTCTGCAATATCACAATAACAATGTGAGATTTGCCTAAAATATCACAATATCAATACTGTTAGAAAATAAAACATGTCGATTGGGTGCATCGTCTCATTCATATGTAGAAAACATGTAAATCCGAACCCTGATACCAACATATATCATATGTCTTGCCCACCGGGAGCTAACTGCTTTATCACGATTAATGGAGAAGTTCTCCTGTCATCCACAACCAATATGCTAAACCCCGTTAATGGTACTTGAGGTCAAACATTACACTCGATGTAACAATTGATTTATGGCATAAACACCTAACATTATACCATATTTGCCATTTGGCAAAATTGCTACCACTTTATGTTACGTATCACATTAGAGCCGGTCCTACGGAAGCAAACACACACACAATAGCAGAAAAAAAAAAACACAAGACTATAACGTGGTTCGGTTAAGGTGCCTTACGTTCACAGGTTGCAACTAGGGTCTATCTTTTATTAATTAGGGGCTTAAAGAATAAAATTACATCATGGGTATATATAAGACTAGAGATTAGGGTTAACTACTTAGTCAACAAGAAATAAATATGAACCTAAATAAAGTTTAATGAAACCGGCCCCTTTTTTTTGTGCCCCTTGGCGATCACTCAAGCCCAAACAAACGCTTCACAAACCGAACACTTTTATCCAAAAGTCTAATATACAGTGGCGGATCCAGCCCTGTTTTTTTGGTTCACATGAACCCACTCTTAGTGAGAACTTTGTATGATTTAGAAAAAACAGTGAAAATCTAGCAAAACGAACCCAGTAAAAGAAGTTTCTGGATCCGCCACTGTTGATATGGTTTGTTTTGATCCACCCCCACCCACAAAATGCCAATGTGGTTCTTAATGTTTGATGATGATATTGATTTTTGGGTGGGAAGATAATAATTTTGAATTGAAAAATTGGCGCTAGCTTGGAAACTAATAGAGGATCTCAGTTGATGAGAGCATGGGTTGGTTACTGTACTGATCACTTGTTGGGTATCACACGTATCTTTCGGTTCTCACACTTGTTCTTTGGACCCTTGTCAATAACATTAATTTCTTTAAGTGGACCACACAAATATGAATTTGGGTTTTTTATTAAGATGTTTAATGGTTGTGTGCCTTAGAATATAAGAGTTAAGTTCACGTACAAAGTGTCTTATCGTACAAAACGTACAAAAGACATGAAAACGTCAAAAAAACTGCAATGACATTTTCGTAATTATCTACTCGTAGAGTAATTATCAAAATTACTCTACAAATAGAGTAATTTTGATCTTGTAGCCTAATTTTGTAAAATGTTCTTGTAGTGTAATTTTGATCTTGTAGAGTAATTTTGTAGAGTATCATAATTACTCTACAAATAATCTTGTATGGTAATTTTGATATTGTAAGGTAATTTTGTAGAGTATCATAATTACTTTACAAATGATTTTGTAGAGTAATTTTGAATTGTATGTTGTTTGATAAACTTGCAGAGTAATTTTGATGCAAAGTAATTTTAATACACTTGTAGAGTAATTTTGATAATTACCATACAAGATCAAAATTACTCTACAAGATACACTTGTAGTACAAATGATTTTGTAGATTAATTTTGAATTGTATGTTGTTTGATAAACTTGCAGAGTAATTTTGATACACTTGTAGAGTAATTTTAATGCAGAGTAATTTTGATACACTTGTAGAGTAATTTTGATAATTACCATACAAGATCAAAATTATTCTACAAAGATGCACTTGTAGAGTAATTTTGATAATTACCCTACAAGATCAAAATTACTCTACAAGATCAAAATTATCCTAAAAAACATTTTACAAAATTACTATACAAGATTAAAATTACCCTACAAGATCATTTGTAGAGTAATTTTGATAATTACTCTACGAGTAAATAATTATGAAAATATCACCGTATATTTTACATTTTCGCCATATTCGTACGTTTCGTATGATAAAGGTATTTGTATTTAATCTTTTTGTCTAGAAGTTAGATCCAAAAAATAAAGAAATTTCTTAAAATTTACTGTTTGGACAAATTTGGTTGTTTCTTTTTTTGAATTTGCAGTGGTTTGTTTAGAGAAAAAAAAATTAAAGTTTTTAATCACATATATATCTACATATTTCTGTTTATTGTGTAACACCATCATTATGTTGTGAGCTTGTTAATAAAGTGAATGATATTATATATAAAGTGAATGATAATTATATATATTATTGAAAATAATTACCTTGCATAGGGTAAGGTTATTGTAAAAAAGGTTAAAAGTGTGAGAAAGGTAAGAAATATTGTGTAGATGACATGTGTCCTAAGTCTAAATTAATTCAAAACGGTAAACAAGTAATTTTATCATTAATTCAATTAATTAAAAACTTCCCATAACCGCCACCTTAATTATAGAAACTGGATTTTTTTAAAAGATCTCTATAAACACCATTCAGCAAGGATATAACACCATTCAGGAAGTATATAACACATTCAGGAAGTATATAACACCATTCAGCAAATATATATCACCATTCAGTAAGTATATAACACCATTCAGCAAGTATATAACACAATTCAGCAAGTATATAACACCATTCAGTAAGTATATAACACCATTTAGTAAGTATATAACATTATTCATGTACTAAACATCAGATCGAAACATATTTTTTTCTCTATATAAATATAGCAATATGGTACTCATATTAAAGATAAAAAAAACGCTCGTTATTATGGTGTAATTTTTTTTAAAAGTTACGTATAAAAAGTTATTGACGTTTAAAAAAGACGGGGGGAAGTTACATGTGCATTAATGTTAGTTTCTTAATTTAAAAATATTAAATTTACCTATATACCCTTAATCTAGAAAATTAATATGTTTAATAGTAAACATTATTTACAATTTTGCCATTATGATCTCAACCATTAGATCAAAGATCTAATGGTGTAGATTCTTTCTTACCTTTCTTACAAAAAACCTTTTTTTTTTTTTTATAGTAACCTCTACCATCTTGCATATAAACTTACACTATGTTACGAGCGTAATATCCCCTAGTGTTGTAGTTGTTGGAATCATTGATAGTGGCATAACGGGGATTGTGAGTGATCCTAAAACCGAACATGTGACCCTTCTTCTAGCCTTTAGCACTCTACTCCCACAATTGTGGGTCATCAACATGTACAGGAATTGGGGCCGACGTCAACATAGTTTTTTTTTTTTTTTTCCCTCAAATGGGTATGCCTTTTCTATGGTTTTCCAAAACACAAACAAAAAAGGCAATGATTAGATAATTTTTGTAAAATTCAACAACATAACAAAAATGTCGATGCGTAGTGGCGTTCATATACGGTAATGGTGTGACCACAAAAAGATTACTCTTTGTTTTCATTTTAACTTAACTTGAGAGTAATGAATTGTACGTCATATGTTTTAATGATCTATACACTACATCTTTTTTATCTTAAATTTAGTAATTCGGAATAGTAAAAAATGTAATATTATCATTTGAAAACATTGATTTAAATGAATTAATGCTATTTTAAAATGTGTTTAATATGAAAGTTACTTTTTAAATAAAAAGTTATATAGAAAATTTTCAGCTTTCTTAATAAAGTAATATATATTAACCAAAAAGGATTGAATATTAATATAAATGTAAATGTAAGTGTGGTGATTACATGGACATATAAGCTTTGACAGGATGTTTGTAAAGATAGAAAGAAAGTGAGTGTTTTTGAAAGATTTGTGAAATTTTAATGTGGTAATTGACTTCTTGTGTTTATATGATCGTTTGGCACTTTGCACCGTTGATGGTTGTGTTTGTAAACAAACTAAACGTTTGATGAATTCTTCAGTGGGAAGTTTGTTTATATTCGTTTATTCAATAAACGAACATGAACATATTACGTTCATTTATGCTCATTTGTTTACATTTGTTTAGGTTCCTTCGTTTATATATTCATTAAAATATTGCCTTACAATGAAGCCAAGTTTTATTAGTTTTTTAGTACATCAAATTGATGTGCGCATTTACTTTTAATTGATATTTGCTCAGCTTGTTCATTTATGTCTATTCATATATGTTTAGTTATGTTCGTATATTTTTGCTCATTTATATTTGTGAACCATTCATTTATACTAAGGGGCTGTTTGGTAGCCTCTCAATGACCATTCAGATGCTACCTCTTAATGGTTTAAAACCTCTGAATGAATAAGAGGTAACCTCAAGTCTGAATGGTTAAGAGGTAACCTCTGAATGGTAAATAATCATATATCACATTCTTCTACCTTCTCATTGGTAAAATTCTTAATGGTTCCATTAAGAGGTAGCCTCTTAATGACCATTCAGAGGCTACCAAAACATCCCCTAAGAATGAACATGAACATATTCATTTGCTTAATGAACGAACATAAACAAGAAGTCATTGTTCTTGTTCGATCGTTCGTTCGGTTAAGTTAAACAAACGAGCACACAAACATACTCCATTCATATTTAGGGCCGGCCCAAGCCCAAGTTTTTTGAGGCTTGGGCTTTAGGCCTCCAAAATCAATATGGTAAAAAGTGTCTAAAATGTAAGAAGGGTAAGAAGTGTTTTAAACCATTGGATATTTGATCTAATGGTTGAGATCAATAGGGTATAAAATGTAAATTGTGTTTTAATTAGAAGGACCTTATGTAAAAATTGAAGGGCAATAGTTACTTTTCCAACATTTCAAATATGGTAACCGTTTCAAAACCACCCATCAAACTCCTAAAGATCAGCGAATTATATGTAACCGCCATCAATCTAAAAAAAAAAATCAGCGAATTTCTTCATACTTTAAAACATTCCCAGATTTTTAAAACGTAATCGCAGATTCAAGTCATGGCGTTTTATCTGGAGACATTGTTGATGGCGTGGTGTTTTATCTGGAGACATTGTTCATGGCGTAGTGTTTTATAAATACAAAACATTCCCAGATTTTAAAACACCAAGACTAGGATTCAAGTCATGGTGTTTTATCAGGAGACCTTGTTCATAGTGTGGTGTTTTAAACATCTATGATTCAAGTCATGGTGTTTTATCAGGAGACATTATTCATGGCGTGGTGTTTTATCTGGAGACATTGTTCATAGCGTGGTGTTTTATCTGGAGACATTGTTCATGGTGTGGTGTTTTATCTGGAGACATTATTCATGCCGTGGTGTTTTATCTGGAGACATTGTTCATGGCGTGGTGTTTGTCTCCAGATGTTTAAAACACTATGCCATGAACAATGTCACCAGATAAAACACCACGCCATGATTCAAGTCATGGTGTTTTATCTGGAATCCCCAGCAACCTTCTATGAATATAACACCATACAACTTAATAGAACACCAGAATAAAACACTATGATACACATTAACCTGCATCGCTGGACTCCATTGAAATTGATATAAAACACCAGAATCGAAAAAAGGCGCAGACGTTAAACAACTGGAATGGGGATATCGAATTTGATAATCCTTTATGTATTTATAATTAATGATGATTGAAAGATACATATAACACAATCGTATTGTATCTTGCAGGAAATTACAAAATTCGTTCAAATCCCTAAACAATCTCATGGACGGTTATTTTTGGATCAGTTATGTTGAATTTGAATTAAATGACAAAAATGTACAATTAC
Organism: Helianthus annuus; assembly: GCF_002127325.2. NCBI lineage: Eukaryota > Viridiplantae > Streptophyta > Magnoliopsida > Asterales > Asteraceae > Helianthus > Helianthus annuus. Next base: position 109,275,594 of record NC_035447.2, read on the forward strand.
AAAACTACCCTTTTGAATTAATTAAGAGGATGGACACTTGTCATTCCAGGAATATTTCTTACACTTCTTACAAATTAAGCACTTTGTACAGGATCCTAAACCTATATATATATATATATATATATATATATATATATATATATATATAGAGGGCGGTTAACCTACATTATGAGTAATCGTACATAACATACGTTATAATCCTGGCCGTAGGATCAAGGGATTAAAAGCGTGATTAAATAATTGTTTAAGGGTCTGTCTAAAACGTAATTATGTGAACCAAAGGTTAAAATGGTCAATTTCCTATACCTAAATACCCGGCTAAATCTCAGTATCTAATCAAAAACCATATTTGATCATCAAAAATTTCGGTGAGTTTCAAACGATTCCGACCGACGGAGAAAAAACGATTCCGACCGTCGGAGAAAGACGATTAACAACGGTGAACAAGCAACGACCATCGATTTCACTTGATGACGAATACGGCATTAAGAGCTATCGATTTAATCATCTTCTGAACCCCGTTTATTTTGTTAGCCAGTCCCAACCTTATAGTTGAACTAATCGGCGGTTACATTATATGTTGAAGAAGCTAAAAGAGAAAGACGGAGCAAGAAAAGAAATGATCCGGTGAAGCCGGTGCACATTAGCGGCATAACTACAGGTTTGATGTTGATTGAAGTTTTTTTAAGCCAAAATTAGGGTTGGTTAACTAGCGTTATTTGATAAGAACGAGCGTAATTTTTTGCTGATTCATTGATATGTAGTAGCGGGATTATCAGGCTTAACATTAGATGATGATTCTCTTTAATGAACTAGCGGAATTAGGTTACATTGTGAAATTGGGAATTTTACCACTTGATATTGGGCGTCTGATCTAATTGTGAAATTGAATCATTTTAGTTAACAAACAACATTAGCATGATTGATATGGAATATTGAATTAGGTTACATTGTGAATTGGGATATGAAACTTATAATCTTGGGGCTTCTACGGTAATTTTAAGCCAAAATTAGGGTTGATTAACTAGCGTTATTTGATAAGAACAAGCGTAATTTTTTGCTGATTCATTGATATGTAGTAGCGGGATTATCAGGCTTAACATTAGATGATGATTCTCTTTAATGAACTAGCGGAATTAGGTTACATTGTGAAATTGGGAATATGAAACTTATAATCTTGGGGCTTCTGCGGTAATACTGAAATTGGTGATTTAGAGGTAACCAGCGGCATTAGCATGATTGCTATTACATATGTTGAATATTTGATATGACCTAGCAGTTCTAGCTTAAAAATTGTGTAGTTGGAGATTTTGAAATAACAAGCGGCACTATCATGATTCATTCCATCTTTTAAATTTTGTATTGAAATATGATGTAGGGGTTGCTGATGATGATGATGATTTTGAGCCCCCGATTCAGTCGATGATGACAAAGCAACCTCAGAAATTAAAGGTTAATAGAAAGCATACAAATTTAAGCCTAGAAGATGATGATGACGACTTTGAAGAACCTATTAGACACTTGATAGTCAAAAGGGGTGAAAACACAAGAAAAGGGCCAAATACTACAACTAACCAAGATGGTGATGACTTTGAGCCAGTAAAAAAGAAACAATCGAAAAACGAAAAGCAGATGGATCCTATCGAGGGGAAACGGAAGATTACCGGTGCAGAGCCTATTAGGACAGAACCAAGACCGTACTATGATTATCATCATGATGTAATAAGCCTACGGTGCAGTCCTTCAGGTTTTTTGGATACAGTTAAGCACTTTACTGAAGCGCAGGTGGCGGATGTGAAGAGCATTGGATTTGGTGATGTCCTTAATATAAAGCTTTATCATATAAGCACACGTTTAGGGTATTGGCTCGTACGAAACTATGACGAGCAATACAGCACCCTAAACATAGGAAATCACAAGATAAAAATCACCCGAGATTCAGTACATGACGTGTTTGGTATTCCAAAGGGTAATGTTATTGTACGAGAAAAAAATAAGCCTAGAAAAGGAGCAATAGTGGAGAAAAATACGGCTACTCAAGGCGCAGAAACAACCATAGATGAGTTCAAAAACCAGTGGCCAGACACAAACAAAATTACTCATACTTTACTTGCAAGAACTATGTCAAAGCAAACCACTGGCGGACGATTATTCAAGCTAAATTTCCTAGCCTACTGGAACACTTTGTTTGTAGAGATAACAAAGTCAACAACTGTTAAACAAAGTTTTCTACTTGAAATTGACAAAGAGGAAGACATTCCAAATCTGGATTGGTGCTCCTTCGTTTTAGAATCGCTGAAACGAACAAGACAAGGTTGGAAAAAGTTAGACTCACAATACAATGGCCCGGTTGCATTCCTAACGGTATGTTATGTACACATCTTTAAAGGTTATGCTAAATACGATATTAATATTAATAATTTAGTTTTTTTCAAAAAACAATATGCAGCTTCTATACAGCCATTATTTCAACCAAAGACACAAAATTTTCGATGAACCTGTCAAAATGCCTGTCATACAGTATGTAACCTCTGGTATGATCGACGACGTGGAAGAATATTTATACAACAACGGGCCGCTAAGTGTTGAAGATTGTGATGAAGTGGAGGAAGACGAAGGAGCAAATGATAATCGCCAGGATCAACAACCTGTTACTGCCTCACGCATCAATGGCAATGATCATCAAAATCAAGAGGCTACGACCGCACCATTCGAAATCGTAAAACAGAACACTTCGACGCTGTACACTGACCTTTTCGCTGACAACATCCCGATACACGAGGCAGCTGCGGTACAAGAAAACCTCACCGAATTCAATACATTAGATCAGCGTATGGAAGATACGGATGAGTACATGATACCACCAGTGGATACGACACATGTCTACAACAGAAGAAACCTGGCTGGAAACCTGGATGGGGAGGATCCGATTGACGAAGGTGACATACCATCAAATACGGATTGGTTTGACGGGTGGAATCCGAATGAACATATTTCAGCTTTGAATTTAGATGAAATGGACATAGGGACACAAACGCAAAAAGAGATTGAATACTGCAGCACTCCGGTTCAACTAATCAGGGTGATCTATGATCATGCTGCGTGGGAAGCCTCGAAAAAAAGTAAAAAGGTAAACTGGATTTTTTGTTTTTGTTAATGGCAATAACACATGCTATAATACTTGTTTATGATGTTAGACAATAATTACTGTACATGTAATAACGACAACAAATTAATAACGCATGATATTAAAAAAATGAAAGTTGGCTGATATCCTGATAATCACGCATGATATTAAAAAAATGAAACTTGGCTTCTTAGACTTGTAATCACGCTAGAACTGGTAATCACGCTTGAACTTTTTGAAACTTGGCTTCTTAGACTGGTAATCACGCTTGAACTTTTTGAATGTCCAATTCCGCAGGTGTTGTTGAAAACAATGGACAATAATATAAAGAAATACATTTCTCTGGTTTCGGATATGAATAATCTCGTTAAGGGGGTAAAGGAGAAGTATTTCTGGGATGTTGAAATTATGGAAAGGTGTAAAAGATGGAATGATGCGGTTAAAAATACAGTTTCTACAAATACAGTTTCGATACCTGATGAAGTAAGCTATGCTGGTGATGAGGTGGTTCAAAACAAAGTTGGACAGTGTGGCGAAACAAATCAAGAGTTAGATGGCGATGGAGATGCAAGGTTGGAACATGAAAACACGGTGAAAGATAAAGGTATATAATAATTTCTCTTATTTGTTAGTATTTACAGTAAATTATGATTAATAAAAACCAAAACGTTTGGGATTTTATAGGATGTGATGATGTTCATAATACCCCATTTGATGATGGTGGTATTTCGGACACATGCCTGGCAGCCTTACAAACCATCGAACCAGGCCTATACAGGCAGACTACAGAAGGTAACAAAAATACGTTCATTACTAAACAAAGGTGCATTTTTGTAGCTTGTGATTACAAACAAATTAACCAAATCAAACATGAAAACAGTGGCACAAGCAGATGTGGTAAACAACATGGACCAACCTGTAAATTTGGCAGAGTGCAGTCAACAACAAGCACATAAACAGAATACAATAACCGACGCCTATGATAAAGAAAAGCCTCCGACAACATCAGCTGATGAACCTGATGAAGTAACCGAAGCAGAAATGCAGTCTGTTGAGACACTTTTAAAATTGGCTCCAATCCTACAAACATCAAGTGCAAGTAATCAAAAGACTCCTGTGTCAGCGAACAAAAATAAAACGGATGACGAGAGGCATACACACCTAGTGAGAACACGTATCAAGATGATCAGGGAAAAGAACGAAAAGCGGATGGCAGAACTAGGTGACGCATACAGATCACCTTACTGCAACAGGGTAACCGACTTATATGAGCCACTTTTGGCACGTGACCAAACAATCATCTGTTATCTCTTAGCTCCGGTGGGAGATATTGGGTAAGATTTTTAACCCTAATAATTAGTTTAAAAATTTCATCTTTTTTTTAACTTTTCTTTGTTGGTATTAAAAAACAGGACATTGATATACAAGTCTGACAGTGGAGTCGAAACGCTAAAAATCATATTTGAAACCTTCCACCCATCGCAATACATATCATATGGTGGAATGGACGCATTTGTAGATGTTTTAAACTTTGAAGAGAAAAAAAGGGACAAAAAATCATCACCCTACAGGCTGTTCTTGCCAACTACAATATTGGTAAGTTTTTCAACAATAATCACGCAAGGTTGAAAATTTAATATGTTAATCACGCATGGTTGCATTTTTATATATTACACACCCGTGTATTAATGTTTAATAATGAATACATGTTTAATGTTACCCACCCATTCTATATTATAATCACTCTTGTTAACGCTTAAATGGAGCGATGGATTTTAATGAGAAAAATCACGAAAATTCTTGCAGCAAGACGAAATGTTTGAGCCAAAGATCACAGATAGTGATCGATTGAAAGTATTCGGACCAAGCGTAGACGATATATTGTGTAAGTATCAGGTGAAGAAAGTTGACAAAGTTGATCTCATCTTCATTCCAGTACTACTTTCCGATCATTACTGGTGCCTATGCTTTAACATGAAAAATGGAGATATCGAGTTAATAGATAACTCTAGGTATGCCGAATCGTTTACCAAACGCTACCGTGGACGCCCCGAAAAGCTGGTAATTCTAAGTAGCTTTTTATTATTATGATGAATAGGTACTAATATGAGTTTTTGTCGTGCTTATAGCGGAGAGTTCTAATACTATACCTAAAAGGCAAAATTGGACAAAAAGAGTGGATAACAAAGTTGGAAAAGGCAAAAATAATTCGAAAGGAAATGGATTGGAGAACTCTTCAAAACGGTTGTGACTGTGGTGTCTTCACTATGAGACATATGGAGACATACAAGGGCAAATCTCCATGGGATGCAGGGTTTAAAACGGAAGACCAAAAGAAGATGCAAGATTCACAACTACGGTTTTTGCGGTACAGGTATCTTAGTAAGATTGTATTGTCCGACTACAATCTTATAAGGAAAGAGGTATACGACAAAGCTACGGACTTTATGAAGAATTCGATACCCGCAGATGCTTTGCACGATCTAGATAGCAAAATAAGTAACAGATTGGATCAGTTCTTCAAGCTCAAAAAGGGGAAACAAAATGAAAAGTCGTAGGACTACTATCTTGCTGTCTTTTGTTCCAAACATCTTTGACATGTTGGATCTTTTATTTTTATTTATAGTTCTAATAATTTCTGGTTATAAACATAAACTAGTCGGACATTTTCATTATTCAAACACACAACTTTCATACAAAATATAAAACACTTAGATAGACATGATTTCACACCCCATATGATTGACGATACATAATAACCATCAGAAATAAGTCTCTAAAAAATGGATCTTCAACTCCATAGAGCATCCTAAGACGGTAATGGCGTCCGCAAGTTGTTTTAACTGTTTCTCATCCCGCTTGCCAAGATCAACCATAAACATCATAGCCACCTCTTTGACACTTGAATCTGACATACCAGACAACAAATTCAGTATCTCTTCTCTCCTTTTCATGTTCTCTCTAACCCTATGAATGTTAGTTTCCAGCAAGTCTTTACAAGACTTGTCTTCAGCTATTTGATCCTCGATTCTCTTTGTTAGATAAGCACGCATACCAGATGACGAAGACGAACCACTCGATGAATTACAAGAATCTGCCATGTTTTAAAATAAAAATTGAACGGATAAAAATTGAACGGTTTTCCAACGATATATAAAAGGGAATTGCAGAGCAAGAGGACAATATAAAATTATTGACCATGACAGCTGTTTTTTTTTTTTTTTTTTTTTTTTTGTAGTTTTGTTTGCCCATTACAAGTAGAAGTTAGATTCTTTTTATGTTAAAAATATAACGCATGCCCAAGTTTTATCCCGCATGAAATGATAATTAGGCAAACATTATATTAAAAAACACGCTTACAGTATACAACTTTTATTCCAGCATGAAATCACGCATGTCCCAATTATACCGCATGAACACATTAGGAAAGCACGCATGACCAAATTATACCGCAAGAATTAAAAAAAATAACGCACGTCCAACTATTTATCCCGCATGAAGTGATAATTATGCAGACATTATCAGTATGCAACTTGATGTATAAAAATACTTATCTCTTCAAATAATGAAACCCTATAACTAGATAGACTACTGTTAAGTCGATATGAGTTGTAATGATGTAAAATATTAAATTTAACTTACCAAAATATCTCTCAACTACCAAAATTAATTACTCAGTAACACACATATATGATGAACTCACCCCCCCCCCCCATTAGGCATATACTAAAAAAAAACATATATCAGACTCTCTTCAAGAACAACAATGTCGACAGATCCCGCAAACGAAGCAATCAAGGAGCTCTTGAATACCCGCAGGTTAACGGAACTTGCTTCTAATGTTAACTCTTGTAACAATATTCTGGATGTGCAGGGAAGGCTATTAGAACAACAAAAAAACCCAGGAAGTGTGGGGAATGCTGCTGGAAGAACCAAAGTCTTTGTTGAGGGATAAAGCAATACAACTGATGAAGGATCAAGCATCTGCAGATAACTTGGTATACTCATATCTGAAAGATGCAGTGGAGACCGTTGAAGAGAAGATGGAGACGTCCGAGAAGGAGGTTGGGAAGATAATGTCACCGAAGTAGGTGGTATGGCTGATTAATACACTATTTTGTTGATTTTCGGGATGACCTAATGTGTTGTTGGTATTTTGAACAATGGTAGTTTTAAGTCTAGTTTTATGTGTATTGAAGTTATATGTGGTGGTATATTTTGGTAAATCATCCACCCATATCTAGTTATGATGATGAGACTCAGTGTTATGTCACTTGATGTCTCATACTTTTTTGAATGTTGCTTTAGCAATATTGATATGAAAAAAATGCATGTTAAAAATTATCACGCATGAGTTTTTATTTTATTACGCTAGTTATGGAGATGAGAATCAGTGTTTGGTCACTTGAAGTCTCCATTTCAAATAGTCCTGTGTATGGTTATGATTAATCACAAAAAAAAGGGTAAAAAAATCAATTGAGATATATAATCACCCATATCATGTGAAAAAAAACATGTGAATGTCATAGATTACATAAAGTTCAGTCATAACAAAATCATTAAATATGGAATGTTTATGTTGTTCAAACACTACTCGTCTTCGCATTCAAAATCACTATCTTCTGCTTCGTCGGACTCCTCAAACTCCTCTTCGTCACCAGTTTCAACCTCCTCATCCTCTTCATCAACTAAATTAGGATCCTTCTCTAACTGAATTGCTCTTCTTTTCCTCCCCTCCTTATTGGCAACCTTATCAGCAGCAGTAGCTTTACCCTTTAACACCTCGCAGGTTCGAATGTCATGACCTTTGATATTGCAAACACTGCATGTCCGACTTCTCTTGCCTTTTAGACTAATAATTTTCTCTTTTTTTGATTTAATCCGCTTATGTGAACCTCGTCCTTTGTTTCTAATACCGGTTGGCACACGGACTGTAGGTGGATCGTCAGTGTTTGGTTTCTCGTAACCAATTAACCTTGAATATCTATCAAACTTAGGGTCGATGGGCTTGGTTATGCGAAGTTCATCAACCATTTCTTTCATCTCTCTCATCCGATCTCTGACTATAAGTAGATGATCGAAATCTTTGATCAGGTTACCAATAAGATACTCTCCAGTCTGCATAATCTCATACGCAACCTCTTTGGCCTTTTTATGCGCATCATCACCGTCAACAGTAATATCAAATGTATTATTAAGATCATTCGGTACGACATCTTTAGTCCATCTTCTCATTACATACTTGTTGGGAATTTCCTTCACTTTGAACATCTTGAACACGAAATATATATGCTTGCACAACAATCCATATTGTTCAAACCTGCGACACGTGCATAATGCAATTACATCCTCCCCCTTCTTGAAACATACCTACACAAGAAAAATAATAAAAAATAAAATAAAAAGGAAACATGGTTTGGCAATAAACGCATATTAGCTGATGTATATATTATTACCTCTAATAAACCGTCGCCGTGAGCTTTCCAATCCTTCATACTTATCCTCAAAAAAGGTTCCTCAATTTTAGTCTCTATAGGAAGGCACTCGGACAGTGTTCCTTGTAACTCTGCCTGTTGATCAGCAAAAATTGACCTGGTGTAAATTTTCATGGCATCATCCTCTAGAGTAGATTCAGAAAAGTTATCTGGGACTGTATTTCTAGATATATGGTCATTCTTCCGATGGTTGAATCTTTGAATGTCCATTGCACCATCAAAATGGTTAAAGAACTCAACAAGGGTAAGTTGAGAATTCGCAACTTGACAGAAAAAATGGTTTTCGCTCTCTGATCTAGAAGTGGTCCGCATAAGCCCAGACATAGGCTCATGACGATAGAACGCTGGGATCCACGAAGATCTCATGCCAAACATATCATCAATCCACTTATTCTCAGTTAGACCGAAATCAATCATTATCAGCTTCCAGTCTCTCTCAAACGTTTCTGGCGTAATCGAATCTGTCCATACAATGTCACACATACGTCTCTTAAAGTCTTCGTTATTGCACAGCTGATGTCCGACCTATTAAACCAAAGAATTGGAACTTATTGAATAAGGGTAATGAAAAAAAATGTATAATGAACATAATAACGCATGATGTATATAATAACGCATGATGAATATTTTTAGTGTGGGCAAATAAAGATATGAAACCAATACAACTATTACGCCAGTTCTAACATAATCACGCATACTCTATTTGAACCTAACCTTATCAGCAAGTTTCTTCATTATGTGCCACATACATAATCTGTGCCTACTCTTATCGAACACTGCTTCGATGGCTTGTTTCATCGCGGGATCCTGATCAGTGACAACCACATTCGGCTGCTTACCAAATGAGTTCAAAAATGACTGTAAAAGCCACTTGTATGATTCAATGCTTTCGGATGCTAACAACCCGGCTACAAGTGTCACATTTCGACAATGATTATCAATACCAGTAAAAGGTACAAAAACCATTTTATACCTTCAAAATGTGAATTCAAAAAATGAATATAAAAAAAAACAAGATGATTATAAAAAAAATAACAGTAATAAGCTTGAACTGATGACTAACTTGTTGGTTTTAAATGTAGCATCAAACGATATGACATCTCCAAACTCAGCATAGTTACGTTTGCACAAGCCATCGGCCCAAAACAGGCCGGTTAATCGTTTGTTTTCATCGACCGAATGAAAGAATGAATAATCAACCATAAACTGCTTTTTATCGGTCAACCTATTGATAACCATATCTGCATCATACTGTCCGATGTAGCTATGTATCCTAGCTCTAAAATTCTTGCAATCGTCTTTAGTTGCGCCTACATTTTCAAACCCTCCGTATCTTTTTCTCATTATATTAAAGGCTTTCACTGGCCCAAGATTCAATGTACCAAGCTCCCATATCATCTCTTCTTGTGTCTCAGACAGATGTCTATAAGCTGGTAATAAGTGCATATCTTTGGGGCACACGAATGAATGATTATGCGATTGAACAAACTTATCAACCTTAAACAACACCCCATCCGTCGAACAAAGCTTAATTTGTGCTTTACAGCCGGTTCGAATAGTCGGTCTGTTCCTACGTTTATATGGCTTAGCCAACTTCGAATAATTATCATCAAATGCCTGTGGTTTATGCCCCTCTTTTGAACACACAAAATATTTAGCCTTCTTGGCATATGTCTGATAAAAAACATATGCTTGTTCTATGGAAGAGAACTCCATTCCAATAACAGGAACACATGATGAAGCTACCTCTGGGATATACAATCTTTCATCTACATTTAAAAAATGACAACAAGAAAATATTATAAACATACAGAGAAATAAAATAAAATCACGAAAATTGAAAAAAAAAATTAACGCATCACTATAAATAACGCATGTAATAATAATAACGCTTCAGAATCTAATACCGCATAAACAAAAAACACCCAGTAAATTAAACTTCTCTTGCATTCAAACAAACACTCGTGATTAAAAACACATTTAAGAAACCTAATAACTGTGAAAATGATGGAGATAAAACACAACACATTTAATAAAGCCATTTACTTTACAACTTACTAGTCTGATCGTCTAAGGTAACGTTGTTGTCTGATGTCGGATTCCGATATTGCTCTGCATCATCATGTCCGGTATCGACCTCAGCATCTTCAAATTCGACATCATCTATGTTTCGAGCATTACTACTCTGTGGATCCATTACAAAGACAAAACTGATGAAACCCTACTCGCCCACCAATAACCGCTAATTTTATAATTTGAAAATGGAAATCAATTGAAACTGATACTGATCGTAATTACCGGGATGCTGGAGATAACGAACTCGCGTAATTTCCTTGTTTTTAGTAAATGTCTGAATTACCCCTGTGACAAGAATGAAAAATACTAATCTGCCCTTAATGATTAAACCTTAATTGCGAGATGATCAAACAGATCTGACGGTCAGCATATTAGCGTACGTGATGTACGATTACCCCTTTTGTACAATACACTTCCTCTCTCTCTCTCTCTCTATATATATATATATATATATATATATATACGTAGAGGATCCTGTAAAAAGTGCTCAAAATGTGAGAAGTGTATTATAACACTACATATAATACTATATAACACCATATAAACACCGTATAACAATATGTAACACCATATAATACTATGTAACACTATATATCATTATATAACAAAAATAACATTATAGTTTGTCTGATAGCATGTCTATGATAGATGTATAGTGTTATATTTGTTATATAATGTTATATAGTGTTACATAGTGTTATATGGTATTATATGGTGTTACATATTGTTATACGGTGTTTATATGGTGTTATATGTTAGGGCTGGATTTTTATTATACGTGATCCTTACACGTGATCCTAACCAGTGATCCTTGTTTATTTGGCAGACAGTGATCCTCAGGAGGACTTCAGGATCAGGATCATGGACCATTACAGGATCCTCATGCTAACAGTTACCTTCGTTTAATACAATGATATTTTGCAGGAACATCTAGCAGGATACGCTCTTAGCATCATAATCAAGGGACGCGTCTTCACAATTATAGCACGAGCTAAATCAGAGATAGACGTTGCAAAGGATATGGAAACTTAGCTTGATTTATGGGCGGCAATTTAGGCTAGATTGTCTTTTATTTCTAAAGGGGTAATGAGCTGATTATTAGTCTTTTACCTAAAATAGATCACCTACACTTGTATAAATACCACTCTTCCTCATTCGGAAAAGAACACAACACAATTCTCACACGCTTAGACACTCGAAACTATAGTGATCCTTGTACTCAGCTCATTATCATCCGAAGTTGTAACTATATTTTTCTTATATTGAAGTTGGTGATCGGTAGTTGCCATCACCCGAGGTTTTTTATGCCGGAGATCATACATTGATCAAGGGCTTTTTCCTCGTATAAATCATTGTGTCTTTGCATATTTCTCACAAAAGTGATCCTTTACTTTTATAATTAACCAAGCATCATACCCCGTTTACATAAAGTTTGGTTACATTATCCTTGTGTGATTTTTGACCAAAACAGTTTGGCGCCCACCGTGGGGCAATTGGTGCTTCATTCATAAGAAAACTCTTTGTTCAAAATCATTTCGAAGAATTACATGGCTTCATCATTGAAAAACATGTCCACGGCAATGTCTGCAGTCACCTCGTCTCAGAACACTCTGCCTCCTCCACGGGTAGGATCCCAGAAGAATGCTGAGAAGAGACAAACTCCTACTAACTCTAAACCTCCATCTCCTTCTGCTATGAATTCCTATATTCCCAGTACTAGTGATGTATTTACTTTGATTTTGCAGATGAAGGATCGTATGCAGCGGCAGGATGAAACTAATGATAGGATCCTCAGGGAAATTGGAGATCTCAAAAGACAAAAGAGAACGGCAGAGGATCATTCCCCACTGATGCCCAAATCCTTGAGCTTTGATACTCCAATGATCACTTCTCAGCCATCGGGAATTCCAGACGTGCAAATTGTGGGAGAATCAAGAGGATTGCACCTCGGATCGACAGCAATGACTCAGGCATCAAGCTCACACTTTCAACCGGCAGGATCCTATCCCCAGCATATGGGATCCTTCATGAATTCGGGAGCCTATCCGGGAACACAGCAGCTTCAAGGATCCTACTTTGTTCCAGGATCATCCCAGGGTCAAGGATCCTTCTTTGTTCCAGGATCATCCCAGGGTCAAGGATCCTCCTTCGCTCCAGGATCCTTCCAGATACCAGGATCCTTCCAAATGCCAGGATCCCTAAAAAGTTTGCAAACAGGAAGTCTAGATGTCCATCAAGGGGACTTCATCCCAATGCAGACCATTGCTTCCACTGGTCCCTCCGTTATCCCCGAATCCCAGCAATATGGATTCACTAACTTGAACTCAATGGGAGGTAACGCTTTAAATAATCATCTTACTACTAACCATGGATTCATGCAGGATACAGGTGTCAATCATGCTATGGCCAGGGAATTGCAGAAGCTAAAAGATATGATCTCAAGTGTTCCAGGGGTAGTCAAGCCTATCCCAGAGATTGCAGATGGAAGCCACAAGGTATCTCGCTTTGCACCACCAATTTGTGATGCAGAGGTGCCCAAAAGGTTCCATATCCCTACTATGAAGCTGTATGATGGTACAACGGATCCAGAGGAGCACATAGCACAATACAGGGAGAGGATGGAGATCAATCCTATCCCAGAAAAGCTGAAGGAAGCATGCCTATGTAAAGGATTTGGATCCACTCTTACTGGATCAGCTCTTAAGTGGCTGCTAAGTCTTCCCCTTACTCTATTACTTCATTTGCTAATTTAGTTAATTTATTCAATAACCAATTCTCTTGTAGTAGAAAATTTGAAAGATTAACCAGTGATTTATATAGGGTAACCCAAGGTCATAATGAATCATTAAGGGATTACATAACTAAATTTAGTAAAGAATCCTTGGACATTCCCAACCTGGATATGGCTACGGCTGTTGAAGCCTTCAAAATGGGACTGCTTAAGGATTCATTATTCTATGATGATCTTGTTATGACACCATGCAGGAATTTAGATGAAGTAAGAACTCGGGCACTCAGGTTCATCCGGCTGGAGGATGACAAGAGGATCCAGGAGAGACAAGTAGGATCCTCAAAACAGGAGAAGCAAGGATCCTCCTTCAAGAACAACAAATTCAAATCCTACCATAGAAATGAGAACCAGAATGTGCACGCTGTTGACCAAGAAGAGGATGATGAGGATTATCCTCCAATCTCAGAATATTGTTTTTCCGTTGATAATCATGAACTAATCCTTGCAATGCAGAATCTAGGTGAAAAAGCTAGGTGGCCCAGGAAGAATGATAAACCATCCGGGACTAAAGACAAGTCAAAATGGTGTGCATACCATGAGGATTTCGGGCATCTAACTGAAGAATGCATAGCTTTAAGAAAAGAGATTGGATATCTGTTAAGCAAGGGGCACCTAAAAGAATTATTGGGAAGAAAAAAGCAAAGGACTCAGGATCCTGAAAGGATCCCTGAGAAGGCTCCAGCACCTCCGGCAAATGCACAAGTGATCAACTTTATTTCCGGAGGATCAGACATCTGTGGTACATCCTTCTCGGCGGCCAAAAGACATGCAAAAGAGTCAAAAATGGATAATGGAGAAAGGCCTATTAGAACATCAAGTGTCTCAGAGGGGAAGATAATTACGTTTGATGAGGATGATCGCGTCAATATTCAGGATCCTCATCATGATAGTTTAGTTATTACTATCTTTATCTCTAACCATTTTGTTCGCAGGATCCTTATCGATGGAGGAAGCTCAGTGAACATTATCCAGCTTGATGTTCTGAAGAAAATGGGTATCCCAGAATCAGACATCACACCAAGATCCTCCGTGCTTGTAGGATTCAGTGGAGAAACGAAGAAAACTCTGGGGGGCATCAAACTCCCAATCTACGTGGAAGGATTACATAATTATCAGAAATTTTGTGTTATTGACTGTTTGTCTTGTTGCAATGTTATCCTTGGCAGACCTTGGATACATGATATGAAAGCAGTCCCATCCACCTACCATCAATGTGTGAAGCTCCCTAGCCCATGGGGAATAATCAAGATCGACAGTGATCAGCAGGAGGCTAAGGATTGTTATACCTCATCCATGAAGCCAACCTCGAAGCCAAGGGAGCAATAGCAATTACAGTATCCTCCGAGGAATGTCTTGGAGGCAAGGGAACAAGATGTGGACAAAATCCTCTTGGATCCTAGTGATCCTGAATCAAAAATCTATATCGGATCAGGGATCCTTGGCAAGATGAAAGAAGACTTAATATCCTTCCTCAAAAGAAGAAAATCTACCTTTGCTTGGAAACATGAAGATATGACAGGTATATCAAAGGATATTATTACTCACAAACTTGGCATTGACAGTTCTATCAAACCAATCCATCAAAAAAGGAGGAAGTTTGCACCGGAAAGGAATGCCATTATCCAAGAAGAAGTAGAGAGACTACTTCGAGCAGGTATGATCAGAGAGGTAAAATATCCAAAATGGTTAGCCAATGTGGTCGTTGTCCAAAAGAAAAACGGAAAGTGGAGGGTATGTGTCGATTTCACTGATTTAAATAAGGCATGTCCCAAGGATCCTTTCCCATTACCCCACATTGACTCCATGGTGGATGCAACAGCGGGGCATGAACTGTTAACCTTTATGGATGCATCATCTGGATTCCAACAAATTCAGATGGAACCATCTGACCAAGAGGATACAGCCTTTATGACCCCAACAGGTTTGTATTGTTATATTGCCATGCCTTTTGGATTAAGAAATGCAGGTGCAACATATCAAAGGCTGGTGAATATGATGTTCAAAGATCAAATTGGACAAACTATGGAAGTATACATAGATGATATGGTAGTCAAATCAAAGAAAGCTGAGGATCACCTAAGGGATTTGGAGGAAGCATTTGATATCCTTGATAATTATAACATGAAGCTTAATCCTTCAAAGTGCCACTTTGGTGTTAAGGCAGGTAAATTCCTAGGATATATGGTAACTCAGAGGGGCATTGAGGCAAGTCCGGAGCAAATTAAAGCACTAGTAAACATCAAGTCCCCTGCCAATGCTAAGGATGTGCAAAGGCTAACAGGCAGGATAGCAGCTCTGAACAGGTTCATATCAAAATCCTCAGAAAAATGTAAAGAATTTTACGATATCCTAAGGAAGAACAAGAAGTTTGAATGGACTGAGAAACATGAGAATGCTTTACAAGCCCTTAAAGAATATATGTCCTCAGCACCAGCATTATCAAAACCCGAGAAAGGAGATGTGTTATCCTTATATTTGGCGGTATCCTCAACCGCTGTAAGCGCTGTCCTTGTTAAGGATCATGAAGGTACATAATATCCTATCTACTATGTAAGTAAGAGTTTACTTGATGCCGAATCCAGGTACTCACACCTCGAAAAACTTATTCTTGCATTAATCATGGCATCAACTAAGTTAAGGCATTATTTTGAAACCCATACTATTGTTGTTAAAACTAACTTTCCAATTAAGAATGTCCTCAGAAAACCAGAGATGTCAGGAAGAATGGCTAAGTGGGCAGTAAAGCTTAGTGCCCATGATATAAGATATGAGCCAAGAACAGCCATTAAATCCCAAGCACTAGCTGACTTTGTGGCTGATTTCAGTAGTGATCTACAAAAAGAAGCAGAATTGGAAGTCCAACAGCTGGATGAGACCAAGGATCCCTGGATACTACACACTGATGGATCCTCAAATGTCAAGGGCACAGGGCTCGGGATACTACTAAAATCGCCACAGGGGGACATAATACCCCACTCCATAGCCTGTGAGTTCCAAGCAACTAACAATGAGGCTGAATATGAAGCCTTAATTGCTGGCTTGCAAATTGCTAAGGATATGGGGGTGAAATATCTTAAAGTATATGTAGACTCATTATTGATCACCAATCACTTTAATGGATCCTATGCTGTTAAAGGTGAAAAACTAACCAAATATTTAGAGATAGTCAAAGAATTGGCACTCTCTTTTGTCTCTTTCAGCTTAACACAGGTACCAAGGGAGGATAACACGGAAGCTGATGCATTGGCCAACTTAGGGTCATCCTTAAAAATTCCAGAAGACATAAGTATCCCTATCATCCATATCCTGGCTCCTGCTATTGAAAATCAAGTGGCCATGGAAATAGAAGAGGATACTGCAGTAATCCCTAGTGAAGAAGCTCAATCTTATGCAGGATCATGGGTCTCACCAATCATAAAATACTTGCAACACGGAGAGATTCCGATGGGAGAAAATCCTAGAGCTTTCAGGATCAAGGTATCTCAATTTACAATCTTAAATAATGTGCTATATAAACGATCCCTTGCAGGACCATATTTAAGATGTATTGAGGATCCTGAAATTGAAGAAGTGTTGAGAGACTTCCATGAAGGAGATTGTGGAAACCACACTGGGGGCAGGGCATTATTCTCAAGGATCCTTAGAACAGGATACTACTGGCCAACCATGAAAAGGGATGTTGTAGAATATGCTAGGAAATGTGATCCTTGTCAAAGACACAGCAATATCCTTCATCAACCAGCTGAATTGCTACACCCCATACCATCCTCTTGGCCATTCATGAGATGGGGAATGGATATAGTTGGCAAGCTCCCTAAAGCACCTGGTGGAAAAGTATTTATGCTTGCCATGACTGACTACTTCTCTAAGTGGATAGAAGCTGAAGCTTTTGCTCAAGTCAGAGAAAAAGAAGTTATATCCTTTATCAAAAGAAACATTATAACTAGATTTGGCATTCCCTCTGAAATTGTATGTGATAATGGTTCCCAATTCATTGGAAGCAGAACTACTAACTTTTGTGACAGTTGGGGAATCAAGATGATAACATCAACACCAGTTCATCCACAAGCCAATGGCCAAGCAGAATCATCCAACAAGATCATCATCAACAATCTGAAGAAGAAGCTAGGATCCAAGAAGGGAAAATGGGCAGAGGAGTTACCTTATGTGCTATGGGCTGACAGGACAACTCCCAAGAATGCCACTGATCAAACACCTTTTTCTTTAGTATTTGGGGCAGAAGCAGTGATCCCAACAGAGATGGTGATCCCAACCGCTAGAACAAGTGCTCGTGATCCTGAAGAGAATGCTACAATCCTGGCTCAGGATTTGGATACTATTGAAGAAATCAGGGATCTGGCTAGGATAAGGATGGCAAGCTACCAACAAAGAATGGCTGGTGCTTACAACAAAAATGTTAGGATAAGGAAGTTTCAAGTCGGAGATATGGTGTTGAGAAAAGCATTCCAAAACACTATTAATCCTGCTGACGGGAAGTTAGCACCAAAGTGGGAAGGCCCTTACTTGATTGAAGCTGAAGCAGGAAAGGGGGCATACAGATTGCTAACCATGGAAGGAAACTTGTTACCAAGAGCCTGGAATGTTGTTCACTTAAAGAGATACTTTATGTGAACATGATCCCTCAAGCATGTGATCCTTTTATTGAAGTATCCTCGAAGGATCCAGGTGATGTCAGTGATCTTTAATCTGGTAATGTCCTTATCTTAAAACATTTACATTTCTTTACTTTTTACCAAAGGATAAGGATCCTGTATCCTTCATCCTCTTCTCACGAACCATTTGAGTTATGATAGTTCAGGTATCTACAGCAAATCGTCAAAGATCTTCAAAAGCAACGCAGATCCTTGGGCTTGTCCCCAGTTATCCTTGGGATTATCCCCAGTTTCCGCCAGCAGCGCACGATGATCCTGATATAGTTCACGTCTTTGGGACCAGTACCCACTTCCGGGGCTGACAACCTCATCGTACTGGCTATACCCAGGATCCTACGTATAATGGTAGACGTACCATACATCCGTTCATAAGGTTTCTAACGTTTTCACGTTAGCTAAGGTTTTGACATTTTCATGTCACTAAGTTTGGATAGTCGCCAGTAAGGGCCATACTCCAGTTTACATACGATCCTTTGGGCTTGTCCCCAGTTATCCTTCGGGCTTGTCCCCAGTTATCCTTTGGGCTTGTCCCCAGTGATCCTTTGGGATCATCCCCAGTTATCCTTTGGGCATGTCCCCAGCTACTAATTTATCTTTTACATTGGCTTAGTCCCAAGATATGTTCCATTTTTCAGGTTCTCGAAGTTAAACAAATAAGGATCCTTAATCCTTATCGTATGGTTATCTTGATTAAAGGTTAGGATCCTAACTTGGATCCTCAGGTATGATCCTTGACTATTTTGATTATACTTAACAACCCCTACACTTTGACAACTAAAACTATGATCCTTGAAAATTTTCAATGATAGGATATTTGATCTAGGATCATATCCTAAATTTATTAAACATAGGTTTGCTCAACTCTTGTTACTCTAACAAATATGTTTCTAAAAACTGGGAAATAAGAAGATAAATAAAGGATAACAACACGAGATAAGCCAGAAAGATTAGAGTTATATTATTAACAAAAGGATCTTAAACCCTTTCAAAAAGTTGTCAAAATTGCCAACCCACATTTCTACCAGCAAAACGTGGCCCGTCCACATGGGTTGGCAAAGGGTGTCCATTGTCTATGCGGTCTTAGCAGGTGCAGGAAATTAAAGGCGACAGGATCACAAAGGCTTCATCCCCCAAACAGAGGATCCCTCCACCTTTTGCGATCCTACCTATTGTTCAAAGGATCCAGGATCCTTAACCCTAAAAACTATTGTTCAAAGATTACAAACCATAATTGTTTCAAACCACAAACAAACCACTACCAAACTCAAAAAAATTGGGCTCCGGCCTAGTCTCGAAATATCCATCATCGCCCAATCCAGCAGCTCACACCTTTGCTGCTCCATCACCACCAGCTTCTCCACCCTGATCCTTGTCAGCATCACCGCCCTCCAGCATTGGGATCTCCTCTGCTTCGTCCTCATTCTCCAGCTCTGCCAATCTTGCCTTCCAACCCTCCACGTCCCATGAGCTCTTGTCAAAGGCAGGATCCTGAGCCTCCGCAGCCATTTGTAGTTGTATCTTGTACATAGCAGTTGCGGCAGAGACCTTGGCATCCTGGATGATCTCCTGCTTCTCGCCATCCATGTCAATTAGCCTTTGAGCAGCCTCATCCTTTGTAGCCCGGAGCTCCTTCTCAAGATCGGCTATCTTGAGATCCTTTAACACGCCCATTTGTTGGAGGTCGGCGATTTGGCTCTCCTGATCCTCGACGTGGCCAAGGCAGAATATACAAGCAGGATATTCGAGAAGGATAACCAACAGGGGCAATGATCCTTACCTCATTGACATAGTCAAGGAACTGTTGGCGGATCAGGGGAAATCCTTGGAGATCCTCAGAAGTCTTCCTCTTCTTCCCCTTACCTCTAACAGGTGCTTTAGGAGCCGAAGCAGAGGGACTGGCAACAGAAGCCTTCTTTCGTGAAGACTTGACGTTGGCAAGTTCATCAATCCCGAACTTGGATGCAGACTTGGCAGACTTAGCAGGTTTCCCAGCGCCTACACAACCAAAACAAGATAAGTTCCCTTACTAACTAAACAGTCTTACATATAACTTACTTTTTAATAAGGATACTTACTTGACATAGTGGCAGATGCGGAGGATACTTCTTGAGAATCTTGGACGGTGACTTGAAAACTTCTGATTTCAGGATCAAGCTTCTTGAAAGCAAGGACCCTCTCTCTGGCAGCAGGGGTTAACTTGAGATGAGCAATGGAGACAGCTGCACAATAAACAAAAAACAAGACATTAGTGATCCTCATCATAAGAGATCAGTCTGATGGTGATCCTTCCAGGATCCTCTATCCTACCATGGGTGGCCCACTCCTTGGGCAGATCATTCCCATCAGGGAGGGAATCCCTTCTCACAAAGAAGAAACGACGCTTCCAGTTTGTGTCATTTTTGGTAACTTTCAAAACAGGGTGATCCTCCCCGGCCTTCCGTTTCAGCAAATATCGATGAGAACCAAACGTGGTAAGATCATAAAGCTCGGCCAGCTCTGCCATCCCTAAATCAATCCCCTCCTGCTCGATGATCCTCTCGAAGGTATACAAGACCCTCCAGATCATCGGCATAGCTTGGATATAAGATATGCCGGTCAGAGAAAAGAAAGATTGGGTGAAGGCCGGAAAAGGATACGAATATCCTATGGTAAATGGAGTTGCAGGAAAGATCACCCAGGTGTCTGAAACAAAGTCACTCAAAGCAGTGGATGTGAAGGATTTGAAAACAGCATCCGCCGGAAAGCAATGACGAATCCTATCTACATGAGCATCGGTAAAGCAACATCTCTCCGTAGGAGAATCCTTAATGATCCCTTGGCTTTTCAGGGGACTGCTCTTCTCGTGATCCTTATGGGGAGAGTTTCGGAGCAACATCCTCACAGCAGAATAAAAACAGGGGAGCAAAAAAACAGAGCAAGAGAAGGAAGAATGGAAAGAGAAGAAAAGAGAATACCTGATCGATCTTCGGTAGCGATTATAAAGGGAAGATATCTCGAATTTAAATGCAGAGTGATCCCAACCCTATCTCCTATTTATAATCATGATTTGCAGGGATTGTCACATCTATGACGTAAGGGTTGCAACGGCTAGTTCGATATTAACGGCTAGTTATCCGAGTCATTCGTTGCAGATAAGATCAAAGCAAAATATAACTCGTTTTTTTAAAATAAACTCCTTATATTTTGGGGGCAATTGTTAGGGCTGGATTTTTATTATACGTGATCCTTACACGTGATCCTAACCAGTGATCCTTGTTTATTTGGCAGACAGTGATCTTCAGAAGGACTTCAGGATCAGGATCATGGACCATTACAGGATCCTCATGCTAACAGTTACCTTCGTTTAATACAATGATATTTTGCAGGAACATCTAGCAGGATACGCTCTTAGCATCATAATCAAGGGACGCGTCTTCACAATTATAGCACGAGCTAAATCAGAGATAGACGTTGCAAAGGATATGGAAACTTAGCTTGATTTATGGGCGGCAATTTAGGCTAGATTGTCTTTTATTTCTAAAGGGGTAATGAGCTGATTATTAGTCTTTTACCTAAAATAGATCACCTACACTTGTATAAATACCACTCTTCCTCATTCGGAAAAGAACACAACACAATTCTCACACGCTTAGACACTCGAAACTATAGTGATCCTTGTACTCAGCTCATTATCATCCGAAGTTGTAACTATATTTTTCTTATATTGAAGTTGGTGATCGGTAGTTGCCATCACCCGAGGTTTTTTATGCCGGAGATCATACATTGATCAAGGGCTTTTTCCTCGTATAAATCATTGTGTCTTTGCATATTTCTCACAAAAGTGATCCTTTACTTTTATAATTAACCAAGCATCATACCCCGTTTACATAAAGTTTGGTTACATTATTCTTGTGTGATTTTTGACCAAAACATTATATAGTATTATATATAGTGTTATAATACACTTCTCACACTTTAGTCCCTTTTTACACTATCCTTACCCTATATATATATATATATATATATATATATATATATATATATATATATATATATATATATATATATATGATATTTAGGCTGGGTTAAACTAATCTTTACACATACAAAATATATATAAAAATACAAAAAAATATATTAATTAACTTCGCCAACAATAAACCTTTTAGTTTATGTTGCCGGTCCTAAGCCCAGGTAAATGAGGGTTTTTCTTATATAGTGTTTTTTTTTTTCTAAAAAAACCTCGAGTTTTTAATTCGCTTTAGGCCACTAAAATGGTTAAGCCGGCCCTCTTCATGTTTATTCATTTTATCCATAGGGCTAATGACTTTGAAAGTCAAATTAGGGGATTCATGACACGATTCAAACAACATTTAGTATTTTATTCCCTTTTCTTTTAAAACTCTTTTAACTTTCCTTATCAACTAAACCTACAGCACGTTATTTTATAAAATCACAATTCTTTGACTATCATCACATGTAACTTGTAACCATATTTTCATTTTTCAAGCCTATTAACATTTTCGTATTATATATAGAAAAGCGGAAACCAACACAATAATTACGAATATCGTCATCTAGTGAAAACCTATCTTCTTCACTCTTCACATAAAGCTGACTTTCCATATATGCCTTCTAGTTCTGTATTGCTCCAAAATGATCACGAGAACCGCACATGTGACGTCACCATGTCAGACACTGCGGGTCCCACCATTTCCGTTACAATCTCATGTACCAAATTCTTTAAAATCTCACTCTCTAATTCTACTACTAAATCCGTCATAAACTCTGTTGACAACAATCGCCACATGCTCCTCCCCATATCCCACTCACAATCAGTTGCGCTTGTTGCAGTGGCAGCGGCGACGGTGGGGTGACGATGTTTTTCTAGTTGGTGATAGATTGATGGTTGCAAAGGGTTAGAAGAACATGTGGTTGTGGTGTTAGTAGTGACTACTGCCTTGAGATTGTGTGTGTCATTTGATTTGTACGATGACTTCTGATTACTAGGTAAGGACACCTGCAAAATCAAATATTCCTTAAACATATATATTGTATAAACCAATAATATTATTATTCACAACACATTTCAAATTTAGATTGATGGTATAATACGAAAAACAATAATATTTTTTAATTAATTCAAGAGTAAATTGCGATTTTGGCCCCTGTGGTTATATCACTTTTACTCTTTTAGCCTAAAAAGAATCTTTTAACATCTGAGCCCCCAACTTCTTTTTTTTTCTAACATTTTGGTCCCTAACACTAACTCATCCATTTACTTTTAGAGGCCAAAAGAGTTAGAAAAAAGACGTTGGGGACCAAAATGGTTTGAAAAAAAGATGGGGGCTCAGACATTAAAAGATTCATTTTGGGGCTAAAAGGGCAAAAATGATATAATCACAGGGGTCAAAATCGTAATTTACTCTTAATTTAAAGTTTGTGTTTAAATAAAATTTAAAAGTGTCACTTTCGCTTCCAACATAATGAGTAAATTTTGAGATTTGGAATGCATTCTAATGAAAAAAAGAATCTGGCTGACATAAATTAGAAAATTACATTTACTAGTATTTCTGTCCCAAAAGATATAAAAACAAAAAAAGTAATTATCTTTTCATTTATTGCTTTGTTTATTTATCATAAAAAAATTTATATTCTTTTGAACGACTTGATTCTTTTTTAGACGTACACCTATAGATTCTTGCCATTCGAATAATATAAAATAAAATAATATACACCTATAGATTCTTGAAACAAAAAAAATATCTATATTTTATTTTAGTTATAAAAAAACTTTAAAAAATAAAATTCATAAAAGTAGAAATAATTTCAGATAAAAGATGTCATACCTGCTTTTGAGATAGATTCTTGAAACAAAAAATATGTATATTTTACTTTATTATGAAATAATATAAATAAAAAACATTTAAAAAATAAAATTCATAAAGGTAGAAATAATTTCAGATAAAAGATGTCATACCTGCTTTTGAGATAGATTCTTGAAACAAAAAATATGTATATTTTACTTTAGTTATGAAATAATATAAAATAAAAAACATTTAAAAGTAAAATTCATAAAGGTAGAAATAATTTCAGATAAAAGATGTCATACCTGCTTTTGAGATAGATTCTTGAAACAAAAAATATCTATATTTTATTTTAGTTATGAAATAATATAAATTAAAAAACATTTAAAAAATAAAACTCATAAAAGTAGAAATAATTTCAGATAAAAGATGTCATACTTGCTTTTGAGATAGATTCTTGACACAAAAAATATGTCTATTTTATTTTAGTTATGAAATAATATAAATTATAAAACATTTAAAAAACAAAATTCATAAAGGTAGAAATAATTTTAGATAAAAGATGTCATACCTGCTTTTGAGATAATCTTTTTGTTGAGCAAGATGACGTCATCTCTTTCTTGAAAGAACGACACTTTTTTGGCAATGCAGTTGACTTTTCTAGTTGACTCATTTTCTTCAACCTCAAATCGTATCTTTCACTTGCAATTCTCTTAATTTTTTCATCTTTCACTACGTTCTTCAGCTTCTTCACAGGCTTTTGATGCATCTTTACTGTCTGACACTTTGATTTCACCACTTCATTTGACAACAACCGTGAGTTTGAATTTGAAACTGGTTTATTGAGATTACTTTTAATGTCCAACAATCTAAGCTTTGGTGAACTTGTTAACTCTCTTGATTCATCTCGTTTTGCTTTCCCGATAGTCTCAGTAACTGGACCCTTTTTCGGTCTAACCAAAACGAGATTCAAGTCTCTTCTGTGACATTTACCTCTAGCAGTCGGCGACATGGTACTATTTGTTATATCAGTACCAAGTCGCCGACTGCTTCTTTCCCTTGTTTGCACCATGATTTGTTTCGTCTCCGATTGTAGAAGTGACTTTTGACCATTACTACAATTGTAATTATTTTCTTTGTCGATTTGTAGCGAAAGCCGGTGGTGGTAATCGTTATCCGTTGAGCGCCTACCAGCGGTTGATACTCTAGGTGTCACGGGTAACGAACGAGTGTGATGATTTGCGTTTGTTGTGACGGATGAGGCGGACGCTCTCGGGGAAGAATATTCAGGCAGTAGATCAAGACCCATTAGTCTTGCAACGAGATTAGGTGTTTTAACGCTAGGAGAGTTGCACGATTCTGAAGATAAATCTTCAATGAAATTTGACCGGTTTGTTTTGATCTGAATTTTAGCCACCTTCAATTAAAAAAATATATTAAAATAATGTTTTTTTTTTTTAATACAATACACCCTCTAACTCTACTCTTAAATACTTTTTTATTTTTTTTTAAATGCTACAACATCAAATGTTCTAACGAGGAACACATTTCCAACACATCTTATTACGCTACAAAGCTATTTGATAATTTAAATTATATACTAAAAATAGTAATCAACTTACTGGTATGTTTAAGTTGGTTTGAGGTGACTCTAAGCTATTTCTTGGTGCTTCAATGCCTGTAATAAAAACAAAAAAAATACAATATTAATATCTTTTTCAAAACCTAAAAACAAGTAGAATTCAAACCATTTAAACACACACCTTGAAGAGAAAAGCTAGAAGAGTGTTGATAATCCGTAAAGCCGGATTCGGACGACATAAATGACGGATGATGAAAGTGAAACTGATGGTGATGAACATCAAACAAATTGTAAATTGCACTCATGCAACCTGAAGACCAAGTGTTCTTGTACTTTTCTTTTTTACCGGTGACCACAGATGGTGATTTCCCACCATCTCCGGCACCGGTAACCTTGAATAACCACTCTCTGCCCATCGGAAATTGATCAACAATGATAATTGAACAACATGACGAAATGATAACACCCTTTTGCAGCTTTGATGTCTTTCTCTCTCTTGTAGGGTTTTAGAGAGAGAAAGAGATGAGATGATGGATAATGGATGATGGGTTCTTGTTGTTGTTGTTGTTCCGTTTGTGTTTATTGAAAAATACGAGGTGGAGGTGTGGTGGATTATGGTGGTGGTAGGGTTGAATATATATATTAGTCAGTTTACTGGGGATCCGAACCATGTACCCGTTTTATTTTTTGAATTGGACTACGTTGGCTATTTATTGCTATTTTTGACTCTCTTGGTTAAATCCAAAGGCTTATAGTTTTTAGTGTTTTATTTATTTTTTTTAACAGCAAGGAAATATGTGTCAATCATCGTGACACCGGGTATTGTGATCAAAGCTGACTATTTGATCATCGCTAGCCCCTTGGCTTTCCCAAATGCGCGGAAACAAGCACGACAGTGGAATAATCGGCAAAACCTCGCCTCTCATCCAAGTCGAACCAACACCACCTGTATTCACTCTTCACTTGGATACCGCAAAAAAATAATAAGGAGAGTGAGAATCGAACCTTGGTCACAAGGAACACCAATTATTTCCCCAACCACTCCACCACTACCTCATTAGCAATTTTTTTAGTGTTTTATTAAAAGCGAAAATAAATAGAGGTTGGTATAATATAAAAAGAAATATATTTACGTTTTATGTTATTGTAGTGGTCTATTTCAAAAATATATCTGGTTACATATTTTTACCTTTAAGTTATATAAGCGAAGAAAGGGTACTCAAGGGTAGTTATTTTAGCCTCAACAAACCAACACTTGCTGTATCAAATTTGACTCAAAGTAACCATTAACTAGTAAATAGTGACAGCATCTACCCATTCATAAATTATTTTATCTTTATTTTTTTATTTAAAAAAGTCAAATGCCCAAACCAATTAAAACTCACCAACCAATCCTAAAGTCGAACACCATATTATATTTTCTTTCGACTTGGTACCATCGCTTTATTTTTTAAACAAGGCATTAGTGTCCCTTTATTGCTCTCAAACATCCCTTGTACACATAGCGTCTTCTGGTGACTTTATACAATTTTCAAACAATTTTTTTTTCTTTTTCAAAATGGTGTGTGTGCGCGCACGCATGTTATAACACCTCAACCGTGAACCAACAGCGAAAATATCGGGACGTCACATAAAATAGATTGTTTAAAACACATGGCACTAATTTAAAGTTTGTGCTACATTATTGTTTAACCATATTCGCATTGTTCATTACAAACAAAATAACTTTATCTCAAAACATGGTAATTGTTTTTAATTAAAGCAAACCAAAGCTAGAGTCCATTTCCTATGCGAAGTGAACTTGGATAGAATCATGAATTAGCACCTGCAACATATGTGAAAAATACAGATCAACTACAAAGAGCCAGTGAGCAACCTAGGTTGGTTTAGCAAATCACATGGCGATAGTTTAAGTATAAATCATATGGCTTTATACGGAAAACTGTGCATTTTGCAAAAAAAAGGCATGGTCGTTTAGAGATACATTCAAACCTTAGTTGACTGGTAGAATAAACCCAAAGGGTTTACCTAGAACATATAGTTTGGTTTCTGTCATTCCCAAAGGATACTTCCACAAACTAACAAAACTCACTGGAAGTGTGAATGGGTCGTCATACCTATAGCGTTATAACATACTAACATCCGGCTTGGCCAAAGTTAAAGAATGTATTTAGTCATAGATGTTAGCGAACCACCAAGTTTCACACAAAAGGAACATAGAATTCACATAAGCCATGTGTAGTAAGTTTGCATTAGAAAAATGGTTACCACATATGAATCACCCCAAAATAGTTAAAAGTGGAAAAGGAAGGACTACGTACTCACCTTGATGGTTGACGATGATTTCGTACGGTCTCAAGGTTAAAGGCAGATCCTAATAATAAGGATGGTTCATTAAGGTTTTGAAAATGGTTTTGACACATTATGACTTGTTTATATGTTTTAAGCTAATTTAACGAGTGATGTGCATAAATATGGGCGAGAAAATGGGTTTTGGACAAGTTGCATAAGTTAAAATATATTTTTCTTATGTTGTACAAACTGTTTTGATGTCACAATACCGTATTACATATGCTTAAAGGTCATTCTTTGGTAACCATATAAAACTGTGTTTGACTTTTCAAAAATTTGGTTTTGACTTGCCGTTTTGACCCATTTAGAGGTGATGATCATGAGATACAAATTTAGGGTTTTATTCCTTATATTATGTAGACCATTTGGGTGAATTTGATTTGAAATTGATTGACCAAAGTGGCCAAAATTAAAAGTCAAACACTTTGGTCAAACTATTTGAAATTCTCGATGCTTAGACTAAATTAAGCTACGAAACTAATTGCTATGGAAAGAACTAAAAGAAAAGAACTTACTAGCTTCAGAATACTGTACAAAAGACCAGAAAGAGGCTCACAAAGCAGGGACCAAGAACTTGACACAAGACTTTTTGAGTGTAACACCTCGTAAAATCATACTCAATAAAATTAAGACACGTGTCATGTAAGATAAACGTGTTATAAACCCGGATCCAGATAAAGATGTACGGTAGGATTTAAAAGCGTCGACATGTTAATTTATACCTCTGAGCGACCTATTAATAAATCCCTAACCATGATATATTTAATCAACATCTAAATTATGCAAATAAATCTGGTTATCCTAAATAACAAAATTGATTATAACTCAAGACTTGGATCCAATGTGAGTACTCGAAAATGTTGGCACTTGAAGCATTCAACACAAAGAACCAAAATGTGTAAGAGCATGCAAAGCATGCAAGGTCTGAGCACTTGGTCCCTCTACTGAAAAGGAAAGCACAAGATTCGAACTTGTAAGGAATGCATGATCAAAGCTTGAAAGTTTACAAATTTTTGGATTCTGGTCATCGAATACGGACCGCAAAGCCAAGGGCTTACGGTCCGTAAAGATGGAACTGGGCGATATAAGCCAGGGTCAGTTACGGACCGCATCCATTTGAGCATACGGACCGCAAGAGGTGCTTACGGTCCGCAAGAGCTTTGGCTCACGGTCCGTAAGCCTGTCCTTGGCAGCAGAATTAGGACAGCTGCCTGTTCAGCAGGTTGCACCGCCTTAAATGGGTGGTTTTCGAATACAGGGATCTTGCAACTGGTTTTGGCATCATAGAGGGCATCTGGACTCATCTGGCAACATTCATAGACTTAGGTGGGTCAATCTTGTGACATTTTGTTCACTATATAAAGGAACCAAGTTGCAACATTCTCACTTGCTCACTTGGAAAATTATTCAAGACTTCTCTGGAGCTTCTCTGATCAGCAACAAGTCTTCTTAAGACCCCTAATCATTCTTAGGACCTTTGTAAGTGTCCTTAACCCTTCCTAATTCAGTCTAGCTTAGTTAATTAGCTAAAAGTCAAACCATCGTAATTAAGGTTTGACTTCGAGATTAATCAATAATTATCAAGTCAAATCTCGAATTAAAAATACCTATGAGTAGGTAATTATGTGGGTAACAAACCCTTAAAAGGGTACCCTCTGATTCCCACTCTAACTAGGTCAATTGTCGGGTCAAACTTGATCTTAAAAAGTCAACAGAAAGCTTTATTTCAAATTAATGCATAATTAGCAATGTAGGATCCATGCAACCTGTTTTATCATTAATATAACTTGGTAATTAATGTAAGAACATGTCTAAACATGTTCCCCCGACAATTTTCAGTTTAGGTGCGGTTCGGAACCGAAAGTCGCATAGTTTGACTTATACTTTGACTTTCAGTTCTGACCCGTTTAAGCCTAGTATAGGATTGCCTTAGAGCTTCTTTTGGACCTAGTTACATGTTAGTATAACCCTCTGTGGTTATACGGCTTGGTTCATTAGTTGTCTAATTATTATGCAAGTTTCCGTTAATTGCCTAAATGTTGACTAGTATGCCCTTTTCACCTTAAAATGTGATTTTTGAAAAAGTAAAAGAGTAGGAACCTTCACTACTGATTTATAAAATTGTACCCAAAATTTGATATCAGTTTGAGGTCTAGATTTAGAGTTATGCTCATTAGCGTAATTAGAAGCCTCTTTAGTAATTAAATGACATAATTAGCGTATAACCTATCTAAACCCAATTTTTGATATCATAATTACCCCTGACCGCGGAAGGGATCTCCCTTCCCAGGCTAGCACCCCGACACTGTTGCCTGGCGGTGAGTCCCCAGCCATCGAGTGGACCATAGGTGACTAAATTGTCATCGACAGGAGTCGAACCCAGGTCCCCACGATTTATGTGGGTGTCGGTGGCCACTGGGCTGACACCTAGTGGTTCCTTTTTAAGCGTTTTTAACGCATAGTATATATCAAAACTATTTTAAACATATAACGGTTAATGCCTACTGGTATATTTAGTAAATTTTCATATTTTAACAGTAAGCAAAAGTCTTAAACTCAGATTTCCAGTTTTGGCCTTTTAGGCTTATGTGAAATTACCAAAATGCCCTTAGGATGCATAGTATGGTTATAATTAATAAATTTCACATATATATGATACCCTACTGTTATAACTTATTAAATTAAGTATATTTACTAAATAAATCAGACCTGTAACTCAGATTACTATTTGAACTCTTTTATAACCTTTTAAATGACCAAAATGCCCTTACGGGGCATAGTTTGAGTTTAAAATCATTTTGGGCATAATAGAAGATATCTTACTGATGTCACAATATATTTATGGCATATTAACTTGGGAAACTTGTATATGATTTATATGGTTACTCGTTACGCACTTTTCGCATTCGGATCGGCTTATGTAACTAGTTTACATATATTAGCCGAAACGGGTCAAACCATATCATTTTTGTCTCAAAATCCAGAATGTGTTTAAGTTACCCATATTAAACAAGCATGCAAGCTTGTCGGGTCAAAACCACATTCTAAACCGGTCTTCGCTTTATCACGCGTTGAACCGTATCCTTTCTTTAAAACTAACCGGTCTAAGCTTAGGCTAAATTAAAGACCCATTAGGATTCTAATAGGTTATTATAAACCTTCGTTCCAGAATAGGAGACCCGGTAAAAGCTATTTGCACTTGCTTAATGTGACTATACTTGCTCAGGTAAATACTTTTAACTTATTTTCCCTCTACGGGCTTGGGGTACGGTATATAAAATACTGCTTGGTCGGGTATTGAATCTTTAATCAAATGAAGGTTAAATCATTGAAATGACCCGTTAAAATTGTTTTGTTTGCTTAAAGCCTTTGGGGGGTTAATGACCATGTCCCGGATATCCTTGGCATCATTTTACGAAATGGCCACGACCTAAGCATGCGGGTGTAGGCGTACATCCGTTAGTGCATAAATAAATATTAAGGTATAACCGCCAGTTTTGGGTTTAACCGCTGCGGGACTATACCATGTGGTGTGTCTATTGATCTTTAACCCGGTGTCAACCCGGGCTACTGAACGCATAAGAAACATGTAATCCTTTTACAAGTTTATATTCAAATAATTATCCCAAGTTATAAAAATCTTTTTGTGCCATGTGCATTCAAATTAATTTTAAACCTTTTCAAAATGAGTCAATTAAATTGTATTTACCAGTGTAAACTGACGTATTTTCCCAAAAAGGCTAAGTGCAGGTAGTACTCGTAATAGGCTGGCCTCTCCTTAGCATGAATAATAGTCTCGCAAGCTTGGATGTATTAAGTCTGTTGAACAAGTTTCCTCTCTATTTTGATCCGCCTGTGGATCTGTTTCAACTACTTGTGATACTTAATATTACAATTTTATTTGGTTGAAATAAATCTATCTTTTGCTTCCGCTGTGCATTTAAATTTGTGTTGTTTGTCTATGATGATATCAACTACATCACGATACTCCCCACCGGGCCCACCGGTAATACGTGGAAATATCGGGGTGTGACATTGAGTTTGGAATGAAAAATTATGAACTTAAGATGGCTATTTATAGCAAATGAGGAGTCATGAGGTTAGGACAAGCGTCCAAGAAGGACCAGGAGGATGATTAGTGTCCTATGAGGTGTCAAGAGCATAAGAAATGTGGCAAGAACTTGAAATAGGTGTCAAGATATGGTGAAAGGCTGTTGTCTAACAATTTTCTGGCTATGTAGACACCCCTTACAGACCGTAAGGGGTATTCCATGCGGTTCGCAAGGACCTCTAGCATGGAACTTTTTTTTGTTTTTGCCACGTTCAGCCCCTCAACATCATATTTTAGCCTTTTCGACAATTTTAATCCCCCAATTTAACTTAGTTAGGTTATGAGGAAGGTTTAAGACACATGTTACTTAGAATTGTTCAGGTAATAACGTTATGTTAAAACCATTAAGCTAACATGTAGGATAACGAATACATGTGTAATAAGAAGTAGAGGTTACTAAGTACGAAAATAATGGATGAACAAAAGCTTGAAATTTCACCAAGGTTACATATGCATACATGTATAACCTAAATTATTTTCTAGCGAAAGCAATTCTAAAAAGGAAACCACCAATCGCAATGGAACTGCTAACCCCCTTTCTCCGCGTCAAATCCACAACCAAACTCTAACGAAAAGTATACGAAGGACTTTAGAATATATGACTATTTACTATCGACCACAACAAAAATTCAATACATCAGTAGAGAGAAACAAATATCAGGTGGAGTTTTTACAAGGGTATCTTTATATTATATAATGTTATGATTATGGAGAAGGTGATTAATTTTTCTCTAAAAATTTATGGAGCCACATTTGTCATGACCTTCTACTATATGCCTTGACTTGTCTGAGTTGTCCAATTTGGAGGCTGAGACACTTGTTAACCTTTTCATCTTATGGAAATTATAGAAAACTATAGAAGGAGGGGTGGATTTTCAAAGAAAAAAAGAAGCTTTGTTTAAACACTTGTTTAGTTAATAATGAATCACTTATTAAAACCTAAAAATGTGGTTGTAGGCAATAAACAATAAGATATGCAAGTATTTAAGGAGTTTAGGGAAGAAATGATGAAATCAATTTATAGAGGTTTAAGATATGCTAACTAATCCCTCTACACCCTTTCCCTGGTCCTCCAATCGATAGTTTCTCCACTAGTCGTCTTCCTAAATCGATAGGGATCACCGTTACACCAACGTTTCACTAAAAAGGTAGTGGTCACCTTTTACAAATGTCTCACTCTTTCAAAGGAAGTGATCACCTTCTATGTCTCACTAATCTTAAGTGGTAGTCGTTACCACTCTCTCAAATGGCTAAACAAACTTAATGATACCCCTTACAAGTTTCTCACAATAACAATAACCATAAACCTCCTGATACAAAGCTCAACACTAGAATTGATAATCATTTAGTTGTGGAACAACTATTATATTTTGCTCTTGATTGAATCTCTTTTTGATTTGGAGTTTGAATCATAAAAGAATTAGAGAGATGATTTAGAATAATATTATAGAGTGTTTAGAGCAAAAGGGGCGAGTTAGAATGAGAGTGGGTGGAAATACAAAAAAAAAAAAAAAAGGAATGACAAACTAAGGTCCTGGCGTTCGATGGTATCAACCATCAACGGTAGGTTTGTCCTTTTTGTTGTTTTGTATTGTAACGCACTAGTCTCATCCACTTTACCAAACCCATTCTAACACATTTTCATCTAATTTTTTAGATTTGTAATGATTAAGATGCTTTCCCATATAAATGTTGTCTTTAAACTATTTTAAGCATCTTTGTGTCTTCAAGATGGATGTAATTTGAATCTTTACCAAACTTGGCAAGCACCATCCACCAACTTCCAAATTCAAAATATTTCAAAAACTTAATAAAAATTGATTTATTCATTTTATATAAAACTGATTTGATGTTTTATAAAAAACATGTCGGAAATCATCAAGGCTTACATAAAATAATACTTTTTAAGTTTATTATTATATGAAAACCATTTTATTATACCTTTCTTGATTCCAAAGTGATTCAATTGTTGATTCGGGTTTAATCTTCACTTTGTGATGTCGGCTTTCATATATTGATATTTCTACGCTTCTAAATCATCATCTTTGACTTGTATTAATCCTTGATCTTTAATCAATTGATGTAAAATGCCAATGATCTTCATCAATCTTGAATCATCAATTGATGTATGTAGATCCTAATCTTCAATCTTTGACCAATCCATTTTAACTTGTTATACAACCAATACGAACTAATTTCATTCCGATTGAAGTTCTAACTCATAGTAAACCTTCTTGATGTGTGTGTGTGTGTATATATACACATATTAAGTGTATTGAGACATGTATGTGGTATATGCACATTGATTAACAACTTAATATCAATCATATCTAAAGTAGGGATTATTTGTGTTTCTTAAATTGTTTAAATTAGCACTAAACACATAGTTGCCGCAACAATAACCAAGGTTGCGATTTGGGACTGTGACGGTGATCGGGCCCAGGGCCTAACGGTTTTAATTTCAAATTAATAAAAAGATTTTGGGATGGCATGCAACATGGCTTTATAAAGTCATTTAGCGAGTCTTACCATGCCTTCATTAACCCAGACTGCTCTTCATTTTTTTGGCGTTAATTCTAAAAACTAAAGATCCCATGATGTTGACTGATTATTGGCTGCATGAATAAAGTTCTCTCTAAAGTCCTAGCTAACTGTTTAAAAGGGGTTATTAGGAAATTGATTTTAGAGGAACAATCAACTTTTTTATCTGATTGAAGCATTCTAGACGGTCTCCTTAATCTTAATGAACTTATTGTGTAGATGCATAGGTCCAACACCAAAGTATGATCTTTAAACCTAAACTTACCAAATAGACAATTTGAATATTTATTTTATTGTTATAGATAGGGGCGTATATGAATATTCATGTATCCTATTTGAGCGCGAAAAATACGTCCTTCTGTAATGTTTTTTATTATTATTTAAAATCAAATGGGTATTGGACTTACTAATCCTAATGCCAATAGACTAACTTTTAAACAATAAAAATTGTTTTATAAATGGGCCTATCTTGGAGTTGGTATGTGTATACTATTTAAAAAAACAATTAACACACACACGCGCACACACACACACGTGTATATATATGTATATACCGGATTTAAAAAAAACACGTGTCTCTTAAAATCACGGACCCTGTGTGATAGTTCTCCCCAGACGCCTTCATCACCGCCACTAGTTATAGATAATACAAAAGGAAGTGAATTTTAAAAGCTAAATGGGCTTTAACCTAGTTAGGGCTGTAAACGAACCGAACGTTCAGCGAACAGTTCGTGAACCGTTCGGCGGGAAGTTCGTTTATGTTCGTTCTTTTAATAAACGAACGAACATGAACAAGAAATTTCGTTCGATTAGTTAAATGAACGAATATGAACAAAGGTCTCGTTCGTTCAATTGTGTTCGTGAACGTTCAGTAAGGTGTTCGTGAACATTCGTTCATTTGCGTTCGTTTATGTTGGTATATTCGTGTTTTAATTAAAGATTTTTATACTTTCATATATTTTATCTATACTTTTTATACTATTAAACTTTTATTTATATCATTACCCTAACAATTAAACTAGGAAACTCTCTTTCACCTTGTTTATGCACCATTTCCCTTTCTTTTCTCATTATTTACATACGTTCCACAATAAGGGATTCAAGTTTTAGTGCTACTCTCTGGGCCCTCCACCTTTATCCTTCATCGCGTTCGCCAAATTTATTTGTGTCCGCTTGTGTTCGTGAACCGTTCGTGAACACGCTCATTTCCTTAATGAACGAACACGAACATAAAATCTCGTTCGGTAAGTGTTCATGAACCGTTCGTGAACACATTTATTTTCTTAACAAACGAACACGAACAAGGCCTCGTTCGTGTTCATTCGGTTCATTTACAACCCTAAACCTAGTGATATTATAATATGCAAGTAATGACGTGAATTTTTTTTGAATGAAAAATTTTTAAACACGTTAATTTTGTTTTTACCTTGTAAAGCTATCCATAATCTTATATTGGGTGGATAGCATACCATTAGACCCAGTAAATCATGAGTAATGATAGTGAAATTTTAAGTGAGTGTATGGTCACCTAGAGACAAGGATGTGAGATGCCATTTTCATGAAAATCTACTTCTCTGTGTGGAGTAACCTCTTGACTTAACAAAATGCCTTAGATTTTATTAATTAAACATTTATCTTTTAAGAGGAAAAAATTAAATTTGCCTAATATCATTAAATTTGGTATCTCATGTTATCAAAATGATTTTAATATAAAACTATGTTTATGAAAAAAGGGAATAATATTAATATAATAACGATAATAAAATACATGGATGATCAGATATATAGCCGTTATACATCACATGTTATTCAAATTAAGGTTATGCATGTGCATGTATATATAGATAATAAGACTTGGAAACCACCTACCGGTTGCACACAATATATAACAACGACCGTATATTATTATGTAAATTTATTAGTTTAAATAAAAGTCAGATGCTGCTTTTTAACCTGAATTAGGTGAAGTTATAATTTGTTTTTGTCCTCTTGGTTCAATAGTCCAAGTTTGTATGGAGCCCATCACCTTTACTCTACCTACCTATCAATGATATTGCTTTTATCTCAACTTTTAAATCAAAATCCAATCCATTACTTTCAAATATATAAAAATCAGTAAAGTTTTATGAACTTTTACTTTTAAAATTGTACAGATATAGGTTCACGTAACAACCATTAAAATGGCTTGGAATCAAATGGATAAAAATATGTTGTTGAACTTTGAATTATATATTATAGAATAGAGTAAAGTCCTATTTGAGTCCCTGTGGTTTGTGCAGTTTAACCATTTGAATCCAAAAACCAAAACTATCTTGATTTGAGTCCCTCTGGTCTCTAATTTTAACCATTTGAATCCAAAAACCAAGTGTTTCTGATTTGGATGTTGTTTACTTTTCAATTCAAATGGTTAAAATTAGAAACCACAGGAACTCAAATCAAGACAGTTTTGGTTTTTAGATTCAAATGATTAAACTACACGAACCAAAAAGACTCAAATAGGACTTTACTCTATAGAATATATAACAACGGATGACAAAAATCTGAGCTAGTTATTATTTTTCCTTTAGTGAATCATCACTAAAGTTCTGGCCGCTCCATGAGCAAAGATACAAACTTGGTTTTATGGTTTTTAATTATTTAACCAATAAAAAATACATACTACATACACATGTATATGTATGCATCCATATATACATACACACATACGTAAACACACAGACGCACATACATACACGCAAACAACCGTACATGTATATACATATACTATACACTTGCACACATCTACCCACATACACGCAAATATTTTCCTTATATTTAAACAGCTTAGGCTCAGGTCTTTAATTATGCATGGAATGTGACATTTTTTTTGTTAGTTTACGTCAATAAAATGTTCAAAAGCCAACTGAATATATTATAAGCAAAGAAAGAAATTACAGTATTTACAGAGGGTATTTACATCAATCTGCCCGGCTAATAAAATTACATGATAATCTATTTTTAACTCAAGCATAACCTTTCGACTTTAACTCCCCTAAGATATCTTGCAGACTACATTTATTCTGGTTAAGAACGTGGGGTATGGTGGGGCTTGGGTTGGGGCATTTGGTGACACGTGAAATGGGAGCCCCCCCACTGCCTGGTTACGTGTCCGCGGGGTATAGCGGGGCATTGGTTGGGCTTGGGTTGGGTGCACCGCGTGACAGAATGTTCAAAAAAAAATTACAAAAAAATTTATAAAAATCACACAACATTTATAAAAAAAAAACCTACAATTTCATTAAAATTTTAAAAATTACATAATCCTAAAAATTACAAAAAAACCTAGAGCGTTAAATAAATTTCAAAAATGTCGATCTTGTCGAACGCCTTTCGCTCCTTGCCTCGAAACTCTATATTCGCCACCGCCACCCGGTCCTCGTGGCTTAACTCGCCACCCGGAACGGCTTCATAGTAAGCCTTGAAACGCTCGAGCTTGGGCCGTAGCTCGCGCCATTTATGTTGGCACGCGTTCATGTTGTGGCGGTCGTTACCGACGTTATGTCGGTAGGTTGCGAAAGCTTCCGGCCAATATTTTGTTTGGCCCGGTGGCCGCCCCTTGATAGCGTCAACGACGCTTGTGACGAGAGCAAGTTCTTCTTCGTTTGTCCAGGATGCCATAGCGGGTTCGTGGGATGTTGGGGTTGGGGTGACCGGCTGGGGTAGCGGGTTCGTGGGATGTTTGGGATGGACCACACGGTGGGGTTTGGGGTTATTTATAGGGGATGTTGGGGTTGGGGTGACCGCTTGGCCAAGCCAAACGGTTTGAATTTAAAATTCAAACTTTTCATATGTCCCGCTATGACATGGCGGGGTCAGCGAATGGAACCAAGCTAGCTAGGATGTCAAGACCGCCCCACGCCCGGCTTGAAACCCAAGCCCCAAGGGCCACGCCCCAACCCAAGCCCACCCGGGGTGGTGGCTTGGGCGTTTTCCCCCAACCCACGCCCAAACCCCCGCCCCATACCCCATGGTCTAAATACCACCTCATTCTCCGCTTATGGAAAGAAAGGAATGAGGTGGTGTTTAACCAGAAAAATGTAGTCCGCTAGATATCATAGAGGAGTTAAAGTCGAAAGGTTATGCTTGAGTTAAAAATAGATTATCATGTAATTTTATTAGCTGGACGGATTGGTGTAAATAACCTTTTTTTTAAATAGTAATAATTGAAGTCTTCAATGGCGAAACTTGAGATTTCCAACTGGGGGCGGAAGTCACCAGACCTAAAATTTTCTATAAAACCGAATGGTCGAAAACGTATATACCCAAAAATTTTTATACGAAAATTACATACTCTCCACTACTGAGCGAAAAGTTTGAAAGGTCAGCCGCCCCCTCCCGTCCCTTAAAAGCTTTCCCCATGTTCGTTTTCTACCCAAAATTACTGGGGGTAAAGTAGTTAAATTGAATAAAAAAAAGATGTCAGCTTCTAGTAACTAAAAGTTCAACTCTTCATTATTTGAAAATTAAAAATTGGATTTAGACCATGATAAATACAAAGTATTTAGTTTGCATTGGCTTATTGTGGATTTAGTATTTAAGGGAGAATGCATTGAATGAGTTTGTATTTGAATGGAATATTCTTGGAAAGAATTGTGTATTTGGTGGGATTGTGAGGCCCTATTTTTGTTTTGTATTTATTTTATTTTTATTCTTGTTTTAATTTATTTTGATGTGCATAAATAAACTATACACTATAAGCTTTTAGTGACTTTTATATCTTTTTTTTTTCATTTCAAATATAGTAATTGAATAAAATAACAAAAAAAATGTAATATTTTTATTTTAAAACATAAGTTTATTAATGGTACTTTAATAAAAAATAATACCAAAATTTAAGATACGTACATATATAATGTTCATGTTTAGAAGTTAAATGTTTTGCTTTGTTAACTTTCGATGTAAATAATGCGGAAATAAAAAAAATGTATATTGATAGAAATAATTTAATTATTAAAAACAAATATAAAAATGGTGATGATGTGAAAATATAACTCTTGGTAAAGATGTTTGTAGGATTAGAGAGAAAATGTGTATTTTTAGTGTATTTATAGAAATCTGATATGATAGCTGACTAAGAACGTTTATGAATGCATTTATGTTGATGCACGAATGTCTAAAGCCTACGTCTTAGTCTTAGTCAAGTTTGTATAGGGTCTAGGGGTTAGAAATGTCAACTATGTATAGTATAGGGGGCTGTATGTAAATGTTAAGTTGTTATGGGCTGATTCCGCTCGAAATGACATTGTGTCATTTGGAGCGAAATCACATGTTGTTGATTCCGCCCGAAATGACACGATGTCATTTGGAGCGGAATTTGCACTAGTATATATAGTCCGTGTGTGTTTCTCATTATGTACTGAATGTCAAAGTTGTAGCCGAACTGCTGCCAAAATTTTCTGTGAAGAATTAATGAGAAACCGTGTTTAAAGTGATCTGCTGTCTATTTCTACTCCATTCTCTTTGATTCAAACTGTTTGTGTGATTCCGCCGCATAAACAGTGGTGTTTCAGCTCTGATTGACTCATTTGATCGTCAATAACGATCCTACAATTGGTATCAGAGCCAGTTATGAGCTAGAATACCAGAATCAAAGCTTTTTTACTACACTTTTTGAGTTTCTGGACATTGCCACGGACAAAATGGACTGAACTTTTGACATATTGTGTAAAATTGACAATTAACAAACCCTAGAGAGTTTCAGCATAAAATATGGCTTAAAACTGGTTAAAAATGGCTTAGAACCTGATTCCGCTCGAACGAAGGTTTTTGGTGATTCCGCTTGAATTTCAAGCGAAATCAAGTGTTTTGTGACTAAAGTTTTAATTCTGCTCGAGCAGTTGAAGCGGAATCAGTGATTCCGCTCGAGTATTGTGATTCCGCTCGAGGTTCATCAGTGATTTCGCTCCAGGGGTAATTCCACTTGAATTACCTGTTGATTTCGCTCCAAAGTATCATTTCCTGATTTCGCTCGAGATTACTTTCAGATTCCGCTCGAAACTTAAAACTGTAATTTCGCTTGAAAAATCATTTTAAGTGTAAAATTGTGGTTTGAGGGTTTAAGTTCGTTTCGTTCGTGATATCATGTTGGGAATTCAATCTGTGTAGAAAGTTTTTCAGTAAAAGTAATCTGTTTTTCAAAAAGTTAAAAATTTTTCCGGTAATTGTCACCTAAAATGGAAAATCAAGATTTTTATAACCTTTTCGCGGGTAGCGGCATGACGGCAACACAAAGTCCGGCAAGCATTGTTCAAAATGTCAACATGAAGAATGAGCTAGGAACAATGCAGAAACCACTATAGCTTATGAATTTAGATGAGTATGCTGGATGGTCGGGTCGATTCAAGAATTGGGTCCAAGCCAACCATTTTGAATGTTGGATGAAGATAGAGAAAAAATACGTTCCACCGGTTGATGGATTGGGCTTAGAGAAAGGCATTGGAAGTTTGACTGAGACTGAACAGAATGATTTTAAGGCTGAGAAGAAGATGGTCAGTATTCTCCAACAGGCCATCAAAGAAGATATTCTGGTACTGTTGCAACATGATGACAACTCGCAATCAATGTGGCAAGCATTAAAGTTGAAGTTCCAAGGCAGCGTATCTATGATCAAAACCAAGAAAGCCTTAATCAAGAAAGAGTTTGACATTTTTACCGGGATGAAGGGTGAAACGACGAAGCAGTTGATTGAGCGTTATTGCCATCTTGTGGTAGAGATGAAAAGATTGGAGATTACAAAGACAAACGAGGAATGGATCGACAAGTTGTCCGATGCATTACCTTATGATGAATGGGGCACATACTTAATGATGTTGAAGAATAACTCGGATTTCGTGAATTTGAATCTCAGTTCATTCATCGAGAAGATAGAAGCTCATGAGTTGGAGTTGTTGAAGATTAAGAAGATGAATTCAGCAAATGTACAACAAGACGTATCTCTTTACTACAAAGGAAGCACTCCTGTTGCAACAAATCAGAGTCCGAAGATACAAACAGGTTTTAGTGCTGATACAACTTCAAGTGCTCCTACAAACACTCCACAATCAAACAAGCCTTCACCGTTCGTAAAATATGAGCCAAACTTTAAAGCTCAAGAGCAGACATCACCTCAAAGCTCTACAAGTTCCAATAATCAGGCTTATGTTTCTGGGGTGCAATGCAACATCGCGGTGAATATTAAGAATGGAAATGAAATTACTGAAACAGCCGCAAAACAACACATTGCGTTACTTGCTTCTGTTTTAGAGGCGTATGAAGGTTTAGTGGTGGGTAGGATCGGTAATCTGGATGTGACAAAAGAGGATTACGACCAGATCGACCCGGAGGAGCTTGAATTGATTGATATAAAATGGTGCATGGCAAGTTTGGTTAGAAGGGCACAACGCTTTATGGAGATCACAGGCAGAAACAGTCTCTCTGGCCCTGATCAGAAGCTTGGTTTCGACAAATCAAAAGTTACCTGCTTCAAGTGTAAAGAACGTGGCCATTTTAAGAGAGAATGTCCGAACCGAGAAGTGAACAACCATCAGAACCCTTTCACGAATGACTATTACAGACAGGCGATCTATCATCGGCCTGACCAACAACCTGCTATTCAGAGACCGCAAATCGAGAACAAATCGGAGAAGGCTCTTATAATGAATCAGGATGATGAAAAAGTAGCCGAAGGTTTTACCTAGGATAAATACATCCCTGGAAGTGATGGGCAGGCCATGATGGCAGAAATAGTTGAAGTACCGGAGATAGTGACTAAGCCAGAAATGATTGTTGAAGAGGTTCCAGTGGTTGTTGAAGATGTTTCTGTTGAGAATGTGGTTGACATTAAAGAAATCACTGCAAAAGTTTACTATTACCAATCAGAACAGGAGGTATTGGCAAGTTCTATGAAATCAATAATGCCTCCTAAAGTTTCTGAATCTTTTGCAGGATTTTTCGAAGAACCGACGACTGGATCGTGTCCAAGATACGAAGAAAAGAAAGAAGCTGTCGAGGAAATGATAGACGTGACAAAAGAGTTGACCGGAGACACGTTGAAAGATATTGCTGATAGAGCCCTAATGGGAAAGCTGAAAGAGGTAGACACAGAACTCGAGAAGTCAGAGTCTGTCAGTACCGTGTCAGTCAAACAGGAGTCAGATCAGGAATCTTGAGTTAAGGAGGTCAAAGTGTCTGAGTCTGAGTTGAAAAATGTCGGTAAACAGCATGTGACAATTGATTGTGATGAACAGGTTGTTGAGAAAGTCATTTCAATCCCTGAAACACCATGCCAAAAGTGTTTATAACCGTGGATGGAGTGTCTTGAGAAAGACACTAAGTTTCAGGAATTGAAACATCATGCAGATATGCTAAAATTTGACCTTGGACAAGTCAAAGAGGCTTATGATACTCTTGCCAGGTCAATTAAAATGATCCAAAAAGAGAGTGTTGAAAATGACAAAGCAACAAAACTGGTAAAAGCAACACTGTTTGATAAACAAGTTGAGGTTAATTTTCATCTAGACACGATCGCTTCACTAAAGAAAGAGCTTGAATTAGCTAAAATTGAAAATCAGAGAATTGATAAAAAGTTGATGAGTTATGTGGCTTCATCCTATGTTCTTGAACAGATAGTTCCACAGCAGCCACATGCTGCACCGGTCTTTAACAGCGTTCCACCCCCAATGTGGAATCATTATACGCAAAAATATCCGGATGGGGTGGAAGCTGCTTTGAATCTCAAGTTGAGATCAATTGAGGATGATTTGCCTGAGAGCATTGATGTTACATTCTCTGCATCCGACACCGACAACGAATCACAGGTCATCAAAACTGTTGTCGATCAGGTGTTAGATGAAGAGAGTGATAACTCTGAGAAGTCTCAATCTGAGAAAGCTGTTACTGAGTCTGAAGATGAGGGTAATTTCTTGGACCGTTTCATACCGAAATCAGACAAGAGTACGAATGATGGCAAGTTACTACAACACCCGGATGAAGAAGCTCAACCTCGTCCCAGGGGACCTAGTTGTCACACCCCAACCAATGGCGGAAACATCGGGATGAGACGAAGTGTGAAGATTGCTAGAGACATCATAACGCTATTTGTGACAATATTTAGAAAATCCAAATTTCATTTCATTTCATAACTTCAAATAGTCAACGTTACAAGAAATTCAAATACGACAAGTTTAACAAAACAACATGATAACATATCAAAATTTTGATACAACATTTTAAACCCTAACGTCTATATGTGTATCTAGGCATCAACGCTACTTCATTTCATAGCATCATCGTCTTCAACCTGTAACATGTTTAAAATAAAGTTCAATGCAAAAGCAAAGGCGAGTATACAAGTTTGATACGTACATAGCAAAAGATAAGTTTGAACAATTCCTCATAGCAAGCATGTGATTCAAGATAAACATTTAAACATGGCATGTGTCTAACATATCAAACCAAGAAAACGCAACTTGCTCATGACATAACCAAAGTTTCAGTAGAGGCGGGTCGTTAATCCTATAGCGCTACATATGTCAAGGTTTGGCTCGTACGAAGTTAATGATAAGTTCTACACATAAGAATCACCCAAATTTAAAGTATCAAGCCATCACATATACAAGCATGTTATAGGAATGTTCATGTGTTTAGACAAAAGTTCATGTGTAAATTTCAATAGGTAAACATGTTACACCCCAAAAGTGATAAAAGTAAAAAGGGGGAATACGAGTATACTCACAAAGTTTGCATATGTTTTCCGATTATCCAATTGTTGACGAGTAGAGATTTAGAGTCCGAATGTATAAGGGTTAAGGTTCAAGTATGTTTAGAGTCGAGATTCGGTGTTCAAAACAACATAAAAATAAGATATGAGAATAACATGGAAAATAATCATTTAGTACATATGATGCTTGTTCTTGACACTAGGA
This sequence comes from Helianthus annuus, assembly GCF_002127325.2. Lineage (NCBI taxonomy): Eukaryota > Viridiplantae > Streptophyta > Magnoliopsida > Asterales > Asteraceae > Helianthus > Helianthus annuus. The sequence goes on from NC_035447.2 coordinate 109,320,069, forward strand.
AACTCGAAGGAGTTTAGATGTTTTCATGGAACAAGGTTCCATTAGAATCGTGACAAGTTATCATAGTCTAGGATGATGTAATCTAGTACCCCGACATATGAACACTAGTTCATCATCAAAGATTCGATTATTCGAATAATATATTTAGGTTATATAATATATGTCCAATAGTTCAAGCATGAGGTAGAAGATTAAAATCTTCATTTTGGTACCTCTAAATGTCATAGAAGTCATGTAGGAGGTAGGAAGATCAAGTCTTCCATTTAGGCACCTCTATGTGTTCACCACTACACTTGATGTAAAAAAAAAACAACCAAGGAGGGTCATGAACATACAATAAAGAATAAGAAATATACACACTAACTAAGAGAAATCATCAAATCATGTGAGGATTGTATGTTTGGACAACCCAAGTTGTTCCATAATCACTCATGTATCAAAGACAAAGTTTGACATGACTTATGGGTTAAAAACCCTAAACAAAACACCAAGTTTATGAGGTTTAATCCTCTGATTTTAAATGTCTCAACCTTGTTTTTAAGCTTAACCAACCATGGGATAAGTTGTAAGCATTAGGACATAGGTATGAGATGTGTTAGACACAAGTTGCATAGGTTTAAACAAGTTTTTGATGAACATAAAAACAAACAGAAAGTTTATGGACTATTTCGGGGCATTTCCAGGTCTGATTTCTCCAAGGAGAAGTCTAGGAATCGAACCCCATGATTATACAAGCAAGTAGGAAAAAGAATCGAGTGAATCGGATAAGAATTGAGTGAGTTATGCTCATTTTCGTGAAGGGGTGTCAATCTACTCGAACCCTTGCTTTCAGCTACAGTTTGGTGGATGTTTTGTGAGTTTTTAGGGTTGCAAAAGTGGTAGGGAGGCTGGTTATAAGTGGTATTTATAGGGGGAAGGATTAGGGTTTCAATGGGTTGGGCTTTGGAAGTGTTTAGAAGGGGTTACACCTTGAAACTAGCCCACAAAACCCAACTATATGGGGCTGAATTTTGCTGAATTGGGCTGCCATATTTCTTTATTTTTTTTATTTTTTTAAAACATTATAATGAGTAATTTTGTTAATTAAGTTGTGTAATAATATGCAACAATGTTTCCCCTAACTTGTAACAAGGTAAAATATGAAATAAAACATGATTTAACTAGGTAAAAAGTGTAATGTACAAGTTTTATTTACGAAGCAAGTTCCGTATTTTACAACGATTACGATGAAAGAATGGTTATAAGAACACAAGATTTCCAAAGATAGAATTTCACGTAAGGTTTCTAAATGTAGGATGTTTGAAAACGCAGGGCGTTACACTAGTTCTTAGAGCCAATGAGGCCAGTCTGCAGGAAAATACCGGGAAGTTGGGCCCCAACTGGGAAGGCCCATATAGAGTCACATGGGCAAACGGGAAGGGAACGTGCAAGTTGGAGACTTTGGAGGGAAAAGAGGTCCCCAGGACCTGGAACCTGATGCAGCTCAGGAAGTATCACATGTAAGGGGCATGCCCCCAGGAGAAAACGGCCAAGGGCCACTTTTGTTGTAGGAAAACTATGTGTACGGGGAATTTCCCCCCAGAAAGTAAACCTTTTGTAAACAGTTTATGAAGGGAAGTATAAATCCCCCGAAGATTCAATGAAAGACGGACAAAAGTGTCCCATTTTGAAAACTGCGGGTAACCATACCTGGGCAGACGTGCCTATGAACACCCTTTAAATCTATAACTAGAACAAATAAACACACGTGTATGAGGCATTCAAGACATGCCCAAAGCCCGGCCGTGGGGCTAATAAAGGTCTAGCTAACCTAAGACGGACAAAAACAAGTCAAAAAGCATAATACCACATTATAAACTTGTCCATCGATTGGCCTCGAGCAGACAATCACAGTTTAGCAAAGCAAACAATAAAAAACAAATAATGCAAACACACTCGTATATAGAAAACTACGAAGGGGAATCTGCTTTATTTAATACATGCAAAAAGAAGCCCCAAGTAACTTGGGCAAAAACTAAACAATATAGGAAATTACAAACACAACAAGACAAAGTGAAAACATAGCTCCTCACTAAGGCAGCTTGAAAGTCTCCAGGGAATCACCAAGCTATCCTCCGGTAAAAGCCCCTGCAGGAACAAAACAAACAAGACAAGGAACGGGCAACAAAGCAAAGGAGGAGCTATACATAACCATAGATCATACGATTAGCGGTCAAGGTGGTCCCCAACATAAAGGACCACCCAAAACAAAGTCAAGCGAAGCATACACATGTCACAAAGTAAGTTAGAGTTATTACAACCATATCGAAGTTTGTCAAGTGTTCAGAATTCACTGGGGATCACCCCCGGAAAGGGACGGCGGAGACGAAGGACCAGCGGAGGAGAACAGGGCCTTCAATTCATCAATGGAAATCAGGGGATGCTCAAGGATCTTGGCAAGGACGGCCGGGGTTTTACGCCTAAACTCCTCGTTCAGTTTGGACAACCTCTTCTTCGCTTTGGAATTATAAAGAGGAGTCTCTTTTCTGCCCAGGCCCTGGGCAGAATAAACATAGCCGTCCTTCAACCCTGCCTGATAGCCAACATCCCTATAGGCCCTATAAACCTCCTCCAAACCGCTTTTAAAGTCTTCTGATTGAGCTACAGCAGTTAGGAAAGCCCCAAAACCTTCAGTAATCAACCAGTGCTTCTCCCCAGCCAACCGTTGGTTATCATCTGAAGTTATCCCGTAATCTGCATACATAGTGTTAAGCTGCTCCTGGGAAACGGAGCCAACTTCCTTCACATGCTTCAGCTCAGCAGCAAGCTCCTCCTTCTCCGCAATCAACGATGCCATCTCCTGCTCCCAGGCTCGCTCCTTCCTCTCAAGCATAGCACCAGCCCCCTAAACAAAGGATCAGTAAATACGCATGCATATATAAAAAAAAGGGGGGGGAGAAGATTATGCACCTTCTCCTCCTGTAGCCTCCTCTCAGCATCAACTACTTGGCCTCTAAGCCCAGCAACAACCAACTGGGAAGCCTTAAGCTCAGCCTTGAGTCCCTCGTTTGCTTTCCTCAAATCGTCAATCCTTTGCAGCATCCCAACACCCCTAAAGAAGCTTTCACACAAAGACATGCTGTATTGATCTTCAAAGAGATCATCCCTCAGGGCAGAATTTACAAATTTATGTGAGGGGGGGACAGCATGACTCAGAAAATCCCTGGCAGCTTCAGGGGTCCCTATCACGGAAGAACTAGTTACCTTCCACTTAGGAACATAAGTGGTAGGGATGGCATCAGCAAACAGAGGGGCAAGGGGGGATCGACAAGCAAGGCCCTCCTGAAAAGTAGGATTGCTAGTCCCAGTAGCACGTAACGAAGAAAGTTCATAAGCCGAGGAAAATCGAGCTACCCCCACCTCAGAGGCCTTGTCCCGGATGCGGGAAGGAGAAGGACCAGTTGGAATTTCTATAGGCTCCCGGGAACTCCCCTAAGAAACAAGAAGAAGGGACAATCAGAAAAGACACAAAAAGAAAGAAGAGGAAAAGAGATAACTTACCAGTAATGGGGCACTCACTAAGCTTGAGGACTTTAAATGCTTGGACAAAGAACCTTTGACCCTGGCAGGAGGAAGGTCAGAAACAGCCTTGGAAGAAGGAGGTTTTTGACCACTAGCACTCCGAAGCCTCTGACGAATATTGCGAGGTGCAGGAGCCGGATGAGGACTGACAGACTTTCTCTTACGAACCAGCTGTATCTCCACTTCTTCATCGTCACTCTGACCGGAGGGATGAACAGGAGGAAGGTCGGGAGAACTTTCCTCTCCGCCAGAAAGATCCTCCTCAGATCCACCCAGGGCAACAGAACCTCCTGCCTGTACGGATCCCCCCGCAACCTGTGCCTCCGCATTCAACCGGGGATCAACCTTGTCATCAACCACATACTTCACATCCTTGTAATCACCTTGAAGAAGCCGCCACAAAGTTATCTCTGCACAAGGCACCAAAGATGACTACGGGTCCCCAAAAGCATGAAAGGAAAAAGGAAATGATTATAAGAAACAGACCCGGAACAAAAAAGTACCTTTCTTGCCAAAGAAGGCCCTTGGACGAACTGGGTAGGAAGGACTCAAACCACCCATGGCAAGCATCCCCTCGGAGAAAGTAAAAGCCCTTGTGGGATTATCACACATTCTTTTCCACTGGACAGTCTCACTCGCAGAAAGGGTGGGGACAACATCCTCAATAGCAGCGTCAAGATCCTTGGGAGCAGGGGACTCCGGTAGCATGGCCGCGGAAACGAATATGAACCTACACTTCCAGTCCTTTGGGTAGGTCGAAGTCGGCATAAAGCTGTAACAAGGTCTCGAAACATTGTTTTGACGCTTAGCAAATGTAAACCAATCACCATCAGAAATCAGCCGGTAAAACATGCAGAACAGAGGAACAGAGGGTTCCCCTGAAATGGCCGCACAAGACAGTTCAAAATGAACCACTCTCATTAACCCTAAAGGATGAATCTGTGAAAAGTGAACACCAAAGTGACGGAGTAGAGAAACCTTGAAAGCAGAGAGAGGGTATCGGACCCCACAGGATGAAAAGGCAAGGGTATAAATAGGTATCCTGTCCGGCGTACATTCTGCCGACTCACTAGGACCGGGCAGAGAGGGAGAAAAGCGATCCGGGATGTTGTACGCTTCTACAAAGGACTTCAAGTCCTTTGCCGTCAATACAGATCTTATGGATGAGCGTCCACAGCGGCTCATGGTCGGAGAAGAAGGGGTAGTCACAGAGGAGTACCACAGAGAAAGAAAAGGGGATTTAAAAATGTCTGAGTGAGAAACCGGAAAAGAGGAAGGGGGTATTTAAAGAGACGCGACTGACTTGCAGGTAACCGTCACATCAGTTGTCTCTTCAAAATTCAAAATAAGGAACACGTGTTGTTAAAGGGTTAGCTCCCGCTATAATGAGACCGACGATGTAATGATTAGTGGAGATGGCTCATTACAACCGATCCCAGAGGGACCCACTAGAAAAAAAAAAACCACTCTTTGGACGGTTATGACTCAGCCCCGGATCATGAGCCTCGGGTCTCAGAACCAGGGACTAAAGATGACTTGACGACGGGCCAGTGGGTGAACCCACTTTACCCGCTTTGGGCCTTTTTTATCTAGAAGCCCAATTATTTAAAAAGCCCACCGGTCATAATAACCTTGCTCGCTAAGGTTTCTTCTATGTGCAAATGGGCGGGAAACAGCTAAGGAAGACATGGGCTCATTAAATGCATGACAAGAGGCGGCTCCGGTCTAAGTCACTGTACTTATCCGACAGATCATTAATGAAGAGGATCATCCTGCCGTTGGGGGTCAGACACGTGTCTCACCTTCCCAAGAACCCCCAAAAACCGTCGGATCATGCATGGGAGAATCCTTAACAAGGATAAGGGCATGTCATTATATAAGAAAGGAAGAAGGATCCAAGGGAGGTATGATCTCCGGTTCACTCTCATTTATTACACCGTCATTTACTCTCCACATTAACTTCCGACCAATATTCTCACATTTATTACACATCATCAAGATTCACACCAAAAGGGAAGCCTTCCGGTGATTATACTCATCGGAAGAAACTCCTCTCATTTCCGGCAAGTTTACTTATTCTCACGCCGGAGCTTGGTCACGGATCCCCCTCCCGGGGTCCCCCGTGACGAGGCTAACGGTTTATTCTTTTGTAGCAAGCAAGGATCAAAGCTCTTGATGTCACCGAAGATCCAGCCGACGTCCTCCAGAGGTTGGGTATTCGACAGTGACCATTCATGTTAGCCTCTAGATGGTCTCTGTGTATAAGACCTTTTGACGTATTTATTTTTTTGCGTTTTTAAAACTAGCGATTGTTTTTGTGACAAATTTGTTTTCGGTCGTTATTTGTTGAATGATTTTTTGTGTTTGTCGCTAATTTGCAAATAATTTTGTTTCGGTCAATAATTTTCCGACCATTTGGTTTCAGTCTTGATGATGCAACCATTTTTGTTGGTTGCAAATTCCGGTCTCTTTTGCTTATTTTATGTAGTAGCATCTACTCATGTATAGTTATATTTACACATGATTTGCACACGTGTAAATTATATAAATAACCAAGCTATATTTATGTGTGTATTTATTAATATAAAGAGACACAAATATTGCATGTGAAAGGTTCAAATGAGAAGAAATTTTTAGTAAGAATAAAAAAGAATAAATTTCAACCAATAAGAACCCTTCATTTAATTTTTGCATTTAATATTAGTGTAAGGGTATATTGGTACACTTAAATATATCATTAATTGCTAGTCTTTCTTTTTAATAACTAACTATATTAAATTTGTAACTTATTTTCAAAAAATATATTTTTTCAAAGAACAAAAGAAAACTAATTTAAAGTATAGGATGAATTACGAGATGTGTATGATGAATTTAATATGTGTATGATATAGTTCAAAACGTGCAGGATAATTTTGGATGCGTGTAGGCAAAAAATTTAGTGTGGAGGATGATATTCTTTATGACTAATTAATTAGTAAAAAAACAATCATAAATGAGATGAGAAAAGAAAAAAAATATTTACTGTTTTACAATTGTACCTTTTGTTCTTTTTCTTCTCAAATGAACCCTCCCCAATATTGCATTTGCACATGTCTAAATTATACGAATAAACAAACTACATTTATGTGTGTATATATTAATATATGAAGAGCTTTAAGATTGTAAAAACAAGTTACTCAGTTCTCGCAAGATTTGATGTGCACGCCTGCCTTTAGTTTTAATAATATATGTAACAAATAATTAATAATACGGAATTCCAATTGCTTACCACATCTATTTATGGCTCGAAACGAATTAATGAAGATAATTCGTCTCCTTTACTAAATTAACCAATACAAGTCCCCTTATGGGCAAATGGTATAGATTTAAATTATTGTTCTAAAAACAAATTTAAATTATTGTTCTAAAAACAATTGCAAACATAGCAGGCTCAAAGCTAATTTTGTACTCTTAAACAATTAAAGAGAATTTAGATCTACCTCAACCAGTGGCGGATCCAGGGTCGGATTCCACTGGGTTCCTTTTGGTAGTTTTTTACTAATTTTCATAATTTTTTCACAAATCATACAAGGTTTACACTAATTTTTTCCATTTTCTTCGAATCGAATGGGTTCCTGGAAACCCAAGGAACCATGCTAAATCCCCCCTGGCCTCAACAATTACCTCAGCCCTCAGGAGTAATCTCTATACAAAATTTATATTACTGTTAAAACATCAGGAGCTCCAAGCGTCACGCCCGGGCCCAGACAAATTGTCCAAAAAAATTGGTAGGTTTCACTTCAAAAAAATCACTAGAAATTGGTTCCACAATGACACATGTAATAAATATTAGATAATCTATATTAGTTAGGGTTTATTGTAACATTAATGCATCATCCAATTGACATAGTTGTCATAACCAATTGGAGTGGTAACTATCATTGATGCACGTATGGTGTTATATGTTTTTACGTATATTTTTAGCCTTTTTTTACACGTTAGTCAAGTTTTAAATTTATAAAACATGATATTTTACTAACACCAAACACACATATGGACAAGTGCACCCATCGTGAGCGTAGTATAGTGTTGGCAAGATACCGAGGTCGTCCAAGGACACAAGAGCTTTTAATACCGGTTTATCCTCAACGTCTAATCAAATCAAAAGTTTAGAAAAAAGTTTTTAAACTAGAAAATAAAAACTAAAAATGCTAATAAAAAATAAAAATAAAAACAGATAGACAATATGAATCACTTGGATCCGACTCGCCTTTAGTGTAACCTTTGATTATTTCCGCACTTTTACACTTTTTAAGATATTATCTTAGTTATAGTAGTAGGCCCCTCTTTTGAAGGTGACGTTTCCCTCAACCCAGTAGTTTGAGTCAGCAAGGATACAATCCTAAAGGGTTGGATTACTGAAAGACAATTAATTAAGTTATTAATGCGTATTGTGGTAGGCCCCTCTTTTGAAGGTGACGTTACCCTCGGCTAAGTAGTCTGAGTCAGCAGGGATACAGTCCTAAATAGCCGGGTTAATGTTTTAATAGTAGTTTACATATGAGGGGATCAAGGAGTTCGGACCCCTGCCATCCAATACCAGCGGGTATTGAAGGAGGTCCTACTAAAGTTGACCCAGGTCCTTGCAGGATCTATACACTAAACAAGACAACACTCTTACCAAACCATTCCCTTAACCCCCGATCAGGTAGCCAACATATCTCCATATAGACCGTGGAGATATGAATGGTGAAAATCTTTTATTTTATATAGACAGTAAAATAATGTCAAGACACCACGGACAAATGATAAGGAAGATTCATCTTCAACATAAGAAACTAGTTATTAAAGTCATTAATACATAACCAAATAAAAAGTGCGAAAAGATTAAAAATAAAAAGTATTAGACTAGACACTTGTCTTCACCAAGTGATGTAAGAGACTTAGGCAAACATGGCCTTTGATTGTCAAGAACTCTTACGATCAATCTTGGATCCCGAGACTACTACACACACTCTATGATGGATGATGGATGATGGTGGTGGATGTGGGTTGTGATGGTGGTGGTGGGTGGGTGAAGTGTGAGAGAGGTGGTTTGCCAAGGGATGGTTTGCAAGTGAGCCAAGCACCCCTATTTATAGCCTGCACAGAAGCCCGGACACGGCCCCATGTCCATTGGGCACGGCCCCGTGTCCACCCGTCTTCTCTTTCTTCATTAAATGCAGTTTGTCTGCATTAGTTGACCACGACCCCGTGTCCGCTGGGCACGGCCCTGTGTGCAGAAGCATATATGTACTATCAAGATTTTCCTAGATTCTGCGAATCTTAGAGTTGACCACGGCCCCGTGTCCGCTGGGCACGCCCCCGTGGTGGGTGATAGAAGCTTCTACAACTCATTGAGCACGGGGCGTGTTCAGCCTTCTGTTCTCTTATTTTTGTTTAGGAGGATGCTGTCGAGGGGTCGGGCATGCCACGTTTATTCCTTTTCTTGTATTTATGTTAGATTTAGCTGCCTTTTTGCTTCTTTTGTTCATTTGAGCTCATTTAATCATGAAAATACAAAAGGAAGACAAAAGCACACTTTTCCAACATTAGTACTAAAAAGGGTTAGTTTTATGCCTCATTTGATGTAATTTATATGTTGCATTTTACACACATCAAATACCCCCACATTTGAATCTTCGCTTGTCTTCAAGCAAAACTCTTTATAATGTGGCTTTCACTCCCAAATGGAATGGGTAGAACAGAAGGTTTTTGGGCTTGTCATAGAGTGTGGGGATTCCAAGATTTTTATTAGGTTTTATTTTTATGTTATTTACAATCCTATTCGTCATGATTTATTCAAAACATTACATAAGATGAATTACTTATTAGGGCATAACATGCCTTTTTAAAATTCCATTTATATACAAGTTCACATACCTCACGGGAGATCACTCAACACTCAGCCGAAGATGTATTTTTGTGAAACAATTGAGAGCGGCATGGAACTTACTTCTACCATAAGCTTGCCAAGCAACCAATCCTCCTCCTTTTTAACTATATACCTTTGTAAATATCAAGAGCACTTTGGGGTGAAGGGTTAGGCTTGGGTTAAAGGTAGGTGGTTAGTAGAAAAGGGCGAAAGGCGTAAAAAACGTCGGTTTTTGTAAGACTTTTTATCTTTTAATAACTTTTTATTTTGATGAAGCAATTCTTCAAACAAAGTTCTTTTTGATAAACTTGTTTGTTTATTTCTTTTGGCTTCATTATCATTTTTTTTCAAGGAAGTCGTAAGAAAAACCGAGCTTTGTTACTAAAATAAAGGGTTTAAAATGAAAAAAAAAGGGTTTTAGTGGGTAAAATGGTGTTTGTTTTGTGGGTTAAGAAATGAAAAGGTTTAGGCTCAAAGGGGTTAACTAGGGGGATTTTGGGTAGGTGGTAAAAAAAAGAAAATATTGGTTGTTGATGCACTGATGTCTGTTAACTTCGTCTTTATAGAGTCTTGTAATGTACTAGATAGATCAGGGCACAGAAATCGAGAAATCAAGTTTATGGGTAATTCCGCATGAAAGTATAATTCCGCATGAAATTATGATTTCGCACGGAATGTTAATTTCGCTTGAATATTAATTCAGTGTGAGTTAATTCCGCACGGAATTAAGTCTCGCGTGAACCGTTCATGCGGAATTAGATAGCCTATAAATACCTGATGTGCTCGTGTCATTTCGCACGGAATTAGTGTTTTGAGAGCCGAGGTGCTGCCGGTTTGTTATCTGAATTGTAAAAGCTCAGGAAATCAATATAAGAAGAAAATTTAGAGGAAAACAAGCTGTTTGACATCAATTACATTGATTTCGCCTTTGTTTTTGATGATGAACTACTCAAACTGACTGTTTAGGGTCACACGTAGGGGTGTTCAAGATCGGGTTATCCGGTTTTCGGATACCCGAAAACAGGATATCTGAAAATTTCGGATAGTGAATATTGATATCCGATTCCGTATCCGAAATTTCGGATATCCGATTTTCGGATATCCGAAATTTCGGATACGGATTCGGATATCCAAACGGATATCCGAATTTATAAAAAAAATCAAAAAATCTGTTTCGTGTATAGATTAAAACTAAACTTATAGTCGATTTTATAAATTTCCAACATTTAAAACTAAAAACAATCATAAATTCACACGAATACAATTATTTACTACCTTTTTACTAACTTTTACAATACTTCAAACAAAATATAATGCTCATATACTATATATATTTATAAAAAACTAATTAGTTTTCGGATATCGGATAATCGGATTATCCGAAATTTTTGAAATTCATAACCGAATCCGAATCCGAAAATTCGGATTATCCGATTTTCGGATATCCGAAATTTCGGATATTTCGGATACGGATTTCCGGATATTTCGGATTCGGTTTCGGATCCGGATTTTTTTGAACACCCCTAGTCACACGTCAATCCAACAATGGTGTTGAAATAAAAAAGGTTAGTCCTAATGCCTCCATCATTTACGTACTCGGGTTTAAGTTGGTAAGGACCGGAAATGAATCGTCGTGGCAAGTTCTAGAGTTGTAAGGAACCAAGCGGCTATTCACACAAGAAACGAAAAATGAGCATTTAGCTTAAAGATGTGTATTTGTGTGCTCAATAAAGGCTCAAAACTCACTTTTTGTGGGAATGGGTTTTTATGTGATCAAGTATATATAATCAAATTTTAACTAAACTTGTCATGCCTTTTCATAATTTTCTTATGTTGGTTCTTTTTATCAGGACACTATCGGTTGTAAATTTGTAAAAATATAACCTTTTTTAGAACTTGAAATTCCCAAATTAAACCTAGACAAGTAAAAAAAAATGAAAATTTTTTTTGAAAAAAATTGGGGTGTTCAGCGGTTCCAATAGAGTTTTGTGTAAGACTTGTAATTAGGACTTGCAAAATTCAAGGTTTTAGCATCCCCCACACATAAATTACACATTGTCCTCAATGTGTCCCAAAAATAAGTTTTTAGGTTGATTGAATGTGTAAAGGTGTGTTTAAAAACAAATTTTTATGTTACTGGGCGTCTGGGGGGCTGGTTGCTCCGTTATATGCATGCTAATGGGGCAAGTATGTTTCTCATTGTGGTTTACCTTCCACGGGCCCGTGTTCAGGTTGCCAGTAACAGAAAGTAACAAAAAGAAACAGAAGCCTGGGCAAGGGGGCGTGTTCAGTGAGCACGCCCCGTGTCCAGTTACCTGAACTGGGCATTTTCTGCAGACTGTTCAGCACGGGGCCGTGTTGGGTGGGCACGGCCCATGCTGAACTTGCTGTAATGAAGAAAAACTGTCGGGAGGCGCTGTTTTTGTGCATGGGGTGCTGGTTTAAGTTTTCCCTTGGTATCCTTCACCATCCCGAGTGTGTTTTATTCCTGAAAATTAAAACTAAACTAGAAAACATAAAAATTAATTTAAACTAAACTAAGGATAGTTCCGCAGAATGCCTCCGTGGTGCGCCACGTTTATAAGGGTCCTTGGCTAGACCCAAAGCCTGGTCATATGTTACCCAAGTGGGATTTTTGCATCCCATGCTGCACCGTCGGAGAGCATCATCCAAGCTTGAGTCTATGACCTTCATGTAAGTGGTTGGGTCATCGTCCTCTACTCTTTTTCCGACTCCGAACTTCATTTCCTTGTCCCCAATCCGCAATGTTTGTGTTCCATAGTTCATGTCTACCACTGCGTGGGCCGTAGCTAGGAATGGCCTCCCTAAGATGAGTGGTTTTTCGGTATCTTACTCCATATCTAGTATGATAAAGTCAGCCGGGAAGACAAATTCGACGACTTTGACCAATAGATTTTCAACGACACCTTGTGGATATTTGACGGACCTATCAGCGAGTTGTATGCTCATTTTTGTAGGGCTTGTTTTTCCTAGGCTGAGTCGGTTGAACATTGATGCGGGCATGAGGTTGATACTAGCCCCGAGGTCGGCTAGTGCATTGCGAATCGGAGATTCCCCAATCGAACAAGGAATTGTGAAGCTTCCAGGGTCACTCTTCTTTTGCGGGAGTTTGTTGAGTAGCAGGGCGGAGCATTCTTCGCTTAAATTAACTAATTGCAATGATTCAATTTTTCTGTTATGAGTGAGGAAGTCCCTCATGAATTTTGAATATTTAGGCATTTGAGTTAGGACTTCGATAAATGGAACATTAACATGCAATTGTTTTAGCAAATTTTCAAATTTTGCGAATTGCTCATTTGTCTTTTGGCGAATTAACCAACCGGGGTACGGAACCGGAGGATTTTTGGCGGGCTCTTGATTTGGTGGAGGAGCCGTCTCTTGTTGGGGCGTTGGGGGTGTTGCGGGTTGACTAGGTCGGCTCTTTTCGGTTGGAGGTAATGGAGCCTCCTCGGGACCCACGGTACGGTTTCTCAATGTGATGAGATGTACTTGCGCATTTGGGTTGGTTTCGGTATTACCTGGTAACGCGCCTTGTGTTCTCGCGGAGAAATTTTGAGCTAGTTGATTTAATTGTTTTTCAATGTTTTGAATACTAGCTTGTTGATTTCTAAAATTCGATTCCAGTTGTTGAAATCGATCCGAGTTTTTCTTTTTGGTGTCGGAGATGAGGCGAGATACAGTATCTTCAAGCCTTTCTCGTCCCCCTTGTTGTTGAGAGAAATTTTGTGACTCGTTTCTTGGTTGTTGAAAGTTTATTCGTTGGTTTAGATTTTGTTGGTTACTACTATTGCCGGGTTCTCTCCAACCAAGGTTAGGGTGGTTACGCCATCCTTGGTTGTAGGTACCCGTTGGAGGACCTGACAGCCTAGGTCTATTATCAATGTAGTTTACCGATTCTGTTTGATTATCTACATCTTTCATACAACTCCAATTTTCATGTGGCCCACCACATCCCTCGCAAGCTATAACTGAAGCCGTTTTTGCCGTTTCTAATTTTTTGATTTTTGAAGAAAGGGCTTCGATTTGGGCTTGCAAGGAGGTGCTTTCATCAATCTTATGGGCGCCCGGGGTAATAGATTTCGTGCCTCGGGGAGTGTGCCATTGAAAATTGGTTTGAGCAATTTCCTCAATTTGATTATAAATTTCATTTGGGAGGCGATTACCTAAAAGTCCCCCAGACCTAGAATCGAGTGTTTGTCTTGTGTGTGGCAACAACCCATTATAGAAAGTGGATACTTGTTGCCATACCGCAAGACCGTGATGAGGACACTTTCTTAGTAGCTCCTTGAACCTTTCCCAAGTTTCATATAAGGATTCCCCGTCCTCTTGCGAATATGTGTTAATTTCAGTCATTAATTTAGCCATTTTAGAAGGAGGGAAATACTTATATAGAAACTTTTGGGCTAGTTCATCCCAGGTGTTTACCGAGCCAACTGGGAGGGTATTAAGCCAAGCTTTAGCTCGGTCTTTTAGTGAGAATGGAAACATTCGAAGGCGGATGGTGTCGTTTGATGCTCCATTGATCCGAAAGGTATCACATATTTCTAAGAAGTTAGCAATATGTAGATGGGGATCCTCGTCCGCAAGCCCGTGGAAGGTTGCGGAGTTTTGGAGCATTTGTATCAAATGTGATCGAAGTTCGAAGTTGTTGGCCTCGACATTCGGTGCATTGATAGCGGCGCCGAGATTACCTACGGTGGGCCGTAGGTAATCCATGAGGGTACGTTGATCCGCCATTGGAAGTGGGTCCCTCGAAACTTTCTCTTGGTTTTTAGCTTTAAGTCTTTTTCTTAGAAAGCGTTCGGGTTCGTCTAGAGGTTCTTTTATGTCTCTACTGGAACTGGAGCTCATACACTGCGTAGAAAGATCAGGTGCGGTGCCTGGGTTCCAAGTCCTGCAATAAGAACACAAAAGGATGTTGGTCAGAAGTTTCACCACGGCCCCGTGCTCAGATGAACACGGCCCGTGGTCGGAGATACAGTAATTGTTTTCCGGATCCCTGTTACTAGGGAGCTCGACACGGCCCCATGTTGCACCGACACGGCCCCGTGCTCAGCTCTCTGTAACTCGGAAAATAAAAACTGCCAGTAACAATGCTGGGCACAGCCCCGTGTCGGACCAGGCACGGCCCGTGTTGAGCTCTGCAGAAACTGAAAAATAAGAAAAAACGATTAGGCCGTTGATTCCTAACTTTCTTAAAATCCTTGTGTCCCCGGAAACGGCGCCAAAAACTTGATGCGCGTGTGGTGTTATAGGTTTTATGTATATTTTTAGCCCTTTTTTACACATTAGTCAAGTTTTAAATTTATAAAACACGATATTTTACTAACACCAGACACACATATGGGCAAGTGCACCCATCGTATAGTATAGTGTTGGCAAGATACTGAGGTCGTCCAAGGACACAAGAGCTTTTAATACCGGTTTATCCTCAACGTCTAATCAAATCAAAAGTTTAGAAAAAAGGTTTTTAAACTAGAAAATAAAAACTAAAAATGCTGAAAAATAAAAATAAAAACAGATAGACAAGATGAATCACTTGGATCTGACTCGCCTTTAGTGTAACCTTTGATTATTTCCGCACTTTTGCACTTTTTAAGAGATTATCTTAGTTATAGTAGTAGGCCCCTCTTTTGAAGGTGACGTTACCCTCAACCCAGTAGTTTGAGTCAGCAAGGATACAATCCTAAAGGGTTGGATTAGTGAAAGATAATTAATTAAGTTATTAATGCGTATTGTGGTAGGTCCCTCTTTTGAAGGTGACGTTACCCTCGGCTAAGTAGTCTGAGTCAGCAGGGATACAGTCCTAAATAGCCGGGTTAATGTTTTAATAGTAGTTTACATATGAGGGGATTAAGGAGTTCGGACCCCCGCCATCCAATACCAGCGGGTATTGAAGGAGGTCCTACTAAAGTTGACCCAGGTCCTTGCAGGATCTATACACTGAACAAGGCAAGACTCTTACCAAACCATTCCCTTAACTCCCGACCAGGTAGCCAACATATCTCCATCTAGACCGTGGAGATATGAATGGTGAAAATCTTTTATTTTATATAGGCAGTAAAATAATGCCAAGACACCACGGACAAATGATAAGGAAGATTCACCTTCAACATAAGAAACTAGTTATTACAGTCATTAATACATAACCGAATAAAAAGTGCGAGAAGATTAAAAATAAAAAGTATTACATTAGACACTTGTCTTCACCAAGTAATGTAAGAGACTTAGGCAAACATGGCCTTTGATTGTCAAGAACTCTTACGATCAATCTTGGTTCCCGAGACTACTACACACACTCTATGATGAATGATAGAAGATGGTGGTGGATATTGGTTGTGATGGTGGTGGTGGGTGAAGTGTGAGAGAGGTGGTTTGCCAAGGATGGTTTGCGAGTGAGCCAAGCACCCCTATTTAAGCCTGCACAGAAGCCCGGACACGGCCCCGTGTCCATTGGGCACGGCCCCGTGTCCACCTGTTTCTCTTTCTTCATTAAATGCAGTTTGTCTGCATTAGTTGACCACGCCCCCGTGTCCGCTGGGCACGACCCCGTGTGCAGAAGCTATGTGTACTATCAAGATTTTCCTAGATTCTGCAAATCTTAGAGTTGACCACGGCCCTGTGTTCGCTGGGCACGCCCCAGTGGTGGGTGATAGAAGCTTCTACAACTTTGTCTTTTCTGCAGATACTTCGGCACGCCCCCGTGCTCATTGAGCACAGGGCGTGTTCAGCCTTCTGTTCCTTGTTTTTGTTTGGGATGATGTTGTCTGGGGGTCGGGCATGCCACGTTTATTCCTTTTCTTGTATTTATGTTAGATTTAGCTGCCTTTTTGCTTCTTTTGTTCATATGAGCTCATTTAATCCTGAAAATACAAAAGGAAGACAAAAGCACACTTTTTCCAACATTAGTATTAAAAAAAGGGTTATTTTTATGCCTCATTTGATGTAATTTATATGTTGCATTTTACTCACATCAACCATACTAAGGAAACTGATAAAACTACAGTTATGGTTTTATTACATAAGTACATGTGCACTTCCTTTAATTGCTATTAACTTTTTATTCTTTGTATCCCAAGTTAGGATTTTTGATGAATAGATCAAGTCTCATACTTATCAGCAAAACTATAGAACTATTAATCTTGATAATTATGAGAGGGGCGCAGGCCAACAAACAAGTCTGTTTCCACCTCCGAAAACGGGCTACTTTGGCTTCTTGTAATCACATCTTTCTCCTTCACATAATGCTCGAGTGAAATTCTATCACGCTGATATAATTCAAAGACAAATATTATACCGTATTCTTTCTTTGTACATAAAAAAGGCTAAAGAGAAGGTTCCGTCTTTTATGGAAAAAATGTACCTTTTGGCATAAAATTGCAGTTTTTTGCACTAATCTTGCATTTTCTTCCATGAGGTATCTTTCCTGAAGATGAAAAGGGTGTAAAAGCAAGATACTATATGATTGCTAGAAAGATAGCACAATGCAAACCTTTGCTTTCAGTTTTTCAGTTTGTTCCTTAAATAAATGAGCCTAAAATCAAGACAAGAAATTAGGTTAACCAACAAAAACTTATACATTATATATAAGACTATCCCGAATGCTCCTACATAAATCCCTCAAATTATATATAGGGGAAGGTTCAAATGAAAATCACTAATTATCGCGAAAACTCGAAAACTAATTAAGTAAGCAAAAAAAACATACCAATTTTTTTTGCATACCAATTTTCGCTATTTTTTATATATAAAAAAATTTAAAAAAAAATTTGTAGTGCACATGTGTAATGTGTACTACACATGTGTATTATTACACATGTGTACTACAAAAAAAAGTTTTTTGAAAAAAAGTTTTTTTTATATATAAAAAATAGCGAATTTTAATAAAAAAATTGTAAACAAAAATTGGTGTGCTTTTTAGTCTTTTTTTAGTTAGTTTTTGAGTTTTCACAATGAAAGTGGTTTTCATTTGAACCTTCCCCTATATATATATAATATATATAGGGGAAGGATGTATAGAAAACTTATTTGTGCTAAGAAAACCTAGGAAACTCAATCTATAACCATTGATCAAGATCATCCAATGGCTCATAAATTTTGAAGCCTTTTTTAATTAAATTTAATAAAATGATGAGGTCAACAAAAGTACTTAAAGGGTATTTAGGTAAAATCAACCATAATTGTAGTACATTATATATATTATAATATTATGTGATTTGACATGCATTAAAGGAGGTGCACAAATATCTATAAGAACTAATCAAATACCCCAACCTCATCTCAAACATTTCAAAAGACTCAACCCAAATTCATCTCTTTCTCTCTCAAACAATCGATCTTCCCAAAACCCACCGGAGAAGATGATCTGACCGGAGAAGAAAAGGGGCACCGGAGAAGATGATCTGACCGGAGAAGATGATCTGACCGGAAAAGGGGCACCGGAGAAGATGATCTGACCGGAGAAGAAAAGGGGCACCGGAGAAGATGATCTGACCGGAGAAGAAAAAGGGCACCGGAAAAAGGTGCTACAGTGATTCGCAAAAGAAAATAAAAACAAGGTGCGACGGTGAATCTAAATCACTAGATATGAGATAAACATTTCAGTTGTTATCATCTGGTAAAAGTTGCCGGAAATGGAAGAAAGCAAGAAGCAAGTGCAGAAGCAAGTAAGTTTGGTTCGATTTTTTATCAGGAGGTGTTTTGATCGGTGATGATTTTTGCTTTTTTCCGATCGGTAGGTGTTTTGATCAGATAAATGTTGGGTTTTCTGTTTTTTCCGATCGGTAGGTGTTTTGGTCCGATCGGTGTGTGATTTGATCGGTGGTGATTTTTGTTTTGAATGAGACTAGAAAGTGTTAATGTTGGTTTTTATGTTTTTTTCCCAATCGGTAGGTGTTTTTTGGTCCGATCGATGGTGATTTTTGTTTTTAATGCGACTAGAAAGTGTTAGTTATTTTGAGTAGAAACAGCCTCGGGTTATTTATTATTATTATTTTTTTTGGATTGCAAACTTGCCAACTGCACGTTAAAACTATTGATTTGTAACATGTGTTAAACATGTCTTATATTTTTATCGAAAACATATTAGGTAACATGTGTTAGACCTGCCTTGTTTTCTGTCAAAAACAAATTAGGTAAACCTCTGATATTAGGGTACAAGTCTAAGGGCTCAAAAGCATATAAATATATTAGCGTAACATGTGTTAAACCTGTCTGATATTAGGGTACAAATCAACGGACTCAAAAGCATATAAACATATTAGCGTAACATATGTTAAACCTTCTTATTAGGGGTACCATGTGTTAAACCTCCCTGATTAAGTAAACATATTAGTGTAACATGTGTTAAACCTGTCTCATTTTTATCAAATGATGTAAACGTGTGTTAAACACGTCTTATTACTATGTGTTAAACCTCTGGTAAACATGTTAGTGTAACATGTGTTACACCTGTCTTATTTTTATCAAATTATGTAACATGTGTTAAACCTGTATTATTTTTATCAGATTAGTTAACATGTGTTAAGCTCTCATATTTTTTCCAAGTTATCTAACAAGTGTTAAACTTGTCTTATTTTTATAAAAATAGGTAACATATATTAAACCTGACTTTATTTTATCAAAAACATATTAGGTAACCTGTCTTATTTTAATGAAATTAAGTAACATGTGTTAAACCTGTTTTATTTGCAGTAACAAAGAGAGTAACAAGATCGCAAACTGGTAAGATACCAAAAAGCGAAAGAAAGTAGACGAAGAAACGAACAATGAATGGGATGAAGAAAGAGAAGAATGCCACTCATATTCTGTTGTCGCCCTCTAACACTTTGAACGACACTCATATTCTGTTGTCGCCCTTTAACAAATGGGAGCAGGAAAATGAAGGAGGTGAGAAAGTTGCGGATGAAGTATGCCACTCATAATATTCTGTTGTCGCCCTCTAATACTTTGAAAGGCAAGATAGAAGCTGCCTCATTTATGGGAGGGCGCTGAGTGTGGTAGTGTTGTCTTTTCTACAGTTTTTGTGGGAACATCTATGGTTGTTTTTATAGTTATCTTGGGTACCACAACTTTTGTTTATAACAAGTCAACTGGCTAGTGATATATGCGTGGTGGTTTTTGTAACTATCATAGTCACCACGAATTTTATTTATTTTAAATTATGGCCATAACCCAAAATACAATATGACCATTCTGGTCTTCTCTGTAATATGTTGGTGTCTGGATGTTAAATAGTTATGGTGGGAAATGTATTTGGTTACCAGTTATCAGTTAACATGTGTTATTAGTTAACATGTTTTATTCATTACCAATTGTAAGAAAAGTAGTAGACGAGCATTGGGTGGTTAACATATTGTTTCAATTGTAACCTTTGATACTAATTAACAAGTGTAACATGTGTTACCCCTGCCAACCAAGTAAAAAGAAAAAAAAAGAAGAGAACGAAAAGAGAACTTCGTATTTTGGTACACAGGATGAAGTAGAAAACAAGGTACATACCTTTAATGTTACATGGAAACAATAAGCAATTGTAACATGTGTTACACATCTTACGTAAGTAAATGCAGTACATGGTGGAACATGTTAGTAACATGTGTTACATACGATGTAGTGAATAAAAACAAGGCACATATATAGTGAATAACATACATATACATGTAACATGAGTAACTTGTGTTACATACGATGTAGTGAATAACATACGTATACATGTAACATGAGTATATGCACCACAAAGGCATACGCATGTTACATGTGTGTATGAAACACACTTGGTATATATAAAACACTTGGTATATGTAACATGTATACATCCAAACATGCTAGTACATGTGATTTGTAACACATGTTACAAAAGTATATGCAACACATGGGAATCATTGTCATCTAATATAATCGAAGTAATCACATAAAAGAAGTGTGTAACATAAGTAATACATGATGGTTTGATTGGTTACCGAATTGATTACAGAGGTGCACCCTTTTAAAAAACAAAAATAGGTCGTTAAACATAAAAAGTGGTAAAGGTAACATATAAAAGTGGTACCATACACAAGAATATACACATCTAGTAAAACAAGTTAAGGGAAACTATGCCATTGTCAAATTACAACCAAAATACATGTTGAAACACGAGCGGGATATTGTTTATGTTTCACATGAAACGTACATACGTTAAACTAAGAAACGAAGAACATACTGAGCTTCACCAATCATGTTGTACCTGGGAAAAAAGAGGGTAGGCGGTTAGCACAAAATCATGTTACATGTCGGGGGTAACACATGTAACAAGTGTCAGAACTCAATAAAATGCATAGTCTTATTCGAACCCTTTACATTATCCAGATACATGTCACAATGCCTGTTGTTATTTGAAAAAGATAGACAATTTTAAGATGTGTAACACATGTTACAACTACCTATTCTTTTCAAGTAACAATGAAAAAAGATATCTTTACTGTTACTTCAAAACAATAAGCAATTGTAACATGTGTTACACATATTAGGAAAGATTGTAATATAAGAGCTACATGTGTAACACATGTTACAACTGCCTATTGTTTTGAAGTAATAATGAAGGAATCTTTTTTCACAACATTATACAGGTACATGTAAGAATGCCTATTGCTACTTCAAAACAATAGATAATTCTAACATCTGTAACACATCTTAGAAGGCCGACATGTAAAGGTGTCAGAAATGTAATATGTGTACATGTGTAAAGTTTTGCTATGTAATATGTGTACATGTGTAAAGTTTTGCTATAACACATATAACACACGTTACAAACATGTGTTACATATGTGCATAAAAAGGGGTTGGGGGTAACTATAAGTAACATGTGTAACGTTGTTACTACATATAAGTAACTTTTTTTATTTGTAAAATAAACGAGATATTCCAAATAAATTATGAAGTTTCTAAAGGTAATGAAAATGTGTTATCCAAGTGAAGTCCATCTAAAAAACATTTTTGCATTTAAAATCACTATTACGTTAAGTATATATGTGTAACTCCCTGTAACAACATATATTACCTCAAAGTGTAACACATGTTACAAGATATAGCACAAACAGTTTAGCATGCAATTGGCATAAATGTAACATACGTATCTAATTATGCCAGCAAAAATGTAATAACGCACGTATACATGTAACATGAGTATATGCACCACAAGTAACATGAGTATATGCACCACAAGTCATATGCATGTTACATGTGTGTATGAAACACACATGGAATATATGTGTATGAAAAACACTTGGTATATGTAACGTGTATACATCCAAACATGCTAGTACATGTGATTTGTAACACAAGTTACAAACGTATATGCAACACATGGGAATCATTGTCAAATAATATAAACCAAACCACTTGTGTGTGTTTTTGGTCAAAAGTCTCACGGGAATCATTGTCAAATAATATGCAACACATGGGAATCATTGTCAAATAATATAACAGTTACTGTTCAGATCACATGTCTCAAACAAGCAACCAAACCAAACACAATTTTTTTTATAAAATAAATGAGATCATCAACGATTAGATTATGGACTTTTTAAAGGTAACTAATATATAACAACAACAACAATCATTATCTCAATTCTAAAATTTTTTTTAATACATGTAAAACAAAAAAAAAAAAAATACCCAACAAACTATCAAATCTATTTTACTAATACACACACAAAATCATTCAACTTTTACCAAATAAATAACATTAAGACATGGAACCAGTCCATGTCATACTTGTGAGTATGTTCTTTGTGTTCTAACAACTTTTTCTCTTAACCAAAACCCATGAACCAAATGATTTCTGACCTGCTTCTCTCTCACACAATTGTGTGTGTGTTCTTGGTGTTCTAACAACTTTCTCTCTCTAAAACCCATGAACCAAATGATTTCTGACCTGCTTCTCACTCACACACTTGTGTGTGTTTTTGGTCTTGGTGTTCCAATAATTTTCCCTCTCTAGAAACTCATGCAACCAAACGATTTCAGCCTGCTTCGATCTTCAGATCTGGTGGCTTCGATCTTCAGATCTGGTGGCTTCAAAAGAAAGGGATGAGTACATGAACACAGTCTTCGATCTTCAGATCTGGTGGCTTTGATCTTCGATATTCAGATCTCGTAGCTTTGATGGTGGCTTTGATGAAAAGGTGATGTTTCTCTCTCTAATATCTAATGAATTATTTGGAAAATGGTTAGATGAAAAGTGATATATATGAGAGAGAGAGAGATGTGACATAAAGAAAATGATGGGATGGGGAAGGGTGAGGTGATGGTTAAAACAAAATGACTAAATTGCCCTTTGATCATGTGTTTTTAATAGATGATGTGGATCAATCCTGTCCACACAATCCAGGTTTCCCAAGTTTTCTAGATTAAATGGGTTTTCCATAGATATTTACATTATATATATATATATATATATATATATAGAGAGAGAGAGAGAGAGAGAGAGAGAGAGTAGGGTTCCTACGGAAAGTGTGTTTTTCCTAGAAAGTCTAGGAAGCGATCTTATCCATCCGATTGGTGTGTTTAAGGGTTGAGATCAAATCAATGGCAATCTTGTAATAATTTACTATATTTAATAGATTGTTTTAAATGAGGAGGGGCAATTTCGTCCTTATGTGTGTTTTAAATCAATAAAAAATAACCGTCAGAGATATCACATCTCCTTAATACACGCCATTTTCCCTCTCTCTCTTTCTCTCTCTAAAATCATACCAAAAATACAACGAAAACCCTCTAAAATCATACCAAAAATACCTAAAATCATGGATCAAGATAAGAGATTTACCAACTTCTATATACGTAAGATCTTCCCAACATTGTGTTCTGTGTTTTAATAGGCGATTAGGGTTTAATCGTGTTCTACATTGAAATAATTGGTGTTTGAAGGGAAGAGATTCAAAGAACAGAGGGATTTGAACAAGATGGATGGAAGTAGAGATGAAGTCGCCGGAAGAAAAGTTGAAGTTGCTGGAAGCACAGTTTAAGTCTCAAGAACCCTAGGTGTGTGTTTAAAATAACAAATGTTTGTAGGTATTCCGTTTGTTGTGGATGACTCTGCTTGCTGGGGTGAAATCTGATGATGTAAAACACATTTGTATGAATCCGCTTGCTGTTAAAACACAGCTGTATGAATCTGAATTGCTGTTAAAACACAGCTGTATGAATCTGAATGATAAAACACATTTGTATGAATCTGCTTGCTGTCAAAACACAGCTGTATGAATCTGAATTGCTGTTAAAACACAGTTGTATGAATCTGAATGAAAAAACACATTTGTATGAATCTGCTTGCTGTTAAAACACAGCTGTATGAATCTGCTTGCTGTTAAAACACATATGAATCTGAATGATAAAACACATTTGTATGAATCTACTTGCTGTTAAAACACAGCTGTATGAATCTGAATTGCTGTTAAAACATAGTTGTATGAATCTGAATGATAAAACACATTTGTATGAATCTGCTTGCTGTTAAAACACACCTGTATGAATCTGAATGATAAAACACAATTGTATGAATCTGCTTGCTGTTAAAACACAATTGTATGAATCTGAATGCTAAAACACAACTGTATGCATCTGCTTGCTGTTAAAACACAACTGTTTGAATCTGAATGCTAAAACACAACTGTATGAATCTGCTTGCAGTTAAAACACAGCTGTATGAATCTGAATGTTAAAACGCAGTACCAAGAACATGCTGATAGATTCCAGCAAGAAAACGAAGGAAAGATTGATATTAAGTGAGATAAAAAATCGAAAACAAAAAATTCCGAAATTTATGGATAGTTAGTTATTGAAGATAATTTCCTAAAATAAAAATAGATTGTGAAAGTACATAAATGCCCTTTTAGATAAAATCCTTCAATGCCACATGTCGCGTTCTTATTGCTTCCTAGACTTTCTAGGAAAAACACACTTTCCACCCAACTCCTACTCTCTATATATATACCACGAGTTATGTGAACCGTAAGAATTTTTTGATCACGTGTGAGTTGGGCCAATTTTTTTTTGCACAAACTTAGATAAAAATATTATAAACACATTGTTATGGGTGGATTTCTACTCATATATCCTGAATAATATTCTGACTATGTTTCTTTTATTATGATCAGGATACCGGATCAGGATATTGGTAACATCCTGATACAGTATCCTAGTAATGACTAATTAATTCACGTGCAGATTAATGAAGCAAGTCTATAACGTTCAAGTGGACCTCTTCTCCCAAAGACTCGGGCTAATATATTGAAATAGGAACGTTGAAGCCGGAAGACGTGGACTACAATGTTCACAAAGGGAATATTCGCTTTATCCCGGATTTGTAGGCTAGTTAGTTAGCTTTGTTTTACTATAAATAGGATTGATCAGATCATATAAGAACACACACAATCTCTTGAACACTCTTGCTCTCTACTAGCTGCTATCGCTCACACTTACACTTGTATTCAAATCGCATTGTAACACCTAGTTGATCCGCATCATATCCAGCACTGTATCCTGATATTTGAAGTAATAAGAAGAACAAGGCAGCTGCGATTGTCAGCTCCCGAGGTTTTATGCCGGTGATCTAGATTGATCAAGGGCTTTCCTTGTACATCTCGTGTCATCCTTTACTTTTTTGCTCATTGTTTGATTGTAGATACAGCTCGATATCCTGAGCCGTATCCTGAAACTGTTTTCGTTAACAACTTAACCAGCATATATTTTTCAAATACTTCTAGCACACTATCTCACTTAACTAATTTGATCACTTAATTACTTAGGTAATTTTTGACCAAAACAATTTGGCGCCCACCGTGGGGCAAGTGGTGCTATTTCTACTAAAAGCTTTTGCAAAATCATTACTTAGTTTTCTGTTTTCGAAACTTTTTGCGACACTATTTTCGATGGCCTCAAGATCAAACATGAGCTCTTCCACCGTGTCTGCCACAACCTCTGCAACAATTGGTTCGGTGCTTCCACCACCTCCGAGGATGCAAGCCTCTTCTCAGCTCAGGATCTTTCAACAGGAACAGAAACTCATGAGGCTCGGGATGTTATCCCCACTCAGAATGTTCAAGGATCTGCTGTCTCAGGGGGTACTCCGATTTTAGCTTCTGATGAAATTCTGACTTTGTTTGGTAGTATACAGGATCAGATGAAGCAACAACAGGAGACCAGCCAGATGCTGATGAGAGAGATACAAATCTTGAAATCCAGCTCAAGCAGGCCTACTGAGGATACCATCACTCCCTTGCAGCCCAAGGCTTTGAACTTCAGTTCGACAATGTATACCGAGGATAAAAGGGGCAATATTGTGCCTAGTCATACTTAGAATCATACTCCTGAGATACTCTCTTCGGTTAGGGTGTCAACTGTGAGAAGCTCAGGATATGCTTCAGGATATGGCAAGAATCCTCAGATTGGTAAGGTGTCTAATAATACTAATACTCTTGTTACTAATGGTCTTGGATCTTTGCAGGATGCAGGTATGACATCAACATTTTCTAGGGAGCTTCAGAAATTGAAGGACATGATATCCTGTGTACCTGGGTGGTCCAGCCGATTCCAGAAGTGTCTCAAGACAGCCACAGGATATCCCGGTTTGCATATCCTATTTGTGATGCCGAAATCCCAAAAAGATTTCAAACCCCCAACATGAAGCTCTATGACAGAACTACAGATCCTGAAGAGCATATTGCTCAGTATAGGGAATAGATGGAAATTAATTCTATCCCCCCAGATCTCAAGGAAGCATGCCTCTGCAAGGGTTTTGGTTCTACTTTGACAGGATCAACCTTAAAATGGCTCTTAAATGTTCCACCTCATTCAATTACTTCGTTTGCTTATTTAGTCAATTTGTTTAATAGTCAATATTCTTGCAGTCGAAGTTTTGAAAAACTAATCAGTGATCTCTACAGGATAACTCAAGGACCTCAGGAATCCTTGAGGGATTATGTGAACAAGTTTAGCAGGGAATCTCTCGATATCCCACACCTTGATGTTGCAATAGCTGTGCAAGCATTCAAAATGGGTTTGTAGAAGGATTCCCAATTTTATCAGGATCTTGTAATGAATCCTTGCAGGAACCTGGATGAGGCTCGAAACAGGGCTTTAAGATATATTTGGCTGGAAGATGACAAGGAGATGCAAGAGAGGATGAATTCATCCTCAACCTATGAATCAACTAATTGGAAGTCAGAATCCTCATACAAACCATATCGCTCTAAGCCATATGGCAGAAATGACAGCAAGAAAGTGAATGTGGTTGAAGACGAGGATCCTGAGGAGTATCCTGAGTTGTCAGATATTGTTTTTCTGTTAATATACCTGAACTGATGTATGCTATGCAGGGTTTGGGAGACAAAGCAATGTGGCCTAGGAAGAATCAACAGAAAGCTGATTGGAAGGATAAATCCAAGTGGTGTAACTTCCATGAGGATTTTGGGCATGTTACGGAAGATTGCATTGCTCTGAGGAAAGAAATAAGCTATCTCCTGAGCAAAGAATATCTGAACGATCTCCTGGGAAGAAAGAAGAATAAGGGTCAGGATACTGAGAAGGATCCTGAACGAGCAGCATCACCTCCTGCGGATGCCAAGATAATTAACTTTATTTCAGGAGGATCTGACATCTGTGGAACCTCTTATTCTGCACCAAAAAGACATGCAAAGGAGGCTAAGGCAGAAAGGGGAGATAATCCGACCAAGACGACAACCCTCACAACCGATAAAGTGATAATGTTTGACAACGATGACAGGGATACTGTACAGGATCCCCATCATGACGGTTTGGTAATAACTTTATATGTTGCTAATCACTTTGTGCGCAGGATACTGGTGGATAATGGCAGCTCTGTCAACATTATCCAGCTAGAAACGCTGAAAAGGATGAATGTTTACCCAACGGATATCACTTCAAAATCTACTGTACTTGTCGGGTTCAGCGGAGAAGCCAGGAACACTGTGAGAGAGATAAGGCTGCCGGTTTATGTTGAAGGAGTCAACTCAATGCAGTGCTTCTGTGTCATGGACTCCTTATCCTTCTACAATATTATATTGGGTAGGCCATGGTCCATGATATGAAAGCTGTACCATATACCTATCACCAGTGTATCAAGATCCCTACCCCTTGGGGGGTTGTTAAGGTGGAAAGTGATCAACAAGAAGTGAAGGAGTGTTATTCTTCTTCAATGAAATCCTCAACAAAGTCCAAAGCAGGATAGCAATTAAAGATGCGAGCCCAGGATATCGTGGAGGCTTCAGAACAGGATGTTAAGAAAATTATCCTGGATCAGGATAATCCAGATATCTCGGTGCTCGTAGGAACCAATATCCCCCAGGATATTGAAAATCAATTGACTAACTTTTTGAAATGCAGGATGTCAACATTCGCATGGAAACATGAGGATATGACAGGTATTTCCAAGGATATTATAACTCACAAGCTCGGAATTGACAGGTCCTTCAAGCCTGTTCAACAGAAACGAAGAAAGTTTGCTCCTGAACGGAACACTATCATTTAGGAAGAGGTTGAAAGATTATTAAAGAGCAAGATGATTAGGGAAGTCAAATTTCCCAAATAGCTAGCAAATGTAGTTGTGGTGCAAAAGAAAAATGGGAAATGGAGAGTTTGTGTAGATTACACAGACTTGAACAAAGTGTGCCCTAAAGATCCGTTCCCTCTGCTTTGAAATGTTACTGCCGGCCATGAAATGTTAACCTTCTGTTTTGGTTAAAAATCACACAAGGATAATGCAACCAAACTCTAAGTAAATGGGGAATGATGCTTGGTTTATTGAAAAAGTAAAGGATCACTTTAGTAAGAAATATGCAAGTGACACAAGGATTTATACGAGGAAAAAGCCCTTGATCAATATATGATCTCCGGCATAAAAAACCTCGGGTGATGGCAACTACCGATCACCAAACTTCAATATAACAAAAAATGGTTACAACTTCGGATGATAATGAGTTGAGTACAAGGATCACTATAGTATCGAGTGTCTATGCGTGTGAGAAATGTGTTGTGTGTCTTCCGAATGGGGAAGAGTATTTATATATACAAGTGTAGGTGGCCTATTTTAGGTAAAAAGACTAATAATCAGCTCATTACCCCTTTAGAAATAAAAGTAAATCTAGCCTAAATTGTCGCCCTTAAATCATGCCAAGTTTCCATATCCTTTGCAACGTTCATCTCTGATTGAGCGTGTGCCAAAATTGTAAAGACGCGTCCCTTGATTGTGATGCTAAGAGCGGATCCTGCTAGTCATTCCTGCAAAACAACATTAAAGTTAATGAAAGCAACTGTTAGCATGAGGATCCTATGATGGTCCGTGATCCTGATCCTGGAACTCTGCTGAGGATCACTATCTGTCAAAGAAACAAGGATCACTGGTTAGGATCACATGTAAGGATCATGTATTATAAAAATCCAGCCCTAACAATTGCCCCCAAAATATAAGGAGTTTATTGTAAATTAACGAGTTATATTTTGCTTTGATCTTATCTGCAACGGGCGACTCGGATAACTAGCCGTTATAATCGGACTAGCCGTTGCAACCCTTACGTCATTGAAGTGACAACTCTGCAGATCATGATTATAAATAGGAGATAGAGTTAGGATCAATTTGCATTTAAATTCAAGATATACTCCCTTTATAATCTCGTCCGAAGATCGATCAGGTATTCTCCTCTTTTCTTTCTTCCTTCTTTTACTCTGTTTTTCTGCTCCTCTGTTTACATTCTTCTGTTAGTATGTTGCTCCGAAATTCCCCTCACAAGGATCACAAGAAGAGCAGCCCCCCGAAAAGCCAAGGGATCATTAAAGACTCTCCTACTGAAAGATGTTGCTTCACCGATGCTCACGTCGATAGGATCCGTCACTGTTTTCCGGCGGATGCTATCTTCAAGTCATTCACTTCCACCGCTTTAAGCGATTTTATCTCTGACACATGGGTGGCCTTTCCTGTAACTCCGTTCACCATAGGATATTCATATCCTTTTCCAACTTTCACCCAATCTTTCTTTTCTCTGACCGGCATGTCTTATATTCAAGCCATGCCAATGATCTGGAGGGTTTTGTATACCCTGGAAAGGATCATTGAGCAAGAAGGGATTGATTTAGGAATGGCGGAGCTGGCTGAGATGTATGATCTCACAACGTTTGGATCCTGTCGATATTTGTTGAAACGGAAAGCTGGGGAGGATCACCCTGTTCTTAAGGTTACCAAAAATGATACGAACTGGAAGCGGCGATTCTTCTTTGTTAGGAGGGATACCATCCCTAATGGGGAGGATCTGCCCAAGGAGTGGGCTACTCATGGTAGGATAGAGGATCCTGGAAGGATCACTATCAGACTTGTTCCTTAAGGCGAGGATTACTAATATTCTGTTTTTTGTGCAGCCATATCTATTGCTCATCTCAAGTTAACTCCTGCTGCAAGAGAGAGAGTTCTAGCCTTCGAAAAGCTTGATCCTGAGACCAGAAGTTTTCAAGTTGCTACCCAGGATTCACAGGAAGTATCCTCCGCATCTGCCACTATGTCAAGTAAGTATCTTTATTTAAAAAGCAGTTCTGTGTAAGATTTTAAATTAGTTAGGGTACTTATCTTGTTTTGATTGTGTAGGCGCTGGGAAATCTGTCAAGTCTGCCTCCAAGTTTGGTATTGACGAGCTTGCCAATGTCAAGTCCACAAGGAAGAA
Source organism: Helianthus annuus (assembly GCF_002127325.2). NCBI lineage: Eukaryota > Viridiplantae > Streptophyta > Magnoliopsida > Asterales > Asteraceae > Helianthus > Helianthus annuus. The sequence goes on from NC_035447.2 coordinate 109,350,252, forward strand.
GACCCTTGCTGCTAGTCCCTCTGCTTCAGCCCCTAAAGCTCCTATTAGGGGTAAGGGAAAAAAGAGAAAGGCTTCTGAGGATCTTGAAGGATTTCCCCTGCTCCGCCAGCAGTTTCTTGATTATGTTAATGAAGTAAGGATCATTGCCCCTGTTGGTTATCCTGCTTGAATATCCTGCTTTAATATCCTGCCTGTATATCCTGCTTCTTTGAGGATCACCTGGTCCTGAACTTACCTTTTTCCCTTTCTGCAGAAACTTGCTGAAATAGAAACCTACCTTGGCCACGTCGAGGATCAGGATCGCCAAATCGCCGACCTCCAACAAATGGGCGTGTTGAAGGATCTCAAGATAGCTGATCTTGAGAAGGAACTCCGGGCTACAAAGGATGAAGCTGCTCAAATGCTGGTCAACATGGATGGTGAGAAGCAGGAGATCACCTAGGATGCCAAGGTTTCTGCCGCAATAGCTATGTATAAGATACAACTGCAGATGGCTGCGGAGGTCCAGGATCCTGCCTTTGATAAAAGCTCATGGGACGTGGAGGCTTGGAAGGCAAGATTGGCAGAGCTGGAGGACGAGGACGAAGCTGAGGAGATCCCAATGCTGGAAGGTGGTGAGGCTGGCAAGGATCAGGGTGGAGATGGAGCAGCAAAGGTTTAAGCAGCAGGATTGGGCGATGATGGATATTTCGAGACTAGGTCAGAGCCCAATTTTTTAAGTTTGGTAGTGGTTTTTGTGGTTGTTGATGTTTTGAAACAATTTATGGTCTGTAACTTAAACAATAGTTTTTAGGGTTAAGGATCATGGATCCTTTGAACAATAGGTAGGATCGCAAATGGTGGAGGGATCCTCTGTTTGGGGGATGAAGCCTTTGTGATCCTGCCGCTTTTAATTACCTGCACCGGCTATGACCGCATAGACAATGGACACCCTTTGCCAACCCATGTGGACGGGCCACGTTTTGCTGGTAGAAACGTGGGTTGGCAATTTTGACAACTTTTTTGAAAGGGTTTAAGATCCTTTGTTAATAAAATAACTTTAATCTTTCTGGCTTACCTTGTTTCGTTATCCTTTATTTATCCTCTTGTTGTCCAATTACTTTGGAAATATATTTGTTATAATAACAGAAGTTGAGCAAATCATGTTTCATAAATTTAGGATATGATCCTAGATCAAATATCCTATCATTGGTAGTTTAGTTCAAGGATCATAGGTTTAGCTGTCAAAGTGCAAGGGTTGTTCAGAATAATGAGTATAATTAAAATAGTCAAGGATCATACCTGAGGATCCAAGCTAGGATCCTAACCTTTAATCAAGATAACCGTAGATGAGATTTTAATAGATAATAAGGATTGAGGATCCTTATTCGTTTAACTTCGAAAACCTGAAAAATGGAACATAACTTGGGACTAAGCCAATGTAAAGGATAAGTTAGTAGCTGGGGACATGCCCGAAGGATAACTGGGGACAAGCCCAAAGGATCACTGGGGACAAGCCCAAAGGATAACTGGGGACAAGCCCAAGGATCGTATGTAAACTGGAGTATGGCCCTTACTGGCGACTATCCAAGCTTGGTGACATGAAAATGTCAAAACCTTAGCTAACGTGAAAACGTTAGAAACCTTAGGAACGGATGTATGGTACGTCTACCATTATACGTAGGATCCTAGGTATAGCCAGTACGATGAGGTTGTCAACCCCGAAAGTGGGTACTGGTCCCAAATACGTGAACTATACCAGGATCATCGTGCGCTACTGGCGAAAACTGGGGACAAGCCCAAGGATAACTGGGGACAAGCCCAAAGGATCACTGGTGCTTTTGAAGATCTTTAACGATATGCTGAAGACACCTGGACTATCATAACTCAAATTCTCGTGAGAGAAGTGTTTTGGTCAAAAATCACACAAGGATAATGCAACCAAACTTTATGTAAACGGGGTATGATGCTTGGTTTATTGAAAAAGTAAAGGATCACTTCAGTATGAAATATGCAAAGACACAATGATTTATACGAGGAAAAAGCCCTTGATCAATGTATGATCTCCGGCATAAAAAACCTCGGGTGATGGCAACTACCGATCACCAAACTTCAATATAAGAAAAATGGTTACAACTTCGGATGATAATGAGCTGAGTACAAGGATCACTATAGTTTCGAGTGTCTAAGCGTGTGAGAATTGTCTTGTGTCTCCTTCCGAATGGGGAAGAGTGTTATATATACAAGTGTAGGTGACCTATTTTAGGTAAAAAGACTAATAATCAGCTCATTACCCCTTTAGAAATAAAAGTAAATCTAGCCTAAATTGTCGCCCTTAAATCATGCCATGTTTCCATATCCTTTGCAACGTCCATCTCCGATTAAGCACATGCTATAATTGTAAAGACGCGTCTTTTGATTGTGATGCTAAGAGCGGATCCTGCTAGATGTTCCTGCAAAACAACATTAAAGTTAATGAAAGCAACTATTAGCATGAGGATCCTATGATGGTCCGTGATCCTGATCCTGGAATTCTGCTGAGGATCACTATCTGCCAAAGAAACAAGGATCACTGGCTAGGATCACATGTAAGGATCATGTATTGTAAAAATCCAGCCCTAACAATTGCCCCCAAAATATACGGAGTTTATTGTAAATTAACGAGTTATATTTTGCTTTTGATCTTATCTGCAACGAACGACTCGGATAACTAGCCGTTAATCTCGAACTAGCCGTTGCAACCCTTACGTCATAGATGTGACAATCCCTGTAAATCATGATTATAAATAGGAGATAGGGTTAGGATCAATCTGCATTTAAATTCAAGAGATACTCCCTTTATAATCTCGTCCGAAAGATCGATCAGGTATTCTTCTTCTTTTCTTTCCTTCTCTTACTCTGTTTTTCTTTCTCTTTCTATTTTTCCGCGAATATGTTGCTCCGGAACTCTCCTCACAAGGATCACGAGAAGAAAAGCCCTTTGAAAGGTCAAGGGATTATTAAGGACTCTCCCACCGAGAGGTGCTGCTTTTCTGATGCTCACATTGATAGGATCCGTCATTGTTTTCCGGCGAGTGGTGTCTTTAAATCTTTCACTCCCACTGCTTTAAGTGACTTTGTTTCCGACATCTGGGTGGCCTTTCCTGCAACTCCGTTTACCATAGGATATTCGTATCCTTTTCCAGCCTTCACCCAATCCTTCTTTTCCTTGACCGGCATATCTTATATCCAAGCCATGCCGATGATCTGGAGGGTTTTGTATACCTTCGAGAGGATCATCGAGCAGGAGGGGATTGACTTAGGGATGGCGGAGCTGGCTGATCTTTATGATCTTACCACGTTTGGTTCCTATCGATATTTGCTGAAACGGAAAGCTGGAGAGGATCACCCTGTTTTTAAGGTCACCAAAAATGATACCAACTGGAAGCGACGATTCTTCTTTGTTAGGAGGGATACCATCCCTAACGGGGAGGATCTGCCCAAGGAGTGGGCTACTCATGGTAGGATAGAGGATCCTGGAAGGATCACCATCAGACTTGTTACTTATGATGAGGATCACTAATGTCTTTCTTTGTTTTTTGTTTATTGTGCAGCTATCTCCATTGCTCATCTTAAGTTAACCCCTGCTGCAAGAGAGAGGGTTCTAGCTTTCAAGAAGCTTGATCCTGAAATCAGAAGTTTTCAAATTGCCATTCAAGATTCACAGGAAGTATCTTCCGCATCTGCCACAATGTCAAGTAAGTATCTTCATTAAAAAGTAGTTCTATGTAGGATTTTTAAATTAGTTAAAGCACTTATCTTGTTTTGATTATGTAGGCGCTGGGAAATCTGTCAAGTCTGCCTCCAAGTTTGGTATTGTTGAACTCGCCAATGTCAAGCCTTCAAGGAAGAAGACCCCTGCTGCTAGTCCCTCTGCTTCAGCCCCTAAAGCTCCTATTAGGGGTAAGGGAAAGAAGAGAAAGGCTTATGAGGATCTTCAAGGATTTCCCCTGATCCGCCAGCAGTTTCTTGATTATTTCAACGAGGTTAGGATCACTGCCCCTGTTGGTTATCCTGACAGTTTTGAGGATCACCTGTGTCTGACGTCATATCCTGTTTTTCTTGCAGAAATTTACCGAAATAGAGACTTATGTTAACCACGTTGAAGATCAAGACCGCCAAATTGCCGACCTTCAATAGATGGGTGTGCTGAAGGATCTCAAGATAGCTGATCTTGAGAAGGAGCTCCGGGCTACCAAGGATAAAGCTGTCAAAGCACTGATCAGCTTTGACTACGAGAAGCGTGACATCACCCAGGATGCTAAGGTCTCTGTTGCGATAACCATGTACAAGATCCAGCTGCAGATGGCTACGGAGGCTCAAGATCTTTCCTTTGACAAAGGCACATGGGATGTGGAAGGCTGGAAGGCAAGGCAGGCGGAATTGGAGGACGATGATGAAGCTGAGGATATCCCTATGCTTGAAGGTGGTGATGCTGGCATGGATCAGGGTGGAGAAGCTGGTGGTGATGGAGCAGCGAAGGTTTGAGCTGCTGGATTGGGCGATGATGGATATTTCGAGACTAGGCCGGAGCCCAATTTTTTAAGTTTGGTAGTGGTTTGTGGTTGTGATGTTTGAAACAATTTATGGTTTGTAACTTAAACAATAGCTTTTAGGGTTAAGGATCCTGGATCCTTTGAACAATAGGTAGGATCGCAAACGGTGGAGGGATCCTCTGTTTGGGGGATGAAGCCTTTGTGATCCTGCCACCTTTAATTTCATGTACCTGCTAAGACCGCACAGACAATGGACACCCTTTGCCAACCCATGTGGACGGGCTACGTTTTGCTGGTAGAAATGTGGGTTGGCAATTTTGACAACTTTTTTGAAAGGGTTTAAGATCCTTTTGTTAATAATATAACTTTAATCTTTCTGGCTTATCTCGTGTTGTTATCCTTTATTTATCCTCTTTATTTTCCAGTTGTTTTAGAAATATATTTGTTAGAGTAACAAGAGTTGAGCAAACCATGTTTAATAAATTTAGGATATGATCCTAGATCAAATATCCTGACACTGAAAATTTTTGAAGCAATCAATTTCAAGGATCATAGGTTTAGTTGTCAAAGTGTAAGGGTTGTTTAGTATAATCAAAATAGTCAAGGATCATACCTGAGGATCCAAGTTAGGATCCTAACCTTTAATCAAGATAACCATAAGTGAAATTTTAACGGATAATAAGGATTAAGGATCCTTATTTGTTTAACTTCGAGAACCTGAAAAGTGGAACATAACTTGGGACTAAGCCAATGTAAAAGATAAATTAATAGCTGGGGATATGCCCAAAGGATAACTGGGGACAAGCCCAAAGGATCACTGGGGACAAGCCCAAAGGATAACTGGGGACAAGCCCAAAGGATAACTGGGGACAAGCCCAAGGATCGTATGTAAACTGGAGTATGGCCCTTACTGGCGACTGTCCAATCTTAGTGACATGAAAATGCCAAAACCTTAGCTAACGTGAAAACGTTAGAAACCTTATGAACGGATGTATGGTACGTCTACCATTATACGTAGGATCCTAGGTATAGCCAGTACGATGAGGTTGTCAGCCCCGGAAGTGGGTACTGGTCCCAAAGACGTGAACTATATCAGGATCATCGTGCGCTGCTGGCGGAAACTGGGGATAATCCCAAGGATAACTGGGGTTGAACCCAAGGATCTGCGGTGCTTTTGAAGATCTTTAACAATATGCTGAAGATACCTGAACTATCATCACTCAATTGGTTCGTGAGAAGAGGATGAAGGATACATGATCCTTATCCTTAGGTAAAAAGTAAGGAAATGTAATAGTTTCAAGATAAGGACATTACCAGAGTAAGGATCACTGACATCACTGGGATCCTTCGAGGATACTTCAATGTAAGGATCACATGCTTGAAGGATCATGTTCACATAAAGTATTTCTTTAAGTGAACAGCATTCCAGGATCTTGGTAACAAATTTCCTTCCATGGTTAGCAATCTGTATGCCCCCTTTCCTGCTTCGGCTTCAATCAAGTAAGGGCCTTCCCATTTTGGTGCCAATTTTCCGTCGGCAGGATTGATGGTGTTTTGGAATGCTTTTCTCAACACCATATCCCCGACTTGGAATTTCCTTATCCTGACATTTTTATTGTAAGCACCAACCATTCTTTGTTGGTAGCTTGCCATCCTTATCCTAGCCAGATCCTTGATTTCCCATTTTGGTGCCATTCTCTTCAGGATCACGAGCACTTGTTCTAGCAGTCGGGATCACCATCTCTGTTGGGATCACTGCTTCTGCCCCAAATACTAAAGAGAAAGGTGTTTGACCAGTGGCATTCTTGGGAGTTGTCCTATCAGCCCATAGCACATAAGGTAACTCCTCTGCCCATTTCCCCTTCTTGGACCCTAGCTTCTTCTTCAGATTGTTGATGATGATCTTGTTGGATGATTCTGCTTGACCATTGGCTTGTGGATGAACTGGTGTTGATGTTATCATCTTAATTCCCCAACTGTCACAAAAGTTAGTGGTTCTGCTCCCAATGAATTGGGAACCATTATCACATACAATTTCAGAGGGAATGCCAAATCTAGTTATAATGTTTCTTTTAATAAAGGATATAACTTCCTTTTCTCTGACTTGAGCAAAAGCTTCAGCTTCTATCCACTTGGAGAAGTAGTCGGTCATGGCAAGCATAAATACTTTTCCACCAGGTGCTTTAGGGAGCTTGCCAACTATATCCATCCCCCATCTCATGAATGGCCAAGAGGATGGTATAGGATGTAGCAATTCAGCTGGTTGATGAAGGATATTGCTGTGTCTTTGACAAGGATCACATTTCCTAGCATATTCTACAGCATCCCTTTTCATGGTTGGCCAGTAGTATCCTGTTCTAAGGATCCTTGAGAACAATGCCCTGCCCCCAGTGTGGTTTCCACAATCTCCTTCATGGAAGTCTCTCAACACTTCTTCAATTTCAGGATCCTCGATACATCTTAAATATGGTGCTGCAAGAGATCGTTTATATAGCACATTATTTAAGATTGTGAATTGAGATACCTTAATCCTGAAAGTTCTAGGATTTTCTGCCATCGGAATCTCCCCGTATTGCAAGTATCTCATGATTGGTGAGATCCATGATCCTGAATAAGACTGAGCTTCTTCACTAGGGATCACTGCAGTATCCTCTTCTATTTCCATGGCCACCTGATTTTTAATAGCAGGAGCCAGGATATGGATGATAGGGATACTTATGTCTTCTGGAATCTTCAAGGATGATCCTAGGTTGGCCAATGCATCAGCTTCTGTGTTCTCCTCCCTTGGTACCTGTGTTAAGCTGAAAGAGACAAAAGAGAGTGCCAATTCCTTGACTATCTCTAAATATTTGGTTAGTTTTTCTCCTTTAACAGCATAGGATCCATTAAAGTGATTGGTGATTAATAATGAGTCCACATATACTTTAAGATATTTCACACCCATATCCTTAGCAATTTGCAAGCCAGCAATTAAGGCTTCATATTCAGCCTCATTGTTAGTTGCTTGGAACTCACAGGCTATGGAGTGGGGTATTATGTCCCCCTGTGGCGATTTTAGTAGTATCCCGAGCCCTGTGCCCTTGACATTTGAGGATCCATCAGTGTGTACGTAGTATCCAAGGATCCTTGGTCTCATCCAGCTGCTGGACTTCCAATTCTGCTTCCTTTTGTAGATCACTACTGAAATCAGCCACAAAGTCAGCTAGTGCTTGGGATTTGATGGCTGTTCTAGGCTCGTATCTTATATCATGGGCACTAAGCTTTACTGCCCACTTAGCCATTCTTCCGGACATCTCTGGTTTCTTGAGGACATTCTTGATTGGAAAATTAGTTCTAACAACAATAGTATGGGTTTCAAAATAATGCCTTAACTTAGTTGATGCCATGATTAATGCAAGAATAAGTTTTTCGAGGTGTGAGTACCTGGATTCGGCATCAAGTAAACTCTTACTTACATAGTAGATAGGATATTGTGTACCTTCGTGATCCTTAACAAGGACAGCACTTACAGCGGTTGAGGATACCGCCAGGTATAAGGATAACACATCTCCCTTTTCGGGTTTTGATAATGCTGGTGCTGAGGACATATATTTTTTAAGGGCTTGTAAAGCATTCTCATGTTTCTCAGTCCATTCAAACTTCTTGTTCTTCCTTAGGATATCGCAAAATTCTTTACATTTTTCTGAGGATTTTGATATGAACCTGTTCAGAGCTGCTATCCTGCCTGTTAGCCTTTGCACATCCTTAGCATTGGCAGGGGACTTGATGTTCACTAGTGCTTTAATTTGCTCCGGACTTGCTTCAATACCCCTCTGAGTTACCATATATCCTAGGAATTTACCTGCCTTAACACCAAAGTGGCATTTTGAAGGATTAAACTTCATGTTATAATTATCAAGGATATCAAATGCTTCTTCCAAATCCCTTAGGTGATCCTCAGCTTTCTTTGATTTGACTACCATATCATCTATGTATACTTCCATAGTTTGTCCAATTTGATCTTTGAACATCATATTCACCAGCCTTTGATATGTTGCACCTGCATTTCTTAATCCAAAAGGCATGGCAATATAACAATACAAACCTGTTGGGGTCATAAAGGCTGTATCCTTTTGGTCAGATGGTTCCATCTGAATTTGTTGGAATCCAGATGATGCATCCATAAAGGTCAACAGTTCATGCCCCGCTGTTGCATCCACCATGGAGTCAATGTGGGGTAATGGGAAAGGATCCTTGGGACATGCCTTATTCAGATCAGTGAAATCGACACATACCCTCCACTTTCCGTTTTTCTTTTGGACAACGACCACATTGGCTAACCATTTTGGATATTTTACCTCTCTGATCATACCTGCTCGAAGTAGTCTCTCTACTTCTTCTTGGATAATGGCATTCCTTTCTGGTGCAAACTTCCTCCTTTTTTGATGGATTGGTTTGATAGACCTGTCAATGCCAAGTTTATGAGTTATGATATCCTTAGATATACCTGTCATATCTTCGTGCTTCCATGCAAAGGTAGACTTTCTTCTTTTGAGGAAGGATATCATGTCTTCTTTCATCTTGCCAAGGATCCCTGATCCGATATAGATTTTTGATTCAGTATCACTAGGATCCAAGAGGATTTCATCCACATCTTGTTCCCTTGCCTCCAAGACATTCCTCGGAGGATACTGTAATTGCTATTGCTCCCGTGGCTTCGAGGTTGGCTTCATGGATGAGGTATAACAATCCTTAGCCTCCTGCTGATCACTATCGATCTTGATTATCCCCCATGGGCTAGGGAGTTTCACACATTGATGATAGGTGGATGGGACTGCTTTCATATCATGTATCCAGGGCCTGCCAAGGATAACATTGCAACAAGATAAACAGTCAATAACACAAAATTTTTGATAATTATGTAATCCTTCCACGTAGATTGGGAGTTTGATGTCCCCCAGAGTTTTCTTCGTTTCTCCACTGAATCCTACAAGCACGGAGGATCTTGGTGTGATGTCTGATTCTGGGATACCCATTTTCTTCAGAACATCAAGCTGGATAATGTTCACTGAGCTTCCTCCGTCGATAAGGATCCTACGGACAAAATGGTTAGAGATAAAGAGAGTAATAACTAAACTATCATGATGAGGATCCTGGATGTTAATGCGATCATTCTCATCAAACGTTATCGTCTTTCCTTCCGAGACACTTGATGTTCGAATAGGTCTCTCTCCATTATCCATTTTTGCTTCCTTTGCATGCCTTTTGGCCGCCGAGAAGGATGTACCACATGTTAGGGCTGGATTTTTACAATACATGATCCTCACGTGTGATCCTAACCAGTAATCCTTGTTTCTTTGGCAGATAGTGATCCTCAGCAGAGTTCCAGGATCAGGATCACGGACCATCATAGGATCCTCATGCTAACAGTTGTTTTCGTTGAATTAATGTTGTTTTGCAGGACATCTAGCAGGATCCGCTCTTAAGCATCACAATTAAAGGACACGTCTTTACAACTATAGCATGTGCTTAATCGGAGATGGACGTTGTGAAGGATATGGAAACTTGGCATGATTTAAGGGCGATAATTTAGGCTAGATTTACTTTTATTTCTAAAGGGGTAATGAGCTGATTATTAGTCTTTTTACCTAAAATAGGTCACCTACACTTGTATATATAACACTCTTCCTCATTCGGAAGAACAGACAACACAACTCCACACGCTTAGACACTCGAAACTATAGTGATCCTTGTACTCAGCTCATTATCATCCAAAGTGGTAACCATATTTTGATATATTGAAGTTTGGTGATCGGTAGTTGCCATCACCCGAGGTTTTTTATGCCGGAGATCATACATTGATCAAGGGCTTTTTCCTCGTATAAATCATTGTGTCTTTGCATATTTCACACTGAAGTGATCCTTTACTGTTTCTATAAACCAAGCATCATACCCCGTTTACATAAAGTTTGGTTGCATTATCCTTTGTGTGATTTTTGACCAAAACAGTTTGGCGCCCACTGTGGGGCAATTGGTGCTTCATTCATAAGAAAACTTTCTGTTCGAAATCATTTCAAAGAATTACATGGCTTCATCGTTGAAAAACATGTCCACGGCGATGTCTGCAGTCACCTCGTCTCAGAACACTCTGCCTCCTCCACCAGCAGGATCCCAGAAGAATGCTGAGAAGAGACAAACTCCTACTAACTCTAAACCTCCATCTTCTTCTGCTATGAATTCTTATATTCCCAGTACTAGTGATGTATTTACTTTGATTTTGCAGATGAAGGATCGTATGCAGCGGCAGGATGAAACTAATGAAAGGATCCTCAGGGAAATTGGAGATCTCAAAAGACAAAGGAGAACGAAAGAGGATCATTCCCCACTGATGCCCAAATCCTTGAGCTTTGATACTCCAATGATCACTTCTCAGCCATCGGAAATTCCAGACGTGCAAATTATGGGAGAATCAAGAGGATTGCACCTCGGATCAACAGCAATGACTCAGACATCAGGCTCACACTTTCAGCCGGCAGGATCCTATCCCCAGCATATGGGATCCTTCATGAAATCAGGAGCCTATCCGGGAGCGCAGCAGTTTCAAGGATCCTACTTTGTTCCAGGATCATCCCAGGTTCAAGGATCCTCCTTCATTCCAGGATCATCCCAGATATCAGGATCCTTCCAGATACCAGGATCCTCCCAGATGCCAGGATCCCTAAAAAGTTTGCAAACAGGAAGTCTAGATGTCCATCAAGGGGACTTCATTCCAATGCAGACCATTGCTTCCACTGGTCCCTCCGTTATTCCAGAATCCCAGCAATATGGATTCACTAACTTGAACCCAATGGGAGGTAACACTTTAAATAATTATCTTACCACTAACCATGGATTCATGCAGGATACAGGTATCAATCATGCTATGGCCAGGGAATTGCAGAAGCTAAAAGATATGATCTCAAGTGTTCCAGGGGTAGTCAAGCCTATCCCAGAGATTGCAGATGGAAGCCATAAGGTATCTCGCTTTGCACCACCAATTTGTGATGCAGAGGTACCCAAAAGGTTCCATATCCCTACTATGAAGCTGTATGACGGTACAACGGATCCTGAGGAGCACATAGCACAATACAGGGAAAGGATGGAGATCAATCCAATCCCGGAAAAGCTAAAGGAAGCATGCCTATGTAAAGGATTTGGATCCACCCTTACTGGATCAGCTCTTAAATGGCTGCTAAGTCTTCCCCCTCACTCTATTACTTCATTTGCTAATTTAGTTAATTTATTCAATAACCAATTCTCTTGTAGTAGAAAATTTGAAAGATTAACTAGTGATTTATACAGGATAACTCAAAATCATAATGAATCATTAAGGGATTATATAACTAAATTTAGTAAAGAATCCTTGGACATTCCCAACTTGGATATGGCTACGGCTGTTGAAGCCTTCAAAATGGGACTGCTTAAGGATTCATTGTTCTATGATGATCTTGTTATGACACCATGCAGGAATCTAGATGAAGTAAGAACTCGGGCACTCAGGTTCATCCGGCTAGAGGATGACAAGAGGATCCAGGAGAGACAAGTAGGATCCTCAAAACAAGAGAAGCAAGGATCCTCCTTCAAGAGCAATAAGTTCAAATCCTACCATAGAAACGACAACCAGAATGTGCATGCTGTTGACCAAGAAGAGGATGATGAAGATTATCCTCCAATCTCAGAATATTGTTTTTCCGTTGATAATCATGAGCTAATCCTTGCAATGCAAAATCTAGGAGAAAAAGCTAGGTGGCCCAGGAAGAATGATAAACCATCCGGGACTAAAGACAAGTCAAAATGGTGTGCATACCATGAGGATTTCGGGCATCTAACTGAAGAATGCATAGCTTTAAGAAAAGAGATTGGATATCTGTTAAGCAAGGGGCACCTAAAAGAATTGTTGGGAAGAAAAAAGCAAAAGACTCAGGATCCTGAAAGGATCCCTGAAAAGGCTCCAGCACCTCCGGCAAATGCACAAGTGATCAACTTTATTTCTGGAGGATCAGACATCTGTGGTACATCCTTCTCGGCGGCCAAAAGGCATGCAAAGGAGTCAAAAATGGATAATGGAGAAAGACCTATTAGAACATCAAGTGTCTCAGAAGGGAAGATGATAACGTTTGATGAGGATGATCGCATTAACATTCAGGATCCTCATCATGATAGTTTAGTCATTACTCTCTTTATCTCTAACCATTTTGTCCGCAGGATCCTTATCGATGGAGGAAGCTCAGTGAACATTATCCAGCTTGATGTTCTGAAGAAAATGGGTATTCCAGAATCAGACATCACACCAAGATCCTCCGTGCTTGTAGGATTCAGTGGAGAAACGAAGAAAACTCTGGGGGACATCAAACTCCCAATCTACGTGGAAGGATTACATAATTATCAAAAATTTTGTGTTATTGACTGTTTATCTTGTTGCAATGTTATCCTTGGCAGGCCCTGGATACATGATATGAAAGCAGTCCCATCCACCTATCATCAATGTGTGAAACTCCCTAGCCCATGGGGGATAATCAAGATCGACAGTGATCAGCAGGAGGCTAAGGATTGTTATACATCATCCATGAAGCCAACCTCGAAGCCAAGGGAGCAATAGCAATTACAGTATCCTCCGAGGAATGTCTTGGAGGCAAGGGAACAAGATGTGGATGAAATCCTCTTGGATCCTAGTGATCCTGAATCAAAAATCTATATCGGATCAGGGATCCTTGGCAAGATGAAAGAAGACATGATATCCTTCATCAAAAGAAGAAAGTCTACCTTTGCATGGAAGCACGAAGATATGACAGGTATATCTAAGGATATCATAACTCATAAACTTGGCATTGACAGGTCTATCAAACCAATCCATCAAAAGAGAAGGAAGTTTGCACCAGAAAGGAATGCCATTATCCAAGAAGAAGTAGAGAGACTACTTCGAGCAGGTATGATCAGGGAGGTAAAATATCCAAAATGGTTAGCCAATGTGGTCGTTGTCCAAACGAAAAACGGAAAGTGGAGGGTATGTGTCGATTTCACTGATCTGAATAAGGCATGTCCCAAGGATCCTTTCCCACTACCCCACATTGACTCCATGGTGGATGCAACAGCGGGGCATGAACTGTTGACCTTTATGGATGCATCATCTGGATTCCAACAAATTCAGATGGAACCATCTGACCAAGAGGATACAGCCTTTATGACCCCAACAGGTTTGTATTGTTATATTGCCATGCCTTTTGGATTAAGAAATGCAGGTGCAACATATCAAAGGCTGGTGAATATGATGTTCAAAGATCAAATTGGACAAACTATGGAAGTATACATAGATGATATGGTAGTCAAATCAAAGAAAGCTGAGGATCACCTAAGGGATTTGGAAGAAGCATTTGATATCCTTGATAAATATAACATGAAGCTTAATCCTTCAAAATGCCACTTTGGTGTTAAGGCAGGAAAATTCCTAGGATATATGGTAACTCAGAGAGGCATTGAAGCAAGTCCGGAGCAAATTAAAGCTCTAGTGAACATCAAGTCCCCTGCCAATGGTAAGGATGTGCAAAGGCTAACAGGCAGGATAGCAGCTCTGAACAGGTTCATATCAAAATCCTCAGAAAAATGTAAAGAATTTTACGATATCCTAAGGAAGAACAAGAAGTTTGAATGGACTGAGAAACATGAAAATGCTTTACAAGCCCTTAAAGAATATATGTCCTCAGCACCAGCATTAACAAAGCCCGAAAAAGGAGATGTGTTATCCTTATATTTGGCGGTATCCTCAACCGCTGTAAGTGCTGTCCTTGTTAAGGATCATGAAGGTACACAATATCCTATCTACTATGTAAGTAAGAGTTTACTTGATGCCGAATCCAGGTACTCACATCTCGAAAAACTTATTCTTGCATTAATCATGGCATCAACTAAGTTAAGGCATTATTTTGAAACCCATACTATTGTTGTTAGAACTAATTTTCCAATCAAGAATGTCCTCAGGAAACCAGAGATGTCCGGAAGAATGGCTAAGTGGGCAGTAAAGCTTAGTGCCCATGATATAAGATATGAGCCAAGAACAGCCATTAAATCCCAAGCACTAGCTGACTTTGTGGCTGATTTCAGTAGTGATCTACAAAAAGAAGCAGAATTGGAGGTCCAGCAGCTGGATGAGACCAAGGATCCTTGGATACTACACACTGATGGATCCTCAAATGTCAAGGGCACAGGGCTCGGGATACTACTAAAATCGCCACAGGGGGACATAATACCCCACTCCATAGTCTGTGAGTTCCAAGCAACTAACAATGAGGCTGAATATGAAGCCTTAATTGCTGGTTTGCAAATTGCTAAGGATATGGGGGTGAAATATCTTAAAGTATATGTAGACTCATTATTGATCACCAATCACTTTAATGGGTCCTATGCTGTTAAAGGTGAAAAACTAACCAAATATTTAGAGATAGTCAAAGAATTGGCACTCTCTTTTGTTTCTTTCAGCTTAACACAGGTACCAAGGGAGGATAACACGGAAGCTGATGCATTGGCCAACTTAGGATCATCCTTAAAGATTCCAGAAGATATAAGTATCCCTATCATCCATATCCTGGCTCCTGCTATTGAAAATCAGGTGGCCATGGAAATAGAAGAGGATACTGCAGTAATCCCTAGTGAAGAAGCTCAATCTTATACAGGATCATGGATCTCACCAATCATGAGATACTTGCAATACGGGGAGATTCCGATGGGAGAAAATCCTAGAGCTTTCAGGATTAAGGTATCTCAATTTACAATCTTAAATAATGTGCTATATAAACGATCTCTTGCAGGACCATATTTAAAGATGTATCGAGGATCCTGAAATTGAAGAAGTGTTGAGAGACTTCCATGAAGGAGATTGTGGAAACCACACTGGGGGCAGGGCATTGTTCTCAAGGATCCTTAGAACAGGATACTACTGGCCAACCATGAAAAGGGATGCTGTAGAATATGCTAGGAAATGTGATCCTTGTCAAAGACACAGCAATATCCTTCATCAACCAGCTGAATTGCTACACCCCATACCATCCTCTTGGCCATTCATGAGATGGGGGATGGATATAGTTGGCAAGCTCCCTAAAGCACCTGGTGGAAAAGTATTTATGCTTGCCATGACTAACTACTTCTCTAAGTGGATAGAAGCTGAAGCTTTTGCTTAAGTCAGAGAAAAAGAAGTTATATCCTTTATCAAAAGAAACATTATAACTAGATTTGGCATTCCCTCTGAAATTGTATGTGATAATGGTTCGCAATTCATTGGAAGCAGAACCACTAACTTTTGTGACAGTTGGGGAATTAAGATGATAACATCAACACCATTTCATCCACAAGCCAATGGCCAAGCAGAATCATCCAACAAGATCATCATCAATAATCTGAAGAAGAAGCTAGGATCCAAGAAGGGAAAATGGGCAGAGGAGTTACCTTATGTGCTATGGGCTGACAGGACAACTCCCAAGAATGCCACTGGTCAAACACCTTTTTCTTTAGTATTTGGGGCAGAAGCAGTGATCCCAACAGAGATGGTGATCCCAACTGCCAGAACAAGTGCTCGTGATCCTGAAGAGAATGCTACAATCCTGGCTCAGGATTTGGATACTATTGAGGAAATCAGGGACCTGGCTAGGATAAGGATGGCAAGCTACCAACAAAGAATGGCTGGTGCTTACAACAAAAATGTTAGGATAAGAAAGTTCCAAGTCGGAGATATGGTGTTGAGAAAAACATTCCAAAACACTATTAATCCTGCTGACGGGAAGTTAGCACCAAAGTGGGAAGGCCCTTACTTGATTGAGGCTGAAGCAGGAAAGGGGGCATACAGATTGCTAACCATGGAAGGAAACTTGTTACCAAGAGCCTGGAATGCTGTTCACTTAAAGAGATACTTTATGTGAACGTGATCCTTCAAGCATGTGATCCTTATATTGAAGTATCCTCAAAGGATCCCGGTGATGTCAGTGATCCTTACTCTGGTAATGTCCTTATCCTAAAACTATTACATTTCCTTACTTTTTACCTAAGGATAAGGATCATGTATCCTTCATCCTCTTCTCACGAACCATTTGAGTTATGATAGTTCAGGTATCTTCAGCATATCGTTAAAGATCTTCAAAAGCACCACAGATCCTTGGGTTCGACCCCAGTTATCTTTGGGATTATCCCCAGTTTCCGCCAGCAGCGCACGATGATCCTGATATAGTTCACGTCTTTGGGACCAGTACCCACTTCCGGGGCTGACAACCTCATCGTACTGGCTATACCCAGGATCCTACGTATAATGGTAGACGTACCATACATCCGTTCATAAGGTTTCTAACGTTTTCACGTTAGCTAAGGTTTTGACATTTTCATGTCACTAAGTTTGGATAGTCGCCAGTAAGGGCCATACTCCAGTTTACATACGATCCTTTGGGCTTGTCCCCAGTTATCCTTTGGGCTTGTCCCCAGTTATCCTTTGGGCTTGTCCCCAGTTATCCTTTGGGCTTGTCCCCAGTGATCCTTTGGGATCATCCCCAATTATCCTTTGGGCTCGTCCCCAGTGATCCTTTGGGATCATCCTCAGTTATCCTTTGGGCATGACCCCAGCTACTAATTTATCTTTTACATTGGCTTAGTCCCAAGATATGTTCTATTTTTCAGGTTCTCGAAGTTAACAAATAAGGATCCTTAACCCTTATTATCCATTAAAATTTCACTTATGGTTATCTTGACTAAAGGTTAGGATCCTAACTTGGATCCTCAGGTATGATCCTTGACTATTTTGATTATACTAAACAACCCTTACACTTTGACAACTAAAACTATGATCCTTGAAAATTTTCAATAATAGGATATTTGATCTAGGATCATATCCTAAACTTATTAAACATGGTTTGCTCAACTCTTGTTACTCTAACAGATATGTTTCTAAAAACTAGAAAATAAGAAGATAAATAAAGGATAACAACACAAGATAAGCCAGAAAGATTAAAGTTATATTATTAACAAAAGGATCTTAAACCCTTTCAAAAAGTTGTCAAAATTGCCAACCCACATTTCTACCAGCAAAACGTGGCCCGTCCACATGGGTTGGCAAAGGGTGTCCATTGTCTATGCGGTCTTAGCAGGTGCAGGAAATTAAAGGCGGCAGGATCACAAAGGCTTCATCCCCCAAACAGAGGATCCCTCCACCTTTTGTAATCCTACCTATTGTCCAAAGGATCCATGATCCTTAACCCTAAAAACTATTGTTCAAGTTACAAACCATAATTGTTTCAAACATCAACAACCACAAACAAACCACTACCAAACTCAAAAAATTGGGCTCCGGCCTAGCCTCGAAATATCCATCATCGCCCAATCCAGCAGCTCACACCTTTGCTGCTCCATCACCACCAGCTTCTCCCCCCTGATCCTTGTCAGCATCACCGCCCTCCAGCATTGGGATCTCCTCAGCCTCGTCCTCATCCTCCAGCTCAGCCAATCTTGCCTTCCAACCCTCCACGTCCCATGAGCTTTTGTCAAAGGCAGGATCCTGAGCCTCCGCAGCCATTTGTAGTTGTATCTTGTACATGGCAGTTGCGGCAGAGACCTTGGCATCCTGGATGAGCTCCTGCTTCTCGCCATCCATGTCAAGCAGCCTTTGAGCAGCCTCATCCTTTGTAGCCCGGAGTTCCCTCTCAAGATCGGCTATCTTGAGATCCTTTAACACGCCCATTTGTTGGAGGTCGGCGATTTGGCTTTCTTGATCCTCGACATGGCCAAGGTAGGTCTCAATCTCAGCAAGTTTCTGCAAAAGAGAAAAAAGGTAAGTTCAGGATCAGGTGATCCTCAAAGAAGCAGGATATACAGGCAGAATACACAAGCAGGATATTCGAGAAGGATAACCAACAGGGGCAGTGATCCTTACCTCATTGACATAGTCGAGAAACTGTTGGCGGATCAGGGGAAATCCTTGGAGATCCTCAGAGGTCTTTCCCTTCTTCCCCTTACCCCTAACAGGTGCCTTAGGGGCCGAAGCAGAGGGACTGGCAACAGAAGTCTTCTTTCTTGAAGACTTGACATTGGCAAGTTCATCAATCCCGAACTTGGAGGCAGACTTGGCAGACTTAGCAGGTTTCCCAGCGCCTACACAATCAAAACAAGATAAGTTCCCTTACTAGCTAAACAGTCTTACATATAACTTACTTTTTAATAAGGATACTTACTTGACATAGTGGCATATGCGGAGGATACTTCTTGTGAATCTTGGACGGTGACTTGAAAACTTCTGATTTCAGGATCAAGCTTCTTGAAAGCTAGAACCCTCTCTCTGGCAGCAGGGGTTAACTTGAGATGAGCAATGGAGATAGCTGCACAATAAACAAAAAAAAAAAAAAGACATTAGTGATCCTCATCATAAGAGACAAGTCTGATGGTGATCCTTCCAGGATCCTCTATCCTACCATGGGTGGCCCACTCCTTGGGCAGATCCTTCCCATTAGGGAGGGTATCCCTCCTCACAAAGAAGAAACGACGCTTCCAGTTTGTATCATTTTTGGTAACTTTTAAAATAGGGTGATCCTCCCCGGCCTTCCGTTTCAGCAAGTATCGATGAGAACCAAACGTGGTAAGATCATAAAGCTCGGCCAACTCTGCCATCCCTAAATCAATCCCCTCCTGCTCGATGATCCTCTCGAAGGTATACAAGACCCTCCAGATCATCGGCATAGCTTGGATATAAGATATGCCGGTCAAAGAAAAGAAAGATTGGGTGAAGGCCGGAAAAGGATACGAATATCCTATGGTAAACGGAGTTGCAGGAAAGGCCACCCAGGCGTCTGAAACAAAGTCACTCAAAGCAGTGGATGTGAAGGATTTGAAAACAGCATCCGCCGGAAAACAATGACGAATCCTATCTACATGAGCATCGGTAAAGCAGCATCTCTCCGTAGGAGAGTCCTTAATGATCCCTTGGCTTTTCAGGGGACTGCTCTTCTTGTGATCCTTATGGGGAGAATTTCGGAGCAACATACTCGTGGCAGAACAAAAACAGAGCAGGAAAAGGAAGAAAGAAAGGAAGAGAATACCTGATCAATCTTCGGTGGAGATTATAAAGGGAGTGTATCCTGAATTTAAATGCAAAACGATCCTTACCCTATCTCCTATTTATAATCATGATTTGCAGGGATGTCACTTCAGTGACGTAATGATCGCAACGGCTAGTCCGGTTATAACGGCTAGTTATCCGAGTTGTCCGTTGAAGATAAGATCAGGACAAAATATAACTCATTTATTTATAAAATCACTCCTTATATTTTGGGGGCAATTGTTAGGGCTGGATTTTTACAATACATGATCCTCACGTGTGATCCTAACCAGTGATCCTTGTTTCTTTGGCAGATAGTGATCCTCAGCAGAGTTCCAGGATCAGGATCACGGACCATCATAGGATCCTCATGCTAACAGTTGTTTTCGTTGAATTAATGTTGTTTTGCAGGACATCTAGCAGGATCCGCTCTTAAGCATCACAATTAAAGGACACGTCTTTACAACTATAGCATGTGCTTAATCGGAGATGGACGTTGTGAAGGATATGGAAACTTGGCATGATTTAAGGGCGATAATTTAGGCTAGATTTACTTTTATTTCTAAAGGGGTAATGAGCTGATTATTAGTCTTTTTACCTAAAATAGGTCACCTACACTTGTATATATAACACTCTTCCTCATTCGGAAGAACAGACAACACAATTCTCACACGCTTAGACACTCGAAACTATAGTGATCCTTGTACTCAGCTCATTATCATCCAAAGTGGTAACCATATTTTGATATATTGAAGTTTGGTGATCGGTAGTTGCCATCACCCGAGGTTTTTTATGCCGGAGATCATACATTGATCAAGGGCTTTTTCCTCGTATAAATCATTGTGTCTTTGCATATTTCACACTGAAGTGATCCTTTACTGTTTCTATAAACCAAGCATCATACCCCGTTTACATAAAGTTTGGTTGCATTATCCTTTGTGTGATTTTTGACCAAAACACCACAGATGTCTGATCCTCCGGAAATAAAGTTGATCACTTGTGCATTCGCCGGAGGGGCTGGAGCCTTTTCAGGGATCCTTTCAGGATCCTGAGTCCTTTGCTTTTTTCTTCCTAACAATTCTTTTAGATGCCCCTTGCTTAACAGATATCCAATTTCTTTTCTTAAAGCTATGCATTCTTCAGTTAGATGCCCGAAATCCTCGTGGTATGCACACCATTTTGACTTGTCTTTAGTCCCGAATGGTTTATCATTCTTCCTGGGCCACCTAGCTTTTTCTCCTAGATTCTGCATTGCAAGGATTAGTTCATGATTATCAACGGAAAAACAATATTCTGAGATTGGAGGATAATCTTCATCATCCTCTTCTTGGTCAACAGCATGCACATTCTGGTTGTCACTTCTATGGTAGGATTTGAATTTATTGTTCTTGAAGGAGGATCCTTGCTTCTCCTGTTTTGAGGATCCTACTTGTCTCTCCTGGATCCTCTTGTCATCCTCTAGCCGGATGAACCTGAGTGCCCGAGTTCTTACTTCATCTAGATTCCTGCATGGTGTCATAACAAGATCATCATAGAATAATGAATCCTTAAGCAGTCCCATTTTGAAGGCTTCAACAGCCGTAGCCATATCCAAGTTGGGAATGTCCAAGGATTCTTTACTGAATTTAGTTATATAATCCCTTAATGATTCATTATGACTTTGAGTTACCCTATATAAATCACTAGTTAATCTTTCAAATTTTCTACTACAAGAGAATTGGTTATTGAATAAATTAACTAAATTAGCAAATGAAGTAATAGAGTAAGGGGGAAGACTTAGCAGCCATTTAAGAGCTGATCCAGTAAGAGTGGATCCAAATCCTTTACATAGGCATGCTTCCTTTAGCTTTTCCGGGATTGGATTGATCTCCATCCTTTCCCTGTATTGTGCTATGTGCTCCTCAGGATCCGTTGTACCATCATACAGCTTCATAGTAGGGATATGGAACCTTTTGGGTACCTCTGCATCACAAATTGGTGGTGCAAAGCGAGATACCTTATGGCTTCCATCTGCAATCTCTGGGATAGGCTTGAGTACCCCTGGAACACTTGAGTTCATATCTTTTAGCTTCTGCAACTCCCTGGCCATAGCATGATTGATACCTGTATCCTGCATGAATCCATGGTTAGTGGTAAGATAATTATTTAAAGTGTTACCTCCCATTGAGTTCAAGATAGGAACATTGGGTGTGAATCCATATTGCTGGGATTCTGGGATTACGGAGGGACCAGTGGAAGCAATGGTCTGCATTGGAATGAAGTCCCCTTGATGGACATCTAGACTTCCAGTTTGCAAACTTTTTAGGGATCCTGGCATCTGGAAGGATCCTGGTATCTGGGATGATCCTGGAACGAAGGATCCTTGGACCTGGGATGATCCTGGAACAAAGGAGGATCCTTGACCCTGGGATGATCCCGGAACAAAGTAGGATCCTTGAAACTGCTGTGCTCCCGGATAGGCTCCCGAATTCATGAAGGATCCCATATGCTGGGGATAGGATCCTGCCGGCTGAAAGTGTGAGCCTGATGCTTGAGTCATTGCTGCCGATCCGAGGTGCAATCCTCTTGATTCTCCCATAATTTGCACGTCTGGGATTCCCGATGGCTGAGAAGTGATCATTGGAGTATCAAAGCTCAGAGATTTGGGCATCAGTGGGGAATGATCCTCTGCCGTTTTCTTTTGTCTTTTGAGATCTCCAATTTCCCTGAGGATCCTTTCATTAGTTTCATCCTGCCGCTGCATACGATCCTTCATCTGCAAAATCAAAGTAAATACGTCACTAGTACTGGGAGTATAAGAATTCATAGCAGAAGAAGATGGAGGTTTAGAGTTAGTAGGAGTTGGTCTCTTCTCAGCATTCTTCTAGGATCCTGCCGGTGGAGGAGGCAGAGTGTTCTGAGACGAGGTGACTGCAGACATCGCCGTGGACGTGTTTTTCAATGATGAAGCCATGTAATTCTTTGAAATGATTTCGAACAGAAAGTTTTCTTATAAATGAAGCACCAATTGCCCCACGGTGGGCGCCAAACTGTTTTGGTCAAAAATCACACAAGGATAATGCAACCAAACTTTATGTAAACGGGGTATGATGCTTGGTTTATTGAAAAAGTAAAGGATCACTTCAGTATGAAATATGCAAAGACACAATGATTTATACGAGGAAAAAGCCCTTGGTCAATGTATGATCTCCTGCATAAAAAACCTCGGGTGATGGCAACTACCGATCACCAAACTTCAATATAAGAAAAATGGTTACAACTTCGGATGATAATGAGCTGAGTACAAGGATCACTATAGTTTCGAGTGTCTAAGCGTGTGAGAATTGTCTTGTGTCTCCTTCCGAATGGGGAAGAGTGTTATATATACAAGTGTAGGTGACCTATTTTAGGTAAAAAGACTAATAATCAGCTCATTACCCTTTAGAAATAAAAGTAAATCTAGCCTAAATTGTCGCCCTTAAATCATGCCAAGTTTCCATATCCTTTGCAACGTCCATCTCCGATTAAGCACATGCTATAATTGTAAAGACGCGTCTTTTGATTGTGATGCTAAGAGCAGATCCTGCTAGATGTTCCTGCAAAACAACATTAAAGTTAATGAAAGCAACTGTTAGCATGAGGATCCTATGATGGTCCGTGATCCTGATCCTGGAATTCTGCTGAGGATCACTATCTGCCAAAGAAACAAGGATCACTGGCTAGGATCACATGTAAGGATCATGTATTGTAAAAATCCAGCCCTACCAAGAAGGATGAAGGATACGTGATCCTTATCCTTAGGTAAAAATAAGAAAATGGAAAAGTTTTGAGATAAGGATTTTACCAGAGTAAAGGATCACTGATGTCGCCGGGATCCTTCGAGGATGCTTCCAATGTAAGGATCATATGCTTGGAGGATCCTGTTCATATGAAATATTTCTTTAGGTGAACAACATTCCAGGCTCTAGGTAACAAATTTCCTTCCATGGTTAGCAATCTATATGCCCCTTTTCCTGCTTCAGCTTCAATCAAGTAAGGGCCTTCCCATTTTGGTGCTAATTTTCCGTCAGCAGGATTGATAGTGTTTTGGAATGCTTTTCTCAACACCATATCCCCGACTTGGAACTTCCTTATCCTGACATTTTTATTGTAAGCACCAGCCATTCTTTGTTGGTAGCTTGCCATCCTTATCCTAGCCAGATCCCTGATTTCCTCAATATTATCCAAGTCTTGAGCTAAGATTGCAGCATTCTCTTCAGGATCACGAATACTTGTTCTAGCAGTTGGAACCACCATTTCTGTTGGGATCACTGCTTCTGCCCCAAATACTAAAGAGAAGGGTGTTTGACCAGTGGCATTCTTGGGAGTTGTTCTATCAGCCCATAGCACATAAGGCAATTCCTCTGCCCATTTCCCCTTCTTGGATCCTAGCTTCTTCTTCAGATTGTTGATGATGATCTTGTTGGATGATTCTGCTTGACCATTGGCTTGTGGATGGACTGGTGTTGATGTTATCATCTTAATTCCCCAACTGTCACAAAAGTTAGTGGTTCTGCTCCCAATGAATTGGGAACCATTATCACATACAATTTCAGAGGGAATGCCAAATCTGGTTATAATGTTTCTCTTAATAAAGGATATAACTTCCTTTTCTCTGACTTGAGCAAAAGCTTCAGCTTCTATCCACTTGGAGAAGTAGTCGGTCATGGCAAGCATAAATACTTTTCCACCAGGTGCTTTAGGGAGCTTGTCAACTATATCCATCCCCCATCTCATGAATGGCCAAGAGGATGGTATTGGATGCAAAAATTCAGCTGGCTGATGAAGGATATTGCTGTGTCTTTGGCGAGGATCACACTTCTTAGCATATTCTACAGCATCCCGTTTCATAGTTGGCCAGTAGTATCCTGTTCTAAGGATCCTTGAGAACAATGCCCTGCCCCCAGTGTGGTTTCCACAATCTCCTTCATGGAAGTCTCTCAATACTTCTTGAATTTCAGGATCCTCGATACATCTTAAATATGGTCCTGCAAGAGATCGTTTATATAGCATATTATTTAAGATTGTGAATTGAGATACCTTAATCCTGAAAGCTTTAGGATTTTCTCCCATAGGAATCTCCCCATGTTGCAAGTATCTCATGACTGGTGAGATCCATGATCCTGAATAAGATTGAGCTTCTTCACTAGGGATCACTGCAGTATCCTCTTCTATTTCCATGGCCACCTGATTTTCAATAGCAGGAGCTAGGATATGGATGATGGGGATACTTATATCCTCTGGGATCTTCAAGGATGATCCTAGGTTGGCCAATGCATCAGCTTCTGTGTTTTCCTCCCTTGGTACCTGTGTTAAGCTGAAAGAGACAAAAGAGAGTGCCAATTCTTTGACTATCTCTAAATATTTGGTTAGTTTTTCTCCTTTAACAGCATAGGATCCATTAAAGTGATTGGTGATCAATAATGAGTCTACATATACTTTAAGATATTTCACCCCCATATCCTTAGCAATTTGCAAGCCAGCAATTAAGGCTTCATATTCAGCCTCATTGTTAGTTGCTTGGAACTCACAGGCTATGGAGTGGGGTATTATGTCCCCCTGTGGCGATTTTAGTAGTATCCCGAGCCCTGTGCCCTTGACATTTGAGGATCCATCAGTGTGTAGTATCCAAGGATCCTTGGTCTCATCCAGCTGCTGGACTTCCAATTCTGCTTCCTTTTGTAGATCACTACTGAAATCAGCCACAAAGTCAGCTAGTGCTTGGGATTTGATGGCTGTTATAGGCTCATATCTTATATCATGGGCACTAAGCTTTACTGCCCACTTAGCCATTCTTCCGGACATCTCTGGTTTCCTGAGGACATTCTTGATTGGAAAATTAGTTCTAACAACAATAGTGTGGGTTTCAAAATAATGTCTTAACTTAGTTGATGCCATAATTAATGTGAGAATAAGTTTCTCAAGGTGTGAGTACCTGGATTCTGCATCAAGTAAACTCTTACTTACATAGTAAATAGGATGTTGTGTACCTTCGTGATCCTTAACAAGGACAGCACTTACAGCGGTTGAGGATACCGCTAGGTATAAGGATAACACATCTCCTTTTCCGGGTTTCATTAATGCTGGTGCTGAGGACATATATTCTTTAAGGGCTTGTCAAGCATTCTCATGCTTTTCAGTCCATTCAAATTTCTTGTTTTTCCTTAGGATATCATAAAATTCTTTACATCTTTCTGAGGATTTTGATATGAACCTGTTTAAAGCTGCTATCCTGCCTGTTAGCCTTTGCACATCCTTAGCATTGGCAGGGGATTTGATATTCACCAATGCTTTAATTTGTTCTGGGCTTGCTTCAATGCCCCTCTGAGTTACCATATATCCTAGAAATTTACCTGCTTTAACACCAAAGTGACATTTCGAAGGATTAAGCTTCATGTTATAATTATCAAGGATATCAAATGCTTCCTCCAAGTCCCTTAGGTGATCCTCAGCTTTTTTGGATTTCACCACCATATCGTCTATGTATACTTCCATAGTTTGTCCAATTTGATCTTTGAACATCATATTCACCAGCCTTTGATATGTTGCACCTGCATTTCTTAGTCCAAAAGGCATAGTAATATAACAATATAAACCGGTTGGGGTCATAAAGGCTGTATCCTCTTGGTCAGATGGTTCCATCTGAATTTGTTGGAATCCAGATGATGCATCCATAAAGGTTAACAGTTCATGCCCCGCCGTTGCGTCCACCACGGAGTCAATGAGGGGTAATGGGAAAGGATCCTTGGGACATGCCTTATTCAGATCAGTGAAATCGACACATATCCTCCACTTTCCGTTTTTCTTTTGGACAACAACCACATTGGCTAACCATTTTGGATATTTTACCTCTCTGATCATACCTGCTCGAAGTAGTCTCTCTACTTCTTCTTGGATAATGGCATTCCTTTCTGGTGCAAACTTCCTCCTTTTTTGATGGATTGGTTTGATAGACCTGTCAATGCCAAGTTTATGAGTGATAATATCCTTAGATATACCTGTCATATCTTCATGTTTCCATGCAAAGGTAGATTTTCTTCTTTTGAGGAAGGATATTATGTCTTCTTTCAACTCGACAAGGATCCCTGATCCGATATAGATTTTTGATTCAGGATCACTATGATCCAAAAGGATTTCGTCCACATCCTGTTCCCTTGCCTCCAAGACACTCCTTGGAGGATACTGTAATTGCTATTGCTCCCTTGGCTTCGAGGTTGGTTTCATGGATGAGGTATAGCAATCCTTAGCCTCTTGCTGGTCACTGTCGATCTTGATTATCCCCCATGGGCTAGGGAGTTTCACACATTGATGGTAGGTAGATGGGACTGCTTTCATATCATGTATCCAGGGCCTGCCAAGGATAACATTACAACAAGATAAACAGTCAATGACACAAAATTTTTGATAATTATGTAATCCTTCCACGTAGATTGGGAGTTTAATGTCCCCCAGAGTTTTCTTCGTTTCTCCACTGAATCCCACAAGCACGGAGGATCTTGGTGTGATGTCTGATTCTGGGATACCCATTTTCTTTAGAACATCAAGCTGGATAATGTTTACTGAGCTTCCTCCGTCGATAAGGATCCTGCGGACAAAATGGTTAGAAATAAAGAGAGTAATAACTAAACTATCATGATGAGGATCCTGGATGTTAATGCGATCATCCTCATCAAACGTTATCGTCTTTCCTTCCGAGACACTTGATGTTCGAATAGGTCTTTCTCCATTATCCATT
Organism: Helianthus annuus; assembly: GCF_002127325.2. Lineage (NCBI taxonomy): Eukaryota > Viridiplantae > Streptophyta > Magnoliopsida > Asterales > Asteraceae > Helianthus > Helianthus annuus. The sequence continues at coordinate 109,377,595 of NC_035447.2, forward strand.
TTTGCTTCCTTTGCATGCCTTTTGGCTGCCGAGAAGGATGTACCACAAATATCTGATCCTCCGGAAATAAAGTTGATCACTTGTGCATTCGCCGGAGGGGCTGGAGCCTTTTCAGGGATCCTTTCAGGATCCTGAGTCCTTTGCTTTTTTCTTCCCAACAATTCTTTCAAATGTCCCTTGCTTAGCAGATATCCAATTTCTTTTCTTAATGCTATGCATTCTTCAGTTAGATGCCCGAAATCCTCATGGTATGCACACCATTTTGACTTGTCTTTAGTCCCGGATGGTTTGTCATTCTTTCTGGGCCATCTGGCTTTTTCTCCTAGATTCTGCATTGCAAGGATTAGTTCGTGATTGTCAACAGAAAAACAATATTCAGAAATCGGAGGATAATCCTCATCATCCTCTTCCTGGTTAACAGCATGCACGTTCTGGTTGTCATTTCTATGGTAGGATTTGAACTTATTGTTCTTGAAAGAGGATCCTTGTTTTTCCTGTTTTGAGGATCCTACTTGCCTCTCCTGGATCCTCTTGTCATCCTCTAGCCGGATGAACCTGAGTGCCCGAGTTCTTACTTCATCTAGGTTCCTGCATGGTGTCATAACAAGATCATCATAGAACAATGAATCCTTAAGCAGTCCCATTTTGAAGGCCTCAACAGTCGTGGCCATATCCAAGTTGGGAATGTCCAAGGATTCTTTACTAAATTTAGTTATATAATCCCTTAATGATTCATTATGACTTTGAGTTACCCTATATAAATCACTAGTTAATCTTTCAAATTTTCTACTACAAGAGAATTGGTTATTGAATAAGTTAACTAAATTAGCAAATGAAGTGATAGAGTAAGGGGGGAGACTTAGCAGCCATTTAAGAGCTGATCCAGTAAGGGTGGATCCAAATCCTTTACATAGGCATGCTTCCTTTAACTTCTCTGGGATTGGATTGATCTCCATCCTCTCCCTGTATTGTGCTATGTGCTCCTCAGGATCCGTTGTACCATCATACAGCTTCATAGTAGGGATATGGAACCTTTTGGGTACCTCTGCATCACAAATTGGTGGTGCAAAACGAGATACCTTATGGCTTCCATCTGCAATCTCCGGGATAGGCTTGACTACCCCTTGAACACTTGAGATCATATCCTTCAGCTTCTGTAACTCCCTGGCCATAGCATGATTGATACCTGTATCCTGCACGAATCCATGGTTAGTGGTAAGATAATTATTTAAGGTGTTACCTCCCATAGGGTTCAAGTTAGGAACATTGGGGGGGCTGTTTGGTAGCCTCTTAATGACTATTCAGATGCTACCTCTTAATGGTTTAAAACCTCTGAATGAATAAGAGGTAACCTCAAGTCTGAATGGTTAAGAGGTAACCTCTGAATGGTAAATCATCACATGTCACATTTTTCTACCTTCTCATTGGTAAAATTCTTAATGGTTTCATTAAGAGGTAGCCTCTTAATGACCATTCAGAGGCTACCAAACAACCCCTGGGTGTGAATCCATATTGCTGGGATTCTGGGATAATGGATGGACCAGTGGAAGCAATGGTCTGCATTGGAATAAAATCTCCTTGATGGACATCTAGGCTCCCTGTTTGCAAATTCTTTAGGGATCCTGGCATCTGGAAGGATCCTGGTATTTGAGACGATCCTGGAACGAAGGAGGATCCTTGAACCTGGGATGATCCTGGAACAAAGGAGGATCCTTGAACCTGGGACGATCCTGGAACAGAGGAGGATCCTTGAACCTGGGATGATCCCGGAACGAAGGAGGATCCTTGAACCTGGGATGATCCTGGGACAAAGGAGGGTCCTAAGCTCATGAAGGATCCCAAATGCTGGGCGTAGGATCCCGCCGGTTGGAAATATGATCCTGATGCCTGTGTCATTGTTGCTGGGCTGAAATGCACTCCTCTCGATCCACCCATATATTGTATGTCTGGGACCTCTGTTGGCTGAGAAGTAATCATTGGAGTATCAAAATTCAAAGATTTGGGCATTAGTGGGGAATGATCCTCTGCCGTTTTCTTTTGCCTTTTGAGATCTCCGATTTCTCTGAGGATCCTGTCATTAGTTTCATCCTGCTGCTGCATACGATCCCTCATCTGCAAAATCAAAGTAAATATATCACTAGTACTGGGAACAGAAGAAGTTAGAGCAGAAGATGATGGTTTAGAGGAGATAGAAGTTGGTCTCTTCTCAGCATTTTTCTGAGATCCAGCTGGTGGTGGAGGCAAAGGTGGAATGCCAGTAGATGAATTGACTGCCGACATCGCTGTGGATGTATTCTTCAATGATGAAGCCATGTAACTCTTTGAAATGATTTCGAACAGAAAGTTTTCTTATGAATGAAGCACCAATTGTCCCACGGTGGGCGCCAAACTGTTTTGGTTAAAAATCACACAAGGATAATGCAACCAAACTCTAAGTAAATGGGGAATGATGCTTGGTTTATTGAAAAAGTAAAGGATCACTTTAGTAAGAAATATGCAAGTGACACAAGGATTTATACGAGGAAAAAGCCCTTGATCAATATATGATCTCCGGCATAAAAAACCTCGGGTGATGGCAACTACCGATCACCAAACTTCAATATAACAAAAAATGGTTACAACTTCGGATGATAATGAGCTGAGTACAAGGATCACTATAGTATCGAGTGTCTAAGCGTGTGAGAAATGTGTTGTGTGTCTTCCGAATGGGGAAGAGTATTTATATATACAAGTGTAGGTGGCCTATTTTAGGTAAAAAGACTAATAATCAGCTCATTACCCCTTTAGAAATAAAAGTAAATCTAGCCTAAATTGTCGCCCTTAAATCATGCCAAGTTTCCATATCCTTTGCAACGTTCATCTCTGATTGAGCGTGTGCCAAAATTGTAAAGACGCGTCCCTTGATTGTGATGCTAAGAGCGGATCCTGCTAATCATTCCTGCAAAACAACATTAAAGTTAATGAAAGCAACTGTTAGTATGAGGATCCTATGATGGTCCGTGATCCTGATCCTGGAACTCTGCTGAGGATCACTATCTGCCAAAGAAACAAGGATCACTGGTTAGGATCACATGTAAGGATCATGTATTATAAAAATCCAGCCCTAACACCTTCATGGATGCATCCTCAGGATTCCAGCAAATACAAATGGAACATTCGGACCAGGAGGATACTGCTTTCATGACACCAACAGGTATTTATTGTTATACTGCTATGCCCTTTGGTTTGAAAAAAGCAGGTGCAACATACCAGAGATTGGTGAACATGATGTTTAAAGACAAACTGGGGGACACCATGGAGGAATTCATTGATGACATGGTAGTAAAATCTAAGAAGGATGAGGATCATCTCTGGGATATTGAGGGAGCATTTGATATCCTGGACCAGTACAACATGAAGCAGAATCCTGCCAAATGCCATTTTGGAGTGGGGGCAGGAAAATTTCTAGGATACATGGTGACTAAAAGGGGGATCGAAGCCAACCCGAAACAGATTAAAGCTATCCTGGATATCAAGTCACCTTCAAACATGAAAGATGTACAAACATTAACAGGCCGAGTAGCAGCATTAAGCAAGTTTATATCAAGATCCTCGGAAAAATGCAAGGAATTCTACGATATCCTGAAGAAGAAAAAGAAATTTGAATGGGGAGAGAAGCATGAAGCAGCCTTGAAGGAATTAAAGCAGTATCTTTCAACTGCCCCTTGTTAATGAAGCCCAAGGATGGGGAACCATTATCCCTATATCTTGCAGTATCAGGGAATGCAGTAAGTGCTGTCCTGGTGAAGGATCACGAAGGTCAGCAGTATCCTGTCTATTATGTTAGCAAAAGTTTATTAGATGCTGAAACTAGATATTTTCATTTATAAAAATTGATATTGGCCCTAGTTATGGCATCGACAAAGCTTAGACATTATTTTGAGACACATAGGATTCATCATGTTAAAACTAATTATCCTGTTAAAAATGTGCTTAGGAAACCCGAGATGTCAGGTAGGATGGCTAAGTAGTCAGTAAAATTAAGTGCCTATGATCTAATATATGACCCTAGAAATGCCATAAAGTCTCAGGCTCTAGCTGACTTTGTGGCTGATTTCAGTAGTGATATTCAAAATGAAGTAGACCAAAAAGTGCAACAGCTAGGAGAAAACTTAGAATCCTGGACATTATATACTGATGGTGCATCTAATGTGAGAGGTGTAGGATTGAGTATACTACTAAAATCGCCACAGGGGGACATATTACCCCAGGCTATTAGGTGTGAATTTCCTGCCACTAATAATGAAGCAGAATATAAAGCTTTGATTGTAGGACTAGAGTTGGCCAGGAATTTGAATATTAGAAGTTTGCAAGTATTTGTTGATTCCTTGTTAATTACTAATCATTTTAGTGGATCCTATGCAGTTAAAGGTGAGAAGTTAATCGAGTATCTCGAAATTCTCAAAAAATTAGGAGGATATTTCGATGTTTTTTACACTTGAACATGTACCAAGAGAGGATAATGCTGAAGCAGATGCCTTGGCAAATCTAGGATCATCAGTCAGGATACCGGAGGGAACCCAAATACCAATACTACATATCCTATATCCCACAGTGGATCTTCTCAAATCCCAGGATAAGGAAGTAGTAAGTATCCAGGATCCTGATGATAAATATCCTGAGGAGGATCCTAAGTCATGGACGGCTCCAATCATGAGATATCTCAAGGAAGGACACATCCCAAAGGATGAGAATCCTAAGGCCTTTAGAATGAAGGCATCACGATTCACTATTATAAATAATGTTTTGTATAAGAAATCTCTTGCAGGACCATACCTGAGGTGCTTGGAGGATGACGAAACTAAAGAAGTGCTTCAGGATATACATGAAGGAGATTGTGGTAACTGTTTTGGTCAAAAATCACACAAGGATTATGCAACCAAACTCTTTGTTAACGGGGAATGATGCTTGCAATGATGGATAAAGAAAAGGATCACTCAAATGTGAATTGCACAAGTGACACAAAGATTTATACGAGGAAAAAGCCCTTGATCAATGAATGATCTCCGGCATAAAAAACCTCGGGTGATGGAAACTACCGATCACCAAACTCCAATATAATAAACAATGTTTACAACTTCGGATGGTAACGAGCTAGGTACAAGGATCACTATGGTGTAGTATGCTAGAGCGTGTAAGAAATGTGTTGTGTCTCCCGAATGCTTGAGAGTGCCCTTTATATAAGTGTGTGTGGTTGAATTTAGGTAAGTCACCTAACTACTAGCTCGTTACCCCTTTAGAAACAGAAGTACATTTAGCCTAACTAATTGCCCGTAATTTGTGCTAAGTTTCCATATTCTCCACAACGTCTATTTCTGGTTATGCATGTGCGAAATTAGCGTGAAAGATTCCTTAATAACGCTGCCAAGACCAGGTCCAACTCGTAATTCCTGCAAAACAACATTAAATTCAAAGAGAACAATCGTTAGTATGAGGATCCTTAGGATGATCCATTATCCTGATCCTGAAGTTCTTCTGAGGATCACTATCTGCCACAGAAACAAGGATCATTATTAGGATATTAGGTAAGGATCATAGGTCATTAAAAATCCTGCCCTAATAGTAACCATACTGGGGTCAGATCATTATTCTCAAATGTAACAACTATCATTAAAATTAGTAATTAGAATAATAATTAGTCAATAAGGAAACCTTAATTGAGACACCCAAGTAATTCTGCACTAACCCTAAAATTTCCGGAATAATCGGAATCAGGATCAGGGCCCCTAAAACTCAGGGGGGTTAAACCCTATTCGATAATTATCTTAAATTATGCGTTGTATATACTGAATTTCGAATGTTGTTGATTCACCAAGTCTATGCCACTGACTAGGCTAATCTACAAGCTAGGCCGCACCTTTACGGACCGTAAGGGTTAGTCCTTACGGACCGTAAGCCTACCAGCTTGCCTTACGGACCGTAAGGGTTAGGTCATACGGTCCGTAAGCAACATGAAATTTGGGCTATAAATAGCCGACCTTGGCATTCGACTGTTGGTGTTAAAACGTCGATCGAATTCGTTCTGTACATCGATGTTAGGCTGTTATATCACAAATTAAACACACACGATCACGAAGTGCTGCCGCGGAACAGGGTAATTACTCGATCGCTACTACGATTCAGTTTCCGAGATCAATATATCCAAAGAATGTTTAAGTGCCGCCCACATTGGGTCATACTTTGTCGTTTGTCGTTAATTCGATAAATGAGTTTAAGTATCGCACTTTGTCGTTCATTGTGAGAATTTGATCTCGTGAAATATCGTGACTGTTGTATTGATCACTAACCCTGTTTTGTGTGCATTATTATTAAAATTAGGTTAACAGGGATAAAATCATATTCTGTCAGTACTAAATCTGCAATGTGAGTTATTCTCTTTTTATCAACTGTTTTACAATATTCCAAATTATTTCCAGAATTATAAATTACAGTGATTAAGTTTATGTAATCACCAAGTTACAGCCGGTATGTGGGGTATTGTGCACTTTACTTGATAATCGTCACCATTGGGGCAGCCATTGGGTGATATGACCATAATCACAGACACCATTGGACAGATGGGCCAATGGGTCGAGTGGTAAAGTACTGTGGGTAGTTGGTTGATATCAGAAACATTGTAAAAGATCTTAACACTGTGAATTATAACAGATGTGTCATTTTCAGCAACTAGAATAATTCACTCAGTATTTCCCCGCTGACAAAATCTTTTCCAAACATGTTTCAGGTGATCTGCTGTAATTCAGGAAAAATGCAGGGGAAGCATTTCAAGCTTAAGATAGTGGCTCAGTATAAAATAAAGAAATGTGTTTTATCCAGAAAATCTTACTATTGTAAATTATCAGGGTTTTATCCCGAATTGTGAAATAAAATAATCGGGAAAAGTTTTTAGCTTAAACGATCCTGTAAATAAAATTTCCGCTGCTAAACTCACAATAAACAAAGTACCGCAGGATTTCTATCCCGCGGCTCCTGGAACGGGTCAAACCGGGCCGGGGGCCGTGACAGAAACAAGGTGGTATCAGAGCCACTAAGTTAAGCTAAATAAGTATTTAAAAGATACTTAATTTTTCCTGATTACTATTACGTGATTATGTGTTTATGTGCTTTTAAACTGATTATTTGTTAATTACAGTATGGGTAAGCAAAAGTTACAAGATATCTATCTTAAACTAGATAGGTCAGTCTACGAAGAAGGAAGTTCGTCTAAAACTAAATTTTCAAAGCTCCCTACAATTCCTGAAGAAGGAATATTTGTGCAAAAAGCGAATTATGAATATCCGCTTTCTCCTAGAAAAAGGAATATGATTATTAAGAAAAGTAAGGAGCAAATCAGAGAAAAGAAGATTAAAAAGGAAACCCAGGAGTTAATTAAAAAATCACCTTGGGAAGATAAACTCGATGAAAAATGGGCAAATTTGTATATGTTAGCCAGTGTGGCAGAACATGCAAATCTTTAGATGCCCTACATCTAGCAAACAACACTTCCCAATAAGTAAATAAATAAAATTTAGTAAAATAAATCTGAATGTGTTTTCCTGTATTTTGTACAAATAGTGTGCAATAAAACTTCCATGTTTATTTGTTAAACTTTGTTCCAAAGTTTTAACTTAATATGTTTGTGCATTTTGCATATATGCTACACAGCATGAACGAGATATCTGAAGCTTTTCAGAACCTCAATCTTTACCCGGTGAATATAGAAGTTTCTCATGAATTTACTGGATATTTTGCTGATGTGGACCAACCTGTAAAATTTCCTACTCCACCATTGACCAAACCAAAAAGAAAGAAAAAGAAAAATTATGTGTGGGGAAGCCGTATACGTAGGAAAAAGCCAGTTACAAAACCTCCTAGAATTAACGACCCTTTAGGAAAAGGAAAGGCAATTATAATCCAGGAAAACCCTAATCAGCAAGAAAGGGAAACTGAAGCCAATAAAGAGTTTAGGCAAATGGAGAAACAGTTTAAGGAATATTCTCAAGAAATAGAAACAGAAATAGGGCAAGATTCTAGACCAACTCAGGTAGAATTTGGGGAGAGTTCCAACCAAAACCAAAGGCTAACTTTTCAGGAGCAGATAGATATTCTATTAGCAAACTGTGATACTTTTTAGCCTGTCAATACGAATATTTTTACCTATCCTATTGAAAATCCACTTCCTATGAACTCTGGACCAGCAATCCCAGATCCAATAGTACACTTCCAACCTGTAGAAATAGAGGAATGGTGGATAAATGATTGGCAATTCCAAAATATTGTCAACGACCCTTATTCCTTTCTTCCACAATTCGATCCAGAACCCCTACCTAATCCACCAATGAGCAATGAGAATCTGGCTGAACTTCGCCATTTCGGTGAAGAATTGATGGATGCATGGAATAGAATTAGGGAGATAGGGGGACAGATTGTCTGGAAGTATGATGAAAGGGAACTTCGTTTTTAGGATATCAAGTAACGAGAGATAAGAAGATGATAAAACTATCGTTGTGTAATAGTAAAAGTAAATAGTGAAACCAGTTGTAACATAACGAATAAAACGTTGTAAAATATCGGTGTGTATTGATGCATACTATACTGATATAAAATGGAATCGAGAAATCGATAAGTTTTGACTTTATGTGTTATGAATTGTCTGATTATTTGTATAAATTGCTAATTACTAATTACTCATAATAAATTATTATCAGATGGCAAATAATGATAACGAACCAGTAAATGAAGTTAATCAGTCAGAGCATCACCCAGAAGATCAATATATGACCAAACAAGATATTGAAACTATTGTTGCTCAAGGGATAGCCAACACAATTCCAATATTCGTTGCTGCTATAAAAAGTCCAAACGAGCCGCAACATATCATTCCTAGTAGACATACTATTGAGGATAATTTCAGTAATAGTATAAACGGGGGCAATAATCATATTAATCATGATAATGAATCTCAGCATACGCCGCGCCCTAAGAAACGAAAGGCTGCAACACCTGGTTGCACTTTCAAAGAATTCCTTGCTTGTAAACCCGCTGAATTTGCAGGCAACGAAGGAGCAACTGCAACACTGCGATGGTTAGAGAAAACCGAAGCAGTGATTGCAATAAGTAAATGTGCTGAAGAAGATCAAGTCATGTATGCCTCAAATTTGTTTAAAGAAGGAGCACTAGAATGGTGGAACACATTACTGCAAGCAAAAGGAAGACGGGTGGCTTATGCTATGACTTGGGGAGAATTTAAGAATCTTGTCGAAAGAAAATTCTGTCCTGAGTATGAGAAGGAACAGATGGCAAGTAAATTCCTAAATCATCGAATGACAGGGGTAGATTGTCGTGGTTATACTTCGACATTCTTCGAATATGCGAGAGTGGTACCCAATCTGGCTTCGCCAGAACCGGTACTCATTTCCCGATATATTTGGGAATTAGCGAAATTCGCAATATCGTTAAGGCTGCGAGACCTCATACTATTGACGATGCAGTAGAATTAGCTAACACCCTAACCGACGAATTAATACGCACAAGAGATGAAGATAGGAAGAAAGAATTGACTCAAAAGATTACCCAGGAATTTAGGGTGGGTAATAGTAGTAATTTCAAGAAGAAAGGAGCAAGACAATCTTCAACCCCGCCATTTTGCAGAAACTGCAGAAGGAAACATTTTGGAAAATGCAATGCAATTTGTCATTTCTGCAAATCTGTAGGCCATAGTGAAGAAAACTGTAAGAAGAAAACTGTAATCAGTTTTCACTGTGGGGAAACATGACATTACAAAACCGAATGCCCCAAACTGAACAAAATCACCGATAACAAGGGCAAACCAGTTGAAGGAACTGTTAAGAAAAATGCCAGAGCTTTCCAGCTAACCACACAAGAAGCAGAACTCATTTCGGATGTGATAGCCGGTACGTTTTTAGTTCACAACGTTTATGCAAAAGTATTATTTGACTCTGGGACAAACCAAAGTTTTATAAATACTTCATTCTGTCAAGCTCTTAAGTTACCGTTGACTACCGTTAGGCAGATTTTTACAGTCGAAATTGCAGATGGGAATTCAGTAGAAATTAATCAGGTTTTGCAAAAAGTAGAAATAGAACTCTTAGGTCATAAATTTGTTGCAAACTTATTACCTATGAAACTAGCCGAGTTTGATGTTGTCTTAGGAATGGATTGGTTAATAGCCAACCATGTTCAAATCATTTGTGATAAGAACTCTATAGAAATTCAAGCACCTACGGGAGAGGTAATTAAGATTGCAGGAGATAAACCTCGGAGGCCACTGAAGTTCATATCAGTAATGAAAGTTGCTAATTATGAACGGAAACAAGGAATAGTATATATGATTTCAGTAATCATTTGTACTAAAGGAAAAGAACTTAAGGAAATTCCTGTAGTCTCAGAATACCCAGATGTTTTTCCAGAAGATTTGCCTGGGTTACCACCAGATAGAGAGGTAGAATTTAGGATTCATCTAATTCCAGGAACTATACCGATAGCCAAGGCACCTTATCGATTAGCTCCTACCGAAATGCTAGAATTAAAGAAGCAATTAGATGAATTACTAAGCAAAGGATTTATACAACCTAGTTCATCCCCTTGGGGTGCACCAGTGTTGTTTGTGAAAAAGAAAGATGGATCAATGAGAATGTGTATTGATTATAGAGAATTGAATAAGGTTACAATTAAGAATCGATACCCATTACCTAGGATTGATGATCTCTTTGATCAATTACAAGGCGCTAAATATTTTTCTAAGATAGACTTGCGCTCCGGATATCATCAATTAAAGGTTCAAGAGGAAGACATACCTAAATCTGCTTTTAGAACTAGGTATGGTCATTATGAATTTACAGTCATGCCCTTTGGACTAACAAATGCCCCAGCTGCATTCATGGACATGATGAACAGGATTTGTAAACCATATTTGGATAAATTTGTGATCGTGTTCATTGACGATATACTCATTTATTCCAAAAGTCAAGTCGAGCATTGTCAGCACTTGCATGCACTCTTAACTTTGTTAAGAAAAGAAAAGTTGTACGCTAAATTCTCGAAGTGTGAATTTTGGCTACAAGAAGTGCAATTCTTAGGACACATGGTGAATCACGAAGGTATTCACGTAGATCCTGCTAAGATAGAAGCAATTACCAACTGGAAGGTTCCGCAAACTGCAATGGAAATTAGAAGTTTTATAGGTTTAGCTGGTTATTATAGACGGTTTATTAAGGATTTTTCCAAGATAGCTGTACCATTAACTAAGCTAACCTGTAAAGCCACTAAGTTTGAATGGGGACCAAAACAAGAAGAAGCCTTTAGAATTTTAAAACAGAAATTAACCAATGCGCCAATCTTAGCTTTACCAGAAGGAACAGAAGATTTTGAAGCATATTGCGATGCTTCAAAACTAGGATACGGTTGTGTGTTAATGCAACACAAGAAGGTAATTGCGTATGCCTCCAGACAATTGAAAAAGCACGAAGAAAACTATACAACTCATGATTTAGAACTAGGAGCCATAGTTTTTGCCCTTAAAATTTGGAGACATTATCTGTATGGAAGTAAATTTACTATTTATACAGATCATAAAAGTTTAAGATATATATTTGGGCAAAAAGAATTAAACATGAGGCAAAGAAGATGGATGGAGATTTTAAGTGATTACGACTGTGATATTCAATATCACGAAGGAAAGGCAAACGTAGTAGCAGATGCTTTAAGTCGTAAGTATCATGAAAAGCAAAGGCGAGTCCGTGCCCTTAGAATAAATCTACAAATAGATTTAATGGAACAAGTGAAGGAAATCCAGAAAACAGCAATCAAGGACGATGCCGAAGGAATGAAAGGTTACCTAAAAGAGTTGGAACAAGGAAATGATGAAATTTGGAAATTCCACAAAAACAGAATTTGGGTACCTAAACAGGGAAATTTAAGATCAAAGATTTTAGAGGAAGCTCATAAATCTAGGTATACCATACACCCAGGAAACAATAAGATGTATCAAGATTTAAGAAAGAATTTCTGGTGGATAGGAATGAAAAAGGATATAGCCGAATATGTATCTAAGTGTTTAACCTGTTCACAAGTTAAAGCCGAACACCAGAAACCCTCAGGTTTACTACAACAGTTAGAAATGCCTGTATGGAAATGGGAACTTATAACAATGGACTTTGTTATTAAGTTACCCAAGACTCGAAAAGGTAATGATGCCATTTGGGTAATCGTGGATCGATTGACCAAATCAGCTCATTTTCTACCAATAAAGGAAACCTTTAGTATGGAAAGGTTAGCCAAATTGTATGTAGATGAGATAGTATCCTTACATGGAGTCCCACTCTCCATTGTATCGGATAGAGATAGTCGTTTCACTTCCCGTTTCTGGACAAGTTTCCAAGAATCAATGGGAACCCGACTTAATCTAAGTACTGCATATCATCCACAGACCGATGGACAAAGTGAAAGGACGATCCAAACTTTAGAAGACATGCTCCGAGCATGTGTAATTGATTTTGGGGGTAATTGGGATAACCATTTACCATTAATTGAATTCTCCTATAACAATAGTTATCATTCAAGTATTGAAGCCGCTCCATTCGAGGCACTATATGGACGCAAGTGCAGAACACCTGTATGTTGGGCAGAAATAGGAGAAAGTCAATTATCAGGTCCGGAAATTGTGCAAGAAACCACAGACAAGATAACTCGAATCAAGGAACGATTGAAAACAGCCAGAGATCGCCAAAAGAGCTATGCAGACAATCGTCGCAAACCACTTGAATTCCAAATAGGAGACAAAGTACTGCTGAAAGTATCTCCTTGGAAAGGAGTTGTAAGATTCGGTAAGAAAGGAAAACTGAGTCCCAGATATGTTGGACCATTTCCAGTGATTCAACGAATCGGACCAGTCGCTTATCGTTTACAATTACCAGAGGCACTAGCTGGAGTACATGATGTATTTCATGTATCCAATGTTAAGAAATGTCTATCAGACGAATCTCTAGTAGTACCTCTTCAAGACAAGAGGTAAATGAAAAACTGAAATTCATAGAAAAACCTTTACAAATAGAAGACCGAAAGATCAAGTTTCTCAAACACAAGCGACTAGTACTGGTGAAAGTCAGATGGAATTCAAAGAGAGGACCGGAATATACTTGGGAACTGGAATCAGAAATGAAGCGCAAGTACCCTCATCTGTTTCAATGAATCTCGAGGACGAGATTTTTCCTAAGGTGGGGAGGATGTAACAACTATCATTAAAATTAGTAATTAGAATAATAATTAGTCAATAAGGAAACCTTAATTGAGACACCCAAGTAATTCCGCACTAACCCTAAAATTTCCGGAATAATCGGAATCAGGATCAGGGCCCCTAAAACTCAGGGGGGTTAAACCCTATTCGATAATTATCTTAAATTATGCGTTGTATATACTGAATTTCGAATGTTGTTGATTCACCAAGTCTATGCCACTGACTAGGCTAATCTACAAGCTAGGCCGCACCTTTACGGACCGTAAGGGTTAGTCCTTACGGACCGTAAGCCTACCAGCTTGCCTTACGGACCGTAAGGGTTAGGTCATACGGTCCGTAAGCAACATGAAATTTGGGCTATAAATAGCCGACCTTGGCATTCGACTGTTGGTGTTAAAACGTCAATCGAATTCGTTCTGTACATCGATGTTAGGCTGTTATATCACAAATTAAACACACACGATCACGAAGTGCTGCCGCGGAACAGGGTAATTACTCGATCGCTATTACGATTCAGTTTCCGAGATCAATATATCCAAAGAATGTTTAAGTGCCGCCCACATTGGGTCATACTTTGTCGTTTGTCGTTAATTCGATAAATGAGTTTAAGTATCGCACTTTGTCGTTCATTGTGAGAATTTGATCTCGTGAAATATCGTGACTGTTGTATTGATCACTAACCCTGTTTTGTGTGCATTATTATTGAAATTAGGTTAACAGGGCTAAAATCATATTCTGTCAGTACTAAATCTGCAATGTGAGTTATTCTCTTTTTATCAACTGTTTTACAATATTCCAAATTATTTCCAGAATTATAAATTACAGTGATTAAGTTTATGTAAGCACCAAGTTACAGCCGGTATGTGGGGTATTGTGCACTTTACTTGATAATCGTCACCATTGGGGCAGCCATTGGGTGATATGACCATAATCACAGACACCATTGGACAGATGGGCCAATGGGTCGAGTGGTAAAGTACTGTGGGTAGTTGGTTGATATCGGAAACATTGTAAAAGATCTTAACACTGTGAATTATAACAGATGTGTCATTTTCAGCAACTAGAATAATTCACTCAGTATTTCCCCGCTGACAAAATCTTTTCCAAACATGTTTCAGGTGATCTGCTGTAATTCAGGAAAAATGCAGGGGAAGCATTTCAAGCTTAAGATAGTGGCTCAGTATAAAATAAAGAAATGTGTTTTATCCAGAAAATCTTACTATTGTAAATTATCAGGGTTTTATCCCGAATTGTGAAATAAAATAATCGGGAAAAGTTTTTAGCTTAAACGATCCTGTAAATAAAATTTCCGCTGCTAAACTCACAATAAACAAAGTACCGCAGGATTTCTGTCCCGCGGCTCCTGGAACGGGTCAAACCGGGCCGGGGGCCGTGACATCAAAGGTGTTAAGAACAGGATACTTATGGCCAACAATGAGGAAAGACGCTGCAGAATATGCTCGAAGATGTGATGCATGCCAAAGACACAGTAATATATTACATCAGCCTGCTGAACCACTATATCCTATTGCATCCCGTTGGCCATTCATGAAGTGGGGGATGGACATAGTAGGAAAATTGCCAAAAGCTCTAGGAGGAAAAGTCTTTATGCTAGCAATGACTGATTATTTCTCTAAATGGGTTGAAGTTGAAGCATTTGTTCAAGTCAGAGACCAAGAAGTAGTATCCTTCGTAAAAAGGAATATCCTGACTAGGTTTGGGGTACCAGCTGAGATAATTTATGACATTGGCTCTCAGTTTATCAGTAAGAGGACAACCGATTTTTGTAAGAGTTAGGGAATTAAAAATCCTGCCCTAACAATTGCCCCCAAAATATAAGGAGTAATTATATAATATTAACGAGTTATATTTTGCTGATCTTATCTGTAACTAACTCAACGGATATATAGCCGTTGTAAACGAACTATCCGTTGTAATCCTGACGTCACGGAGATGACAGCCCTACACAAATCATGATTATAAATAGAGATAGGGATAGGATCGTTTGCATTTAAAATCAAGAACTTCTCCCTTTATAACCGCAACCAGAGGATTGAACAGGTATTCCCCTTCATCTTCTCTCTTGCTTGCTCTGTTTTTCTTCTTGTATCTATTTCGTTCAAAATGTTGCTCCGGAATTCTCCTGCCAAGGATCAGTAGAAAGAAAGCCCCTTCAAGAGTCAAGGGATCGTTACAAATTCTGCTAAAGAACGCTGTATCTTCGCTGATCCTCAGATTGACAGGATTCGGTGCTGTTTTCCTGCAAATACTGTGTTCAAAGCCTATGATCCTTCTGCCCTGAGCGATCACACCTCCGATTCATGGGTTGCCTTTCCTGTGACCCCGTTTGCCATAGGTTACACGCATCCCTTTCCAGCCTTCACCCAGGCCTTCTTCTCTTTGACCGGCATATCTTATATCCAGGCTATGCCGATGATCTGGAGGGTTTTGTATACCCTTGAGAGGATCATCGAGCAAGAGGGGATAGACTTGGGTATGGCCGAGTTAGGTGAGCTGTACGATCTGACCACCTTTGGTTCCCATCGTTATCTGTTCCAACGTAGACCTGGGGAGGAGCATCCGATCTTCAAGGCTACCAAGAATGATACTAACTGGAAGCGGCGGTTCTTTTTTGTAAGGAGAGATACCATCCCTGATGGGAAGGATTTGCCCAAGAAGTGGGCTACCCATGGTAGGATAGAGGATCATGGGAAGGATCACCATAGAACTTATCCTTTAGTATAAGGATCACTGATGTTCTGTTGTTTTCTTGTTGTGCAGCTATCTCCGTTTCACATCTTAAATTGACTCCTGCTGCAAAAGAGAGACTCTTGGCCTTTAAGAAGCTTGATCCGGAAATAAGAACTTTCAAGATTACCACCCAGGATTCTCAGGAAGTATCCTCTGCTTCTGTCACAATGTCAAGTAAGTATCCTTATTTAAGGAGTATTGATATAATGAGAGTCAAATAAAATTAAGATACTTATCTTGTTTTGGTTGTGCAGGCGCTGGAAAATCCACCAAATCTTCCTCGAAGTTCGACATCACTGATATTACTAACGTCAAATCCTCTAAGAAGAAGACTCCTGCTGCTAGCCCAACTGCTTCGGCCCTTAAAGCACCCCTCAGAGGAAAGGGAGGCAAGAAGAGAAAGACCTCCGAGGCTGAGGATCTGCAAGGCCTTCCCTTGATCCGCCAACAGTTCCTGGACTATTTTAGTGAGGTAAGGATCACTGTCCCTGCTTACATATCCTGCTTGTTTAAGGATCACTTGGCTTCTGACATCATTCCTTTGTCTTCCTTGCAGAAATTTGCGGAGATAGAGACATATGTTGGCCATGTTGAGGATCAGGATCGCCAGATTGCTGATCTTCAACAGGTTGCCGTGCTGAAGGATCTCAAGATAGCCGATCTTCAGAAGGAGCTTCAGGCCACCAAGAATGATGCTGCCAAGATGCTGATCAACTTCGACTATGAGAAGCACGAGATCACCCAGGATGCCAAGGTCTCTGCCGCGATAACTATGTACAAGATCCAACTGCAAATGGCCATGGAAGCTCAAGATCCTGCTTTTGATAAGAGCACCTGGGATGTCGAAGGCTGGAAGGCTAGCCTGGCTGAACTGGAGGATGATGAAGAGGCTGAGGAGATCCCGATGCTTGAGGGTGGAGGCACTGGCAAGGACCAAGGTGGTGAGGCAAGCGGAGCTGGTGGTGATGGTGCAGCGAAGGATTGAGCTGCAGGATTGGGCGATGATGGAAATTTCAAGACTTAGCCGGAGCCCAATTTTTTTTGTTTGGTGGTTGTTTGTTTGGATAGTTTGATGGTTTGTACTTTGAACAATAGTTTTTAGGGTAAGGATCCATGATCCTTTGAACAATAGGTAGGATAATAGGTGGTGGAGGGATCCTCTGTTTGGGGGATGAAGCCACTTGTTATCCTGCCGACCTTTATTTCCTGCACTGCTATGACCGCATGAACAATGGACACCCTTTGCCAACCCATGTGGACGGGCCACGTTTTGCTGGTAGAAACGTGGGTTGGCAATTTTGACAACTTTAAAGGGTTAAATATTTTGTGAATGAATTAAACTTTAACTTTTGACTTATCTTGTGATGTTATCCTTGTATATCCTTTAAACTTTCAATTGTTTTGATTTATACTTGTCTGAGTAAGAAAAGTTAAGCAAATTATGTTTAAGAAATTTAGGATATGATCCAGGATCAAATATCCTATAGTCGAAAACTTCCAAAAAGTAGTTAATTTTAAGGATCAGTTGTCAAAGTGTAGGGGTTATTCAAAATAATGAATAAAATCAAAACAGTTAAGGATCATACCTGAGAATCCAAGTTAGGATCCTAACCTTTAACACTATAATCAGGATAACCATAAGAAAAACCTTAGTGGATAATAAGGATTGAGGATCCTTAGTTGTTTAACTTCAAAAACCTGAAAATAGAATATAACTTGAGACTAAGCCAATATAAAAGACGAGTTAGTAACTGGGGACAAGCCCAACAATTCTGGGGACAAGCCCAAAGGATAACTGGGGACAAGCCCAAAGGATAACTGGGGACAAGCCCAAAGATCATAGGTGAACTGGAGTATGGCCCTTACTGGCGACTATCGAAACTTAGTGACATGATAATGCCAAAACCTTAGCTAACGTGAAAACGTTAGAAACCTTAGGAACGGATGTATGGTACGTCTACCATTATACGTAGGATCCTAGGTATAGCCAGTACGATGGAATTATCAGCCCCTAAAGCGAGTACTGGTCCCAAAGACTTGAACTATACTAGGATCATCGTGCGCTACAGGCGAAACTGGGGACAAGCCCAAGGATAACTGGGGACAAGCCTAAACAACTGGGGTTGAACCCAAGGATCTGAATTGCTTCTGAAGATTATCAACAATACGCTAAGGATACCTGGACTATCAGAACTCAAAATCTTGTGAGAGAAGGATGAAGGATACATGATCCTTATCCTTAAATAAGAAAATAAGAAAATGAAATAGTTCAAGATTAGGACATTACCAGGGTAAGGATCATTAATTCTGCCCCGAATACCAAAGAGAATGGTGTTTGACCAGTAGCATTCTTGGGGGTTGTCCTATCAGCCCAAAGCACCTAAGGTAATTCTTCTGCCCATTTCCCCTTCTTGGATCCAAGTTTCTTCTTCAAATTGTTGATGATGATCTTGTTGGATGATTCTGCTTGACCATTAGCTTGTGGGTGGACTGGTGTTGATGTTATCATCTTAATCCCCTAGCTGTCACAAAAGTTAGTAGTTCTGCTCCCAATAAATTGGGAACCATTATCACATATAATTTCAGAAGGAATGCCAAATCTAGTTATAATATTTCTTTTAATAAAGGATATAACTTCCTTTTCTCTGACTTGGGCAAAGGCTTCAGCCTCTATCCACTTGGAGAAGTAATCAGTCATAGCCAGCATGAACACTTTTCCACCAGGTGCCTTAGGGAGCTTGCCAACTATATCCATCCCCCATCTCATAAATGGCCAAGAGGAGGGAATAGGATGTAGAACTTCAGCCGGCTGGTGAAGGATATTGCTGTGTCTTTGACAAGGATCACACTTCTTAGCATACTCCACAGCATCCCTTCTCATAGTCGGCCAGTAGTATCCTGTCCTTAGGATCCTTGAGAACAATGCCCTGCCCCCAGTGTGGTTTCCGCAATCTCCTTCATGGAAGTCTTTTAAAACTTCTTGAACTTCAGGATCCTCGATACATCTCAAATATGGTCCTGCAAGAGATCGCTTATACAACATATTATTTAAGATTGTAAATTGAGATACCTTAATTCTGAAAGCCCTAGGGTTTTCTCCCATAGGAATCTCCCCGTGTTGTAAGTATCTCATGATTGGTGAGATCCATGATCCTGAACAGGATTGAGTATCCTCACTAGGGATCATTGCAGAATCCTCTTCTATTTCCATGGTCACTTGATTTTCAATAGCACGGGTCAGGATATGGATGATGGGGATACTTATATCCTCTGGGATCTTCAAGGATGATCCAAGATTAGCCAATGCATCAGCTTCTGTATTTTCTTCCCTTGGTACCTGTGTCAAACTAAAGAAAACAAAGGAGAGTGCCAATTCTTTGAATATCTCTAAATATTTGGTTAGTTTTTCACCTTTAACAGCATAGGATCCGTTAAAGTGATTAGTGATTAACAATGAATCCACGTATACCTCAAGATACCTGATCCCCATATGCTTAGCAATTTGCAAACCAGCAATCAAGGCTTCATATTCAGCCTCATTGTTAGTGGCTTGGAACTCACAAGCTATGGAGTGGGGTATTATGTCCCCCTGTGGCGATTTTAGTAGTATACCAAGCCCCGTGCCATAATTAAGTAGATGCCATAATTAAGTAGATGCCATAATTAATGAAAAGCTATGGAGTGGGGTATTAATTGGAAAATTAGTTCTAACAACAATAACATGGGTTTCAAAATAATGTCTTAACTTAGTAGATGCCATAATTAATGCAAGAATAAGCTTTTCAAGGTGTGAATACCTGGATTCAGCATCAAGTAAACTCTTACTTACATAATGTTTTGGTCAAAAATCACACAAGGATAATGCAACCAAACTTTATGTAAATGGGGTATGATGCTTGGTTTATTGAAAAAGTAAAGGATCACTTCAGTGTGAAATATGCAAAGACACAATGATTTATACGAGGAAAAAGCCCTTGATCAATGTATGATCTCCGGCATAAAAAACCTCGGGTGATGGCAACTACCGATCACCAAACTTCAATATATCAAAATATGGTTACAACTTTGGATGATAATGAGCTGAGTACAAGGATCACTATCGTAATGTGTGTCTAAGCGTGTGAGAATTGTGTTGTGTTTCGTGTGTTCTTCCAAATGAGGAAGAGTGGTATTTATACAAGTGTAGGTGACCTATTTTAGGTAAAAAGACTAATAATCAGCTCATTACCCCTTTAGAAATAAAAGACAATCTAGCCTAAATTGTCGCCCTTAAATCAAGCTAAGTTTCCATATCCCTTGCAACGTCCATCTTTGATTAAGCTCATGCTATAATTGTGAAGACGCGTCCCTTGATTATGATGCTAAGAGCGTATCCTGCTAGATGTTCCTGCAAAATAACATTGTTTCAAACGAAGGTAACTGTTAGCATGAGGATCCTTTGATGGTCCATGATCCTGATCCTGAAGTCCTGCTGAGGATCACTGTCTGCCAAAGAAACAAGGATCACTGGTTAGGATCACGTATAAGGATCACGTATGATAAAAATCCAGCCCTAACAATTGCCCCCAAAATATAAGGAGTTTATTGTAAATAAACGAGTTATATTTTGCTCTGATCTTATCTTCAACGGACTATTCGGATAACTAGCCGTTATAAGCGGACTAGCCGTTGTGATCATTACGTCACAGATGTGACAATCCCTGCAAATCATGATTATAAATAGGAGATAGGGTTAGGATCACTCTGCATTTAAATTCGAGATATCTTCCCTTTATAATCGCTACCGAAGATTGACCAGGTACTCTCTTCTTCTCTCTTTCTTTTCTTCCTTCTCTTGCTCTGTTTTTTCTGCTTTTACTCTGTTTCTGTTCCACCACGAGTATGTTGCTTCGAAATTCTCCACATAAGGATTCCAAGAAGAGCAGTCCCCTAAAAAGCCAAGGGATCATCAAGGACTCTCCTACGGAGAGATGTTGCTTTACTGATGCCCACGTAGACAGGATTCGTCATTGCTTTCCGGCGAATGCTGTTTTCAAATCCTTCACACCTACTGCTTTGAGCGACTTTGTTTCAGACGTTTGGGTGGCCTTTCCTGCTACTCCGTTCACCATAGGGTATTCGTATCCTTTTCCAGCCTTCACCCAATCCTTCTTTTCTTTAACCGGCATATCTTATATCCAAGCTATGCCGATGATCTGGAGGGTCTTGTATACCTTCGAGAGGATCATCGAGCAGAAGGGAATTGATTTGGGGATGACAGAGTTGGCCGCACTTTATGATCTTACCACGTTCGGTTCTTGCCGATATCTGCTAAAACGGAAAGCTGGGGAGGATCACCCTGTCTTCAAGGTTACTAAGAATGACACAAACTGGAAGCGTCGCTTTTTCTTTGTTAGAAGGGATACCATCCCAGATGGGAAGGATCTGCCCAAGGAATGGGCCACTCATGGTAGGGTGGAGGATCCTGGAAGGATCACTATCAGACTTGTCTCATACGATGAGGATCACTAACGTCTTTTTTTTATTTTTTGTGCAGCTATATCCATTGCTTATCTTAAGTTAACCCCTGCTGCAAGAGAAAGAGTCTTAGCTTTTAAAAAGCTCAATCCTGAGGTCAGAAGTTTCCAAGTCTCCGTCCAAGATTCACAGGAAGTATCCTCCGCATCTGCCACTATGTCAAGTAAGTATCCTTGTAAAAAGTAAGTTATATGCTAGATTGTTTAATTAGTAAGGGAACTTATCTTGTTTTGATTGTGTAGGTGTTGGGAAGTCTGCCAAATCTGCCAAGTCTGCCTCCAAGTTCGGGATTGATGAACTTGCCAACGTCAAGTCTTCACGAAAGAAGGCTTCTGTTGCCAGTCCCTCTGCTTCAGCTCCTAAAGCACCTGTTAGAAGTAAGGGGAAGAAGAGGAAGGCTCCTGAGGATCTTCAAGGATTTCCCCTGATCCGCCAACAGTTCCTTGACTATGTCAATGAGGTAAGGATCATTGCCCCTGTTAGTTATCCTTCCCGAATATCCTGCTTGTATATCCTGCTTTTTTGAGGATCACCTGATCCTGAACTTACCTTTTTTCTCTTTTGCAGAAATTTGCTGAGATTGAGACCTACCTTGGCCACGTCGAGGATCAGGAGAGCCAAATCGCTGACCTGCAGCAAATGGGCGTGTTAAAGGATCTCAAGATAGCCGATCTTGAGAAGGAGCTCCGGGCTACAAAGGATGAGGCTGCTCAAAGGCTAACTGACATGGATGGCGAGAAGCAGGAGATCATCCAGGATGCCAAGGTCTCTGCCGCAACTGCTATGTACAAGATACAACTACAAATGGCTGCGGAGGCTCAGGATCCTGCCTTTGACAAGAGCTCATGGGACGTGGAGGGTTGGAAGGCAAGATTGGCGGAGCTGGAGGATGAGGATGAGGCTGAGGAGATCCCCATGCTGGAAGGTGGTGATGCTGAGAAGGATCAGGGTGGAGATGCTGGTGGTGATGGAGCAGCAGAGGTGTGAGCTGCTGGATTGGGCGATGATGGATATTTCGAGACTAGGCCGGAGCCCAATTTTTTAGGATTGGTAGTGGTTTTTTTGTGGTTGTTGGTGGTTTGTGAACAATTTATGGTCTGTAATCTTTGAACAATAGTTTTTAGGGTAAAGGATCCTGGATCCTTTGAACAATAGGTAGGATTACAAAAGGTGGAGGGATCCTCTGTTTGGGGGATGAAGCCTTTGTGATCCTGCCGCTTTTACTTTCCTGTACCTGCTAAGACCGCATAGACAATGGACACCCTTTGCCAACCCATGTGGACGGGCCACGTTTTGCTGGTAGAAACGTGGGTTGGCAATTTTGACAACTTTTGAAGGGTTAATCCTTTCGTTAATAAATAAAATCTCAAACTTTTGTCGCTTATCTTGTGTTATTATCCTTTTATTTATCTTTTTGTTTTCCAGTTTGTTTTAGAAAGATATTTGTTAGAGTAACGAGAGTTGAGCAAACCATGTTCAAGAAATTTAGGATATGATCCTGGATCAAATATCCTATAATCGAAAATTTTCAAGGTAGTTTATTTTAAGGATCATAGGTTCAGTTGTCAAGGTCTAAAGGTTACTCAAATGAATAATGAAATTAAAAAATAGTTAAGGATCATACCTGAGGATCCAAATTAGGATCCTAACCTTTAATCGGGACAACCATAAGTAAGACTTTAACGGATAATAAGGATTAAGGGTCCTTAATTGTTTAATATTCGAAAACCTGAAAAATGGAACATATCTTGGGACTAAGCCAATGTAAAAGATAAATTAGTAGCTGGGGACATGCCCAAAGGATAACTGAGGATGATCCCGGAGGATCACTGGGGACGAGCCCAAAGGATAACTGGGGACAAGCCCAAAGGATCGTATGTAAACTGGAGTATGGCCCTTACTGGCGACTATCCAAACTTAGTGACATGAAAATGTCAAAACCTTAGCTAACGTGAAAACGTTAGAAATCTTAGGAACGGATGTATGGTACGTCTACCATTATACGGAGGATCCTGGGTATAGCCAGTACGATGAGGTTGTCAGCCCCGGAAGTGGGTACTGGTCCCAAAGACGTGAACTATATCAGGATCATCGTGCGCTGCTGTCACACCCCGAATTTCCACGTGTCACCGGTGGGCCCGGTGTGGGGTACAGTGACGTAGTTGGCATCGTCATAGACAATCAACACAATATAATAATGCACAGCGGAAGCAGAATAGAAACATTTCAACTTTAATTAAAGTGCAATAATAAATATCACAGTCGTTGAAATGGATCCACAGGCGGATCAAATAAAAATAGAAATAAATAGTTCAACAGATAAATGTCGTCCGAGTTTGCGAGACTATTGTGGACGCTCTCTAGGAAACAGCCAGCCTATTTCCGTATAGTACCTGCACTTAATCTTTTGGGAAAAATACGTCAGTTTACACTGGTAAATACAAATCGACCGACTCATTTTGAAAATGATTGAAAATTGATTTAAATGCACAAGGCATAAATATTTTTATTAACTTGGGATAATCATTTAATATGAACTTGTGAACGATTTACATGCACTTATATCTCTGGTGGCCCGGGATCTACTGTCCGGGCTAGAGATTTAATTGACACACCACATTAAAGAGTTATACACGACGGGTGTACGCCTACACCCCGTGCTCTGGTCGTGGCCATCTCGTAAGATGATGCCAAGGATATCCGGGACATGGTCAACAACCCCCCAAAGCCTTTTAAGTAAGACAAAACTGTTTAAACGAAGTCGCACAAGCTATTCAAGACTGAACACCTATAAGGAGCAGGACTTGTGCGCCCGATCAAGCGGTATTCTAAATACCGTACCCCAAGCCCGTATAGGGAAAATAAGTCAAAATGTATTTACCTGAGCAAGTATAAGTCACAAACGATAAGTGTTGATAGCTTTTACCGGGCTTCCTAATCTGGAACAAGGTTTATAATTACCCTATTAGATTCCTAACGGCCTTTTATTTAAGCTTAAGCTTTGACCGGTTAGTTTTAGGAATGATACGGTTTACGCACGATTAAGCGAAAGACCGGATAGAATGTGATTTAGACCCGACAAGATTGTATACTTGTATAATATGGGTATACTAAATACATTCTGGATTTTGAGACAAAAGCGATGACGTTTGACCCGATTCGGTCAATTTACGCAAACTAGTTACGTAAACCGAACCGAACGCGAAAACGGCGTTACGGGTAGACCAATGATTCAAATGCAAGTTCCCTGATGTAATATGCTTAAAATATGATATTATATCAGTAAGTTATGTTCTATATTGCCCGGGATAATTTTAAACTCAATTTATGCCTTAGAAGAGCATTTTGGTCATTTAAAGACAATAAATGGTTAAAATTAGAAATCTGAGTTTCGGGTCTGGTTCATACAGTAAATATACTTAATATAACATATTATATCAGTAGGGTATGACCCATATACCAAATATATCATTTAAAACCAAATTATGCACCGTAGGGGTAATTTAGTAATTTCACAAGGGCTAAAAATGCCAAAACTGGAAACCTGAGTTCAAAATATTATACTTACTGTTATTATATGAAAATATGTAATTTACATCAGTAGGTATAAGTCTTATAGGTTTAAAACAAGTACAACGCTTACTATGCGCTTAAAACGCTAAATATGCGATTCAAGGGCGTTTTCGGGTTTTCATATAAAATCTGAGATTTTTATATTTCCAGAAGTCTTAAAATAATTTATTCATCATATGAAATCAGTAGAAAAAGGTTTCGGGTCAAAAGAATGTGTAAAACTCATTTTATGGCTAAAACGGTCAAAACCGACATAAGCCGAAATGACTAGGCGACCTAGGATCCGTTCAGCCAAAAATTAATTAAAAATCATCAAAATTCCCAGAATATTATAATACATCAGTTGGTAAAAAGTTTCGTGTCAAAATGTGGCCAGAAACGGGTTCTACGCGAAAAGGACCGTTTATGTAAATTTATAATATAGTTTTACGCTAATGGCCATAACTCACAATCTGGACCACCAACTGATCCGAAACTTTCGGTGCAAGTTTATATAATAAAAATAAAGATTTCTATCCTTTCACTTTTCCAAAAATCCCGTTTTAAATCGAAAAGGGCAAAATAGTCAACTTTATGCATAAACCGGAACATGCATTCGAATAGGCTAAACATAGACTCAAACAAAGAAAATTCCAGAAAGTTTAACTAAAATAAAAATAGTCAAAAATACTTTCCAATACAGATCTTGAACATGCATGTACGAATCCGAATCGATAGCCTACGAAATAATCGTTTTACAAGACTTTCGGTTCCGATTCGTGTCTACACTATAGATTGTCGAGTTGATGATGATTGAAACACATTCTTATATATATTACAAGTTATTTTTAATGATCAATCAGGTTGCATGTCATCTATATCATCAATCATGTCATTTTTCACAAAAATCGCTTCTGTTGACTTTTTAGAAGTAGGTTTGACTCGACATTAAGCATGCATGTAGTGGGAATCAGTTAGTACCCTTTAGAGGGTTTGTTTCCCACATAAATACCAATCTATAACAAGTTTCAATTCGAGAAATTACTGAAAGAAATCCGTTCAATCAGAAAGTCAAAGGTTATGAACACCCAGTTTGACTTTTACTAATAATCAAAGCAAAAACGGATTAAAGAACGAATTGAAGGCTTACAATGGTCCTAAAGATGTTTAGTGGACACTAGAAGTTGGCCTTGATGATCAGTTTAGCTCCAGAAGTCTTGCCTTGAAGGTTCTTGATAGAGAGAGCACTTGTTACTATGAAAAATGATCAAGAAATGATCAATAATCTGATTTAAATCAGAATTTTCGAGGCTCCTGTAGTTGTAGGCATGCATGGCATGCTATTGGTGCAAAAGGAGGCAAGTTACAACTGTATCCAACTCAAATTCGGACTCAAATAGACCCAAAACCGAATTCTGGTCGCTGGCAGTCCCACGCGGCCCGCTTGGGCTTTCCCAGGCGGGTCGCCTGACCCTTGTTTCAGCCAAACAACTTTCCAATGTTGACATCTTTGACCCCTGAACTTGTACGTGATGTTTCGGCTACTTTTCTCGACCCGTAAACCCCCAAACTTGGTTTTTAAGAACCTTAGGACTTTTACCAACATGGTAATGCCCTCGGATAACTTTGCGCTCAACCGAAAAGCCCTGAATTCGACGTTGACGCTTTTAGTCCCTTAAGTACGGTTTTGGCCATAACTTTCTCATACGTTGACGAAACTTCATGAAATTTTTACCACATATTCTAGTGAGTATATTTTAGCTATACAAAGCTTCGGGTCTGCCAAAAGTTCACTCAGAGGTATAAATTAAACATGTTGACACTTTTGGCCCCTATAGTTTGAAATACTTCACTTTTGTGCAATTTCCGCGTCGTATGATCCATGAACCATCCGTTAAAGGTTATAAACATTATGTGGGGTTATCATAGAGCCTATTTCTCCATTGTTGACACTTTGGACCCTTACGTTCCATAGTTTTCACTGTTTGTCACTTTTAGTCCCTCTAAAGTATGTTTTCACATAACGGAACCTTATGACACGTGTCAAGACATTATTGGACGGAATTTTTCGAGGTGTTACATCCTCACCCCCTTAAAAGAAATCTCGACCCCGAGATTTATTCAAACAAATGGGGATATTTATCTTTCATCGTGGATTCCACTTCCCACGTGTATTCGGGACCTCTACGGGCATCCCATTTGACCTTTACAATAGGCACATGCTTCCTTCGAAGTTTCTTTACCTGTCGATCCTCAATCGACAAAGGTTTTTCAACAAACTTTAGACTTTCGTCTATGTGTATATCTGTATGCGGTATAACCAGTGATTCGTCAGCGAAACACTTCTTCAAATTACAGATATGGAACACATTATGAATAGCACTAAGTTCTTCAGGCAAGTTTAACTTATAGGCGACTGCCCCGACACGTTCGATTATCTCGAAAGGTCCTATGTATCTCGGGCTTAGCTTGCCTTTCTTTCCAAATCGCATTACACCTTTCCAAGGTGATACCTTAAGCAACACTTTTTCACCCACATCAAAGTGAAAATCTTTGCGCTTAGGATCCGCATAACTTTTCTGCCTATCCCTGGCAGCTTTCAAACGATCACGGATCTGAACGATCTTGTCTGTCGTCTCAAAGACGATATCCGGTCCAGACAACTGGACATCTCCAACTTCTGCCCAACAAATGGGCGATCTACACTTCCTACCGTATAGGGCCTCAAAAGGCGCAACCTTTATGCTGGAATGGTAGCTATTGTTGTAGGAGAATTCAATCAGTGGTAGGTGCTTATCCCAACTACCACCTAAGTCGATCGCACATGCTCGAAGCATGTCTTCCAGAGTTTGAATAGTACGCTCACTCTGACCATCAGTCTGAGGATGGTAAGCCGTACTAAAATTCAAACGAGTGCCCAACGACTGTTGGAAACTCTTCCAAAAATGTGACGTATATCTAGTATCTCTATCAGAGATAATAGATATAGGTATACCATGTAGCGCTACTATCTTATCGACGTATAATTGGGCTAACATATCTGAGTTATACGTCTCTTTTATGGGTAGAAAATGAGCTGACTTAGTCAGTCTGTCAACTATGACCCATATGGTATCATTTCCCTTTTTCGTCTTTGGCAACTTGGTGATAAAATCCATTGTCACCATTTCCCATTTCCATTTGGGAATTTCAGGTTGTTGAAGCAAACCTGACGGCTTCTGATGCTCAGCCTTGACTTGCGCACAAGTCAAACATTTGGCCACGTACTCGGCCACGGACTTTTTCAAACCAATCCACCAGTAGTTTGATTTCAAATCCTGGTACATCTTATCAGCTCCAGGATGAACGGAGTATTTAGAGCTGTGGGCCTCCTGGAGGATAACATCCCGAAGTCCTCCATATACTGGAACCCATATTCGTCCGTTTAGTCGTAGCATTCCATCTTTGTCGTGGGATAACTGCTCCTCAGTTACTCCCAACTTTTCTGCAGGATAGTTAGCTTCCAGCACAGCTTCCTTCTGTGCAGCTAACACCCTTTCATTCAAGTTATTTCTTATCTCAATGCGCTTGGCATTGATTCTGATCGGTTTAACCCTTTCTTTTCTACTTAAGGCGTCGGCAACCACATTTGCCTTGCCTGGATGGTATCTGATCTCACAGTCATAATCATTCAAGGTTTCCATCCATCGCCTTTGACGCATGTTCAATTCCTTCTGATTGAACAAGTGCTGAAGACTCTTGTGATCCGAATAAATTATACACTTGGTTCCATACAAGTAATGTCTCCATAGCTTCAATGCAAATACAACCGCACCCAATTCCAAATCGTGGGTGGTGTAGTTCTTCTCATGCACCTTGAGCTGTCGAGAAGCGTAGGCAATGACTTTGCCTTTCTGCATGAGTACACAGCCCATGCCAGTATGTGATGCATCACAATACACCACAAATTCATCTATACCATCAGGCAATGTCAACACTGGCGCATTGCTCAGCTTCTGCTTCAGAATGTCGAAGGATTCCTGCTGCTTAGGGCCCCAATCAAACTTAATCTTCTTACGGGTCAATGAGGTTAGGGGCGCAGCAATCCTTGAGAAGTTCTCGATGAATCTCCTATAATATCCTGCCAATCCGAGGAAACTACGAATCTCGGTAGGCGTCTTCGGCTCCTGCCAGTTCATGACTGCTTCGACTTTAGCGGGATCTACTTGGATACCACGCTCGCTTACAACATGTCCAAGAAACTGGACTTCTCGAAGCCAAAATTCACACTTCGAGAATTTGGCATAAAGCTTCTCTTGACACAGAAGTTTGAGAATACAACGAAGGTGATTCTCATGTTCAGCTTGGCTCTTCGAGTAGATAAGAATGTCATCAATAAAGACTATGACGAACTTATCTAAATAAGGTTTGCAGACGCGATTCATGAGATCCATGAATGCGGCTGGTGCGTTAGTGAGCCCAAACGGCATCACTAGGAACTCGTAATGTCCATAACGAGTCCTAAACGCGGTCTTGTGTACGTCTTCTTCCTTGACCTTCAACTGATGATATCCCGACCTTAGGTCAATCTTGGAGAAATAGCTTGCTCCTTGCAACTGATCGAACAGATCGTCGATCCTGGGTAACGGATACCGATTCTTGATAGTGACCTTGTTAAGCTCACGGTAATCGATGCACAGACGCATCGAACCATCCTTCTTTTTAACGAACAAGATTGGCGCTCCCCAAGGAGATGAGCTAGGTCTAATAAAACCTTTAGCTAAAAGCTCATCCAACTGCGTCCTCAACTCCTTCATCTCCGTTGGTGCCAATCTGTATGGTGCTCTTGCTACAGGTGCTGCACCTGGTATGATATCTATCCGAAACTCTACTTGTCTATCCGGTGGCAAACCGGGTAGTTCTTCAGGGAAAACTTCAGGATATTCCGATATAACAGGAATATCTTCAATCTTCGGCTTCGGCTCATCAATGGTAACTTGTGCCATATAGATGACACATCCCTTCTGCATACATCTGGATGCCTTGAGCATGGACACTTGCTCGGGCAATCCATGCTGGGTATCTCCTTGAATAGTAAGTGACTCACCAGACGGAGTCTTCACTATCACTTGCTTTCTATTGCACAAAATCTGGGCTTGGTTACTCGTCAACCAATCCATGCCTATTACTACGTCGAATCCAGCTAGCTTAAAGGGAAGCAAGGATAACGGGAAGGAATGATTCCTAATGGATATAACACATCCATCTAAAACAGTTGAGGCGGTTTCTATGGTTCCATCGGCTAATTCCACCTCATATCTTACACTTAAGGTTTTAACAGGAAGGTTCAACAGTTTACAAAACTTATTATCTACAAACGACTTATCAGCCCCCGAATCAAACAAAACTCTAGCAAAAATATCGTTTACAAGAAACGTACCGGTAATGACGTTATCGTCAAGGACTGCTTCCTTTGCGTCCATTTTGAAGACTCTCGCATTAGTCTTCTTCCCTTCCTCGGCCTTCTTCGCAAACTTTGGACAGTTGGGCCGAATGTGACCTTTTTCGTTGCAACCAAAACAAGTTGCATCTTTCATCTTCTTGCAATCCACAGCTTTGTGATCTGTGGACTTGCAGATTCCACATCGTTTCTCCGAAGACTGGGGTTTTGTTTCTAACCGACACCTCCCAAAGTGGTGTCTCCTGCAAATCTTGCATCTGGGTTTCTCACCCGACTGATGATCACTCTTCCTAGACCCCGACCCTTTCCTGTGGTCGTTGTTCCCTCTATGTCGCTTTTCGGATCTTCGTGAGGTGTCCTCCTCACGTTTCCGTTTGTTCTCCTCAGAGCTCTTCATGGCTCTCAATCTAACCACATCCTGAGTGAGGGAGAGGGATAGATCTGCTACAGATCTAAATGTAGTGGGTCTTGAAGCTTTGACGCTGGCTTTAATCTCCGGTGCCAAACCCCCAATGAATCGAGCAATCCTACGCGGCTCCGGGGTCACCAAGTAAGGCACTAAACGAGACAGCGTGTTGAACGTAGTAAGATACGCTTGACAATCGAGGTTCTTCATGACTAAGGATACAAAATCCGATTCAATTCGCTCGACCTCGTGCTGCGGACAGAAGTTCTCTTTAATCAGGGCCACAAACTGTTCCCATGACAAACCGTACAGTGTGGCCTTACCGGCAGCTTGTAGGAGTGACTTCCACCATGCTAACGCATCTCCTTTGAATGACTGGGACACGTACTTCACGACGTCCCTATCAGCACACCCGCTGATATCAACTACAGTGTCCATCTCGTCAATCCACGTCATGCAGTCGACGGCTCCTTTTTCCCCAGTGAAATCTCTGGGCTTGCAAGATACAAAGTATTTGTACGTACAGGACCTGCTGTACGTGTCATGCTTCAGCTCAATCTCCTGCTTTGGGACGCTGCTGTGGTTGGAGGAATGATTATCATCCTCAGCTTTCTTCGGCTCACTCTTTTTAGACGGCGGCTTACTATGAGCCCCAGAATGAGTCTTAGCCTTGACATGCGTCACTGAGCGGGTTCTACTCTGAGTACCACTAGATTCTTTGAACTGCCTATCCATAGCCTTGGCGACAGCATTATTAATCAGTGCTTGCAATTCTGCACCGGTAACGTGAATCTTTGCATTATCTGAGCGTTCCCCAGAATGACTGTTGGTTTCTTCCGATTTAGCCATCGTAGCTTTAAGCTACAATAAAGGACAAGGTCTTATTTAGAACCTAACAGTATTATCGTCCTAGACGATTTATTAACCATGGTATCAAAAACCTTAGCAGTTAATTTAATAAATTTCATTCAGGCTCTTATTAGCAATCTAGGAATGAAAATATATATATTGGCACCATAGGCCTAGTCACAAGGACAATTACTAAATTATAAATTTAGATTTTTATAGGATTATAAATTGTATAATTAAACAAATAATCCTTTACCAGACAGAGAGTCATAAACCACAACTGTCATTATATAACATAGTTATAACCCGTAGGTATCAAGCCATTAATAGACTTGTGTACAGATAAAATCTGTAGATATTTCTTTACTAGGCAGGGAGTCATAGACCACCACTGCCACTATATGACATAGTCATAACCCGTAGGTATCAAGTCATTAATAGACTTGTATACAGATAAAATCTGTAGATAATTTATTAAAAGGTGGGTCGTGTGATTCTACAGATCACGCTTAGCCCAGAATGTTAACATGTTCTCAGATGTTAACAGGGAGTTGAATCTTTTCAACCAGGTTTTACCATCAGGGCCAGGTCTATTAATAAGACATTCAAGCTAGGTTATACCTTACTAAGATTCTTATAGAATGGCAAATCAAATAAAAATTGATACTTTCCATTATTTTAATATTATTCATGCATACAAATAAAATGATAAATTCAAATTAACCATTTAAATTTCCAATAAAATACCAGTACATAATTGCCCTAAACGGGACTTTGAAATAACATAACTAGCATGAATAACATGCCCGCGCAGGGGCTAAACAAGTACAACAATAACAAAATAAAATAAAGCAAACCCACGCAGGGGTCAACAGAATAGCATACCCACGTAGGGGTAGAATAAGATAGATATACCCACGCAGGGGTAAGGTACCGGAATAAATGTCCACGCAGGGACATGAGTACATGAAATGATAATTGAAGGATTCAACGATCCTTCTTGCTCTTACCCTTGAGCAAATCGAATACCTTCTTAAACATGCCACTGGTGCGTCGGCGATCCTCTCGCATATTGTGCTGGAACTCGCGTCGCATGCTATCAATCCCTTGCAGGATCTCCTGAACCTGCGGCGGCGACATCATAGGCGCCGGTGGTGGTGGCGGGTAGTGCTGCGGCTGCGGCGGCTGGTAAGGCTGCGGCTGCGGTGGCTGCTGGTAACCCGGAGGGTAACCAAAAGTAGATGGGCCAGCAGCCCAAGGGTCTCCAAGTGGACCACTATGTGGGAGTGAGCTGTAGTTCGCAGCTTGCCAATAAGGGTCTCCCGTGTAATCATAACCCTGAGGGAATACCTGCTCGAACGGGTTGAACTGAGCGGCACTAGCATAAGCCGGAATCGGCTCTCCAAAATTCTGCGGCGGCAGAGGCGGGATCGGAACAGAAGTAACCTCCGATACGGGATGCTGAGACTCCCCTGTCTCGGACTCCCCGGGTAAAGACGTGTAGCGGCTGCTACTAACACGTGGAGGGGTGCCTATGCGAATCCCTCCGCGCGTAGACATGCGCGCGTTCCTCCTTGGCCTCTGAGGCGGAGGAGGTAAGACTGGTGGCGGCGGTGGTGACGGAGTGATCACGTCACGCCACAGGGCCTCAGATAGGTCCTGCGGTAGAGGCGGCTGCTGCTGAAGCTGCTGCGAGTGGTGCTGTGAGTGCACCGGCGAACCATGGAGCGATTGGAGCATCGGAGTACCATGGAGTGATTGAAGCATTGGAGAGTTGTGGCTAGGGGTGAAGTACCAATCATGCTGCTTAAACCTCTCCTGGAAGCTGTCCACACCATTAAATGGTGATCCTGTGTATGGCGACCCATCCGATATCTCAATCGGGTGGTTTGGTGTACCTGATGGTGGGAGCGAAGGGTCCGTCTCCTCGTCTACGTCCATCTCGTGCCCTCCCGGAAAATGGTCCTCCGGCCCGAGTGGGTTGTGGCCCACTGGCTCCTCCACATAAGCATTAGGGTTATACAAACCCTGGTAGGCTGGCGCTGGATACTGGTGCGGTGACTGGTGCAGTGGTATGTATGATCCATGCGAACCATGGGGCCCGTTCTCCGAATGGGGCCCAAACGAGTGGGGTAATGACGGAGAAGTGCTCGCGGAAACCGAATGCCTAGCAGGCTCGGTGAAAGACCTCCAAAGGTCGTTGGCGGCTGTGTGGTGTGTGGCGGATGGTGCTCGCCTATGTGAGGGCCCTGCCTCATGGTCGTGGGTAGTAGCAAATCCTCCTCGACCTCTCATTCTTGGCGGCATCCTTTTCCTGTCAAAAATCAAACAAGTTGCACAACAATATATGTAAGACAATGCAATAATAAATAGAAATAAAATAAACGAAATGTCGAACATTTCCTAAGTTCTTTGCCTAGACTCGAAAATCGAGGAATGTGCAATTGTGTAACTGAGATTAAACACATTAGGATAGTGTCTAATTCACTCAGCGTTGGCTCTGATACCAACCTGTCACACCCCGAATTTCCACGTGTCACCGGTGGGCCCGGTGTGGGGTACAGTGACGTAGTTGGCATCGTCATAGACAATCAACACAATATAATAATGCACAGCGGAAGCAGAATAGAAACATTTCAACTTTAATTAAAGTGCAATAATAAATATCACAGTCGTTGAAATGGATCCACAGGCGGATCAAATAAAAATAGAAATAAATAGTTCAACAGATAAATGTCGTCCGAGTTTGCGAGACTATTGTGGACGCTCTCTAGGAAACAGCCAGCCTATTTCCGTATAGTACCTGCACTTAATCTTTTGGGAAAAATACGTCAGTTTACACTGGTAAATACAAATCGACTGACTCATTTTGAAAATGATTGAAAATTGATTTAAATGCACAAGGCATAAATATTTTTATTAACTTGGGATAATCATTTAATATGAACTTGTGAACGATTTACATGCACTTATATCTCTGGTGGCCCGGGATCTACTGTCCGGGCTAGAGATTTAATTGACACACCACATTAAAGAGTTATACACGACGGGTGTACGCCTACACCCCGTGCTCTGGTCGTGGCCATCTCGTAAGATAATGCCAAGGATATCCGGGACATGGTCAACAACCCCCCAAAGCCTTTTAAGTAAGACAAAACTGTTTAAACGAAGTCGCACAAGCTATTCAAGACTGAACACCTATAAGGAGCAGGACTTGTGCGCCCGATCAAGCGGTATTCTAAATACCGTACCCCAAGCCCGTATAGGGAAAATAAGTCAAAATGTATTTACCTGAGCAAGTATAAGTCACAAACGATAAGTGTTGATAGCTTTTACCGGGCTTCCTAATCTGGAACAAGGTTTATAATTACCCTATTAGATTCCTAACGGCCTTTTATTTAAGCTTAAGCTTTGACCGGTTAGTTTTAGGAATGATACGGTTTACGCACGATTAAGCGAAAGACCGGATAGAATGTGATTTAGACCCGACAAGTTTGTATACTTGTATAATATGGGTATACTAAATACATTCTGGATTTTGAGACAAAAGCGATGACGTTTGACCCGATTCGGTCAATTTACGCAAACTAGTTACGTAAACCGAACCGAACGCGAAAACGGCGTTACGGGTAGACCAATGATTCAAATGCAAGTTCCCTGATGTAATATGCTTAAAATATGATATTATATCAGTAAGTTATGTTCTATATTGCCCGAGATAATTTTAAACTCAATTTATGCCTTAGAAGGGCATTTTGGTCATTTAAAGACAATAAATGGTTAAAATTAGAAATCTGAGTTTCGGGTCTGGTTCATACAGTAAATATACTTAATATAACATATTATATCAGTAGGGTATGACCCATATACCAAATATATCATTTAAAACCAAATTATGCACCGTAGGGGTAATTTAGTAATTTCACAAGGGCTAAAAATGCCAAAACTGGAAACCTGAGTTCAAAATATTATACTTACTGTTATTATATGAAAATATGTAATTTACATCAGTAGGTATAAGTCTTATAGGTTTAAAACAAGTACAACGCTTACTATGCGCTTAAAACGCTAAATATGCGATTCAAGGGCGTTTTCGGGTTTTCAAATAAAATCTGAGATTTTTATATTTCCAGAAGTCTTAAAATAATTTATTCATCATATGAAATCAGTAGAAAAAGGTTTCGGGTCAAAAGAATGTGTAAAACTCATTTTATGGCTAAAACGGTCAAAACCGACATAAGCCGAAATGACTAGGCGACCTAGGATCCGTTCAGCCAAAAATTAATTAAAAATCATCAAAATTCCCAGAATATTATAATACATCAGTTGGTAAAAAGTTTCGTGTCAAAATGTGGCCAGAAACGGGTTCTACGCGAAAAGGACCGTTTATGTAAATTTATAATATAGTTTTACGCTAATGGCCATAACTCACAATCTGGACCACCAACTGATCCGAAACTTTCGGTGCAAGTTTATATAATAAAAATAAAGATTTCTATCCTTTCACTTTTCCAAAAATCCCGTTTTAAATCGAAAAGGGCAAAATAGTCAACTTTATGCATAAACCGGAACATGCATTCGAATAGGCTAAACATAGACTCAAACAAAGAAAATTCCAGAAAGTTTAACTAAAATAAAAATAGTCAAAAATACTTTCCAATACAGATCTTGAACATGCATGTACGAATCCGAATCGATAGCCTACGAAATAATCGTTTTACAAGACTTTCGGTTCCGATTCGTGTCTACACTATAGATTGTCGAGTTGATGATGATTGAAACACATTCTTATATATATTACAAGTTATTTTTAATGATCAATCAGGTTGCATGTCATCTATATCATCAATCATGTCATTTTTCACAAAAATCGCTTCTGTTGACTTTTTAGAAGTAGGTTTGACTCGACATTAAGCATGCATGTAGTGGGAATCAGTTAGTACCCTTTAGAGGGTTTGTTTCCCACATAAATACCAATCTATAACAAGTTTCAATTCGAGAAATTACTGAAAGAAATCCGTTCAATCAGAAAGTCAAAGGTTATGAACACCCAGTTTGACTTTTACTAATAATCAAAGCAAAAACGGATTAAAGAACGAATTGAAGGCTTACAATGGTCCTAAAGATGTTTAGTGGACACTAGAAGTTGGCCTTGATGATCAGTTTAGCTCCAGAAGTCTTGCCTTGAAGGTTCTTGATAGAGAGAGCACTTGTTACTATGAAAAATGATCAAGAAATGATCAATAATCTGATTTAAATCAGAATTTTCGAGGCTCCTGTAGTTGTAGGCATGCATGGCATGCTATTGGTGCAAAAGGAGGCAAGTTACAACTGTATCCAACTCAAATTCGGACTCAAATAGACCCAAAACCGAATTCTGGTCGCTGGCAGTCCCACGCGGCCCGCTTGGGCTTTCCCAGGCGGGTCGCCTGACCCTTGTTTCAGCCAAACAACTTTCCAATGTTGACAGCTTTGACCCCTGAACTTGTACGTGATGTTTCGGCTACTTTTCTCGACCCGTAAACCCCCAAACTTGGTTTTTAAGAACCTTAGGACTTTTACCAACATGGTAATGCCCTCGGATAACTTTGCGCTCAACCGAAAAGCCCTGAATTCGACGTTGACGCTTTTAGTCCCTTAAGTACGGTTTTGGCCATAACTTTCTCATACGTTGACGAAACTTCATGAAATTTTTACCACATATTCTAGTGAGTATATTTTAGCTATACAAAGCTTCGGGTCTGCCAAAAGTTCACTCAGAGGTATAAATTAAACATGTTGACACTTTTGGCCCCTATAGTTTGAAATACTTCACTTTTGTGCAATTTCCGCGTCGTATGATCCATGAACCATCCGTTAAAGGTTATAAACATTATGTGGGGTTATCATAGAGCCTATTTCTCCATTGTTGACACTTTGGACCCTTACGTTCCATAGTTTTCACTGTTTGTCACTTTTAGTCCCTCTAAAGTATGTTTTCACATAACGGAACCTTATGACACGTGTCAAGACATTATTGGACGGAATTTTTCGAGGTGTTACAGCTGCTGGCGGAAACTGGGGATAATCCCAAGGATAACTGGGGACAAGCCCAAGGATTTGCGTTGCTTTTGAAGATTCTTGACGACATGCCGTAGATACCTGAACTATCATAACTCAAATGGTTCGTGAGAAGAGGATGAAGGATACAGGATCCTTATCCTTTGGTAAAAAGTAAGGAAATGTAATAGTTTTAGGATAAGCACATTACCAGAGTAAGGATCACTGATATCATCGGGATCCTTCAAGGATACTTCAATATAAGGATCACATGCTTGAAGGATCATGTTCACATGAAATATTTCTTCAAGTGAACAGCATTCCAGGCTCTTGGTAACAAATTTCCTTCCATGGTTAGCAACCTGTATGCCCCCTTTCCTGCTTCGGCTTCAATTAAGTAAGGGCCTTCCCATTTTGGTGCTAACTTTCCGTCAGCAGAATTAATAGTGTTTTGGAATGTTTTTCTCAACACCATATCTCCGACTTGGAATTTCCTTATCCTAACATTTTTGTTGTAAGCACCAGCCATTCTTTGTTGGTAGCTTGCCATCCTTATCCTAGCCAGATCCCTGATTTCCTCAATAGTATCCAAATCCTGAGCCAGGATTGCAGCATTTTCTTCAGGATCACGAGCACTTGTTCTAGCAGTTGGGATCACCATCTCTGTTGGGATCACTGCTTCTGCCCCAAATACTAAAGAAAAAGGTGTTTGACCAGTGGCATTCTTGGGAGTTGTTCTATCAGCCCATAGCACATAAGGTAACTCCTCTGCCCATTTTCCCTTCTTGGATCCTAGCTTCTTCTTCAGATTGTTGATGATGATCTTGTTGGATGATTCTGCTTGGCCATTGGCTTGTGGATGAACTGGTGTTGATGTTATCATCTTGATTCCCCAACTGTCACAAAAGTTAGTAGTTCTGCTTCCAATGAATTGGGAACCATTATCACATACAATTTCAGAGGGAATGCCAAATCTAGTTATGATGTTTCTTTTGATAAAGGATATAACTTCTTTTTCTCTGACTTGAGCAAAAGCTTCAGCCTCTATCCACTTAGAGAAGTAGTCAGTCATGGCAAGCATAAATACTTTTCCACCAGGTGCTTTAGGGAGCTTGCCAACTATATCCATTCCCCATCTCATGAATGGCCAAGAGGATGGTATGGGGTGTAGCAATTCAGCTGGTTGATGAAGGATATTGCTGTGTCTTTGACAAGGATCACATTTCCTAGCATATTCTACATCATCCCTTTTCATGGTTGGCCAGTAGTATCCTGTTCTAAGGATCCTTGAGAATAATGCCCTGCCCCCAGTGTGGTTTCCACAATCTCCTTTATGGAAGTCTCTCAACACTTCTTCAATTTCAGGATCCTCAATACATCTTAAATATGGTCCTGCAAGGGATCGTTTATATAGCACATTATTTAAGATTGTAAATTGAGATACCTTGATCCTGAAAGCTCTAGGATTTTCTCCCATTGGAATCTCTCCGTCTTGCAAGTATTTCATGATTGGTGAGACCCATGATCCTGCATAAGATTGAGCTTCTTCACTAGGGATTACTGCAGTATCCTCTTCTATTTCCATGGCCACTTGACTTTCAATAGCAGGAGCCAGGATATGGATGATAGGGATACTTATGTCTTCTGGAATTTTTAAGGATGATCCTAAGTTGGCCAATGCATCAGCTTCCGTGTTATCCTCCCTTGGTACCTGTGTTAAGCTGAAAGAAACAAAAGAGAGCGCCAATTCTTTGACTATCTCTAGATATTTGGTTAGTTTTTCACCTTTAACAGCATAGGATCCATTAAAGTGATTGGTGATCAATAATGAGTCTACATATACTTTAAGATATTTTACCCCCATATCCTTAGCAATTTGTAAGCCAGCAATTAAGGCTTCATATTCAGCCTCATTGTTAGTTGCTTGGAACTCACAGGCTATGGAGTGGGGTATTATGTCCCCCTGTGGCGATTTTAGTAGTATCCCGAGCCCTGTGCCCTTGACATTTGAGGATCCATCAGTGTGTAGTATCCAAGGATCCTTGGTCTCATCCAGCTGTTGGACCTCCAATTCTGCTTCTCTTTGTAGATCACTACTGAAATCAGCCACAAAGTCAGCTAGTGCTTGGGATTTAATGGCTGTTCTTGGCTCATATCTTATATCATGGGCACTAAGCTTTACTGCCCACTTAGCCATTCTTCCTGACATCTCTGGTTTCCTGAGGACATTCTTAATTGGAAAGTTAGTTCTAACAACGATAGTATGGGTTTCAAAATAATGCCTTAACTTAGTTGATGCCATGATTAATGCAAGAATAAGTTTTTCGAGGTGTGAGTACCTGGATTCGGCATCAAGTAAACTCTTACTTACATAGTAGATAGGATATTGTGTACCTTCGTGATCCTTAACAAGGACAGCACTTACAGCGGTTGAGGATACCGCCAGGTATAAGGATAACACATCTCCTTTTTCGGGTTTTGATAATGCTGGTGCTGAGTACATATATTCTTTAAGGGCTTGTAAAGCATTCTCATGTTTCTCAGTCCATTCAAACTTCTTGTTCTTCCTTAGGATATTGTAAAATTCTTTACATTTTTCTGAGGATTTTGATATGAACCTGTTCAGAGTTGCTATCCTGCCTGTTAGCCTTTGCACATCCTTAGCATTGGCAGGGGATTTGATATTCACCAGTGCTTTAATTTGCTCCGGACTTGCTTCAATGCCCCTCTGAGTTACCATATATCCTAGGAATTTACCTGCCTTAACACCAAAGTGGCATTTTGAAGGATTAAGCTTCATGTTGTAATTATCAAGGATATCAAATGCTTCTTCCAAATCCCTTAGGTGATCCTCAGCTTTCTTTGATTTGACTACCATATCATCTATGTATACTTCCATAGTTTGTCCAATTTGATCTTTGAACATCATATTCACCAGCCTTTGATATGTTGCACCTGCATTTCTTAATCCAAAAGGCATGGCAATATAACAATACAAACCAGTTGGGGTCATAAAGGCTGTATCCTCTTGGTTAGATGGTTCCATCTGAATTTGTTGGAATCCAGATGATGCATCCATAAAGGTCAACACTTCATGCCCCGCTGTTGCATCCACCATGGAGTCAATGTGGGGTAATGGGAAAGGATCCTTGGGACATGCCTTATTCAGATCAGTGAAATCGACACATACCCTCCACTTTCCGTTTTTCTTTTGGACAACGACCACATTGGCTAACCATTTTGGATATTTTACCTTTCTGATCATACCTGCTCGAAGTAGTCTCTCTACTTCTTCTTGGATAATGGCATTCCTTTCTGGTGCAAACTTCCTCCTTTTTTGATGGATTGGTTTGATAGACCTGTCAATGCCAAGTTTGTGAGTAATAATATCCTTAGATATACCTGTCATATCTTCATGTTTCCAAGCAAAGGTAGATTTTCTTCTTTTGAGGAAGGATAATAAGTCTTCTTTCATCTTGCCAAGGATCCCTGATCCGATATAGATTTTTGATTCAGGATCACTAGGATCCAAGAGGATTTCGTCCACATCTTGTTCCCTTGCCTCCAAGACATTCCTCGGAGGATACTGTAATTGCTATTGCTCCCTTGGCTTCGAGGTTGGCTTCATGGATGAGGTATAACAATCCTTAGCCTCCTGCTGATCACTGTCGATCTTGATTATTCCCCATGGGCTAGGGAGCTTCACACATTGATGGTAGGTGGATGGGACTGCTTTCATATCATGTATCCAAGGCCTGCCAAGGATAACATTGCAACAAGACAAACAGTCAATAACGCAAAATTTCTGGTAATTATGTAATCCTTCCACGTAGATTGGGAGTTTGATGTCCCCCAGAGTTTTCTTCGTTTCCCCACTGAATCCTACAAGCACGGAGGATCTTGGTGTGATGTCTGATTCTGGGATTCCCATCTTCTTCAGAACATCAAGCTGGATAATGTTCACTGAGCTTCCTCCATCAATAAGGATCCTGCGGACAAAATGGTTAGAGATAAAGAGAGTGATAACTAAACTATCATGATGAGGATCCTGAATGTTAATGCGATCATCCTCATCAAACGTTATCATCTTCCCTTATGAGACACTTGATGTTCTAATAGGCCTTTCTCCCTTATCCATTTTTGACTCCTTTGCATGTCTTTTGGCCGCCGAGAAGGATGTACCACAGATGTCTGATCCTCCGGAAATAAAGTTGATCACTTGTGCATTTGCCGGAGGTGCTGGAGCCTTTTCAGGGATCCTTTCAGGATCCTGAGTCCTTTGCTTTTTTCTTCCCAACAATTCTTTTAGGTGCCCCTTGCTTAACAGATATCCAATCTCTTTTCTTAAAGCTATGCATTCTTCAGTTAGATGCCCGAAATCCTCATGGTATGCACACCATTTCGACTTGTCTTTAGTCCCGGATGGTTTATCGTTCTTCCTGGGCCATCTAGCCTTTTCATCTAGATTCTGCATTGCAAGGATCAGTTCATGATTATCAACGGAAAAACAGTATTCTGAGATTGGAGGATAATCTTCATCATCCTCTTCCTGGTCAACAGCATGCACATTCTGGTTATCGTTTCTATGGTAGGATTTGAAC
Source organism: Helianthus annuus (assembly GCF_002127325.2). Classification (NCBI taxonomy): domain Eukaryota; kingdom Viridiplantae; phylum Streptophyta; class Magnoliopsida; order Asterales; family Asteraceae; genus Helianthus; species Helianthus annuus. Next base: position 109,420,023 of record NC_035447.2, read on the forward strand.
TTATTGCTCTTGAAGGAGGATCCATGCTTCTCCTGTTTTGAGGATCCTATTTGTCTCTCCTGGATCCTCTTGTCATCCTCTAGCCGGATGAACCTGAGTGCTCGAGTTCTTACTTCATCTAGATTCCTGCATGGTGTCATAACAAGATCATCATAGAATAATGAATCCTTAAGCAGTCCCATTTTGAAGGCTTCAACAGCCGTAGCCATATCCAAGTTGGGAATGTCCAAGGATTCCTTACTAAATTTAGTTATATAATCCCTTAATGATTCATTATGATTCTGAGTTATCCTGTACAAATCACTAGTTAATCTTTCAAATTTTTTACTGCAAGAGAATTGGTTATTGAATAAATTAACTAAATTAGCAAATGAAGTAATAGAGTAGGGGGAAGACTTAGCAGCCACTTAAGAGCTGATCCAGTAAGAGTGGATCCAAATCCTTTACATAGGCATGCTTCCTTCAACTTTTCTGGGATAGGATTGATCTCCATCCTTTCCCTGTATTGTGCTATGTGCTCCTCTGGATCCGTTGTACCATCATACAGCTTCATAGTAGGGATATGGAACCTTTTGGGTACCTCTGCATCACAAATTGGTGGTGCAAAGCGAGATACCTTGTGGCTTCCATCTGCAATCTCTGGGATAGGCTTGACTACCCCTGGAACACTTGGGATCATATCTTTTAGCTTCTGCAACTCCCTGGCCATAGCATGATTGGTACCTGTATCCTGCATGAATCCATGGTTAGTGGTAGGATAATTATTTAAAGTGTTACCTCCCATTGGGTTCAAGTTAGGGAATCCATATTGCTGGGATTCTGGAACAACGGAGGGACCAGTGGAAGCAATGGTCTGCATTGGAATGAAGTCCCCTTGATGGACATCTAGACTTCCTGTTTGCAAACTTTTTAGGGATCCTGGCATCTGGAAGGATCCTGGTGTCTGGGATGATCCTGAAACGAAGGAGGATCCTTGAACCTGGGATGATCCTGGAACAAAGGAGGATCCTTGGCCCTGGAATGATCCTGGAACAAAGTAGGATCCTTGAAACTGCTGTGCCCCCGGATAGGCTCCCGGATTCATGAAGGATCCCAAATGCTGGGGGTAGGATCCTGCCGGCTGGAAGTGTGAGCCTAATGCCTGAGTCATTGCTGTCGATCCGTGGTGCAATCCTCTTGATTCTCCCATGATTTGCACGTCTGGAATTCCTGATGGCTGAGAAGTAATCATTGGAGTATCAAAGCTCAAGGATTTGGGCATCAGTGGAGAATGATCCTCTGCCGCTTTCTTTTGTCTTTTGAGATCTCCAATTTCCCTGAGGATCCTTTCGTTAGTTTCATCCTGCCGCTGCATACGATCCTTCATCTGCAAAATCAAAGTAAATACATCACTAGTACTGGGAATATAAGAATTCATAGCAGAAGGAGATGGAGTTTTAGAATTAGTAGGAGTTTGTCTCTTCTCAGCATTCTTCTGGGATCCTGCCGGTGGTGGAGGCAGAATGTTCTGGGACGAGGTGACTGCAGACATTGCCGTGGACATGTTTTTCAATGATGAAGCCATGTAATTCTATGAAATGATTTCGAACAAAAGGTTTTCTTATGAATGAAGCACCAATTGCCCCACGGTGGGCGCCAAACTGTTTTGGTCAAAAATCACACAAGGATAATGCAACCAAACTTTATGTAAATGGGGTATGATGCTTGGTTTATTGAAAAAGTAAAGGATCACTTCAGTGTGAAATATGCAAAGACACAATGATTTATACGAGGAAAAAGCCCTTGATCAATGTATGATCTCCGGCATAAAAAACCTCGGGTGATGGCAACTACCGATCACCAAACTTCAATATATCAAAATATGGTTACAACTTTGGATGATAATGAGCTGAGTACAAGGATCACTATCGTAATGTGTGTCTAAGCGTGTGAGAATTGTGTTGTGTGTCGTGTGTTCTTCCAAATGAGGAAGAGTGGTATTTATACAAGTGTAGGTGACCTATTTTAGGTAAAAAGACTAATAATCAGCTCATTACCCCTTTAGAAATAAAAGACAATCTAGCCTAAATTGCCGCCCTTAAATCAAGCTAAGTTTCCATATCCTTTGCAACGTCCATCTTTGATTAAGCTCATGCTATAATTGTGAAGACGCGTCCCTTGATTATGATGCTAAGAGCGTATCCTACTAGATGTTCCTGCAAAATAACATTGTTTCAAACGAAGGTAACTGTTAGCATGAGGATCCTTTGATGGTCCATGATCCTGATCCTGAAGTCCTGCTGAGGATCACTGTCTGCCAAAGAAACAAGGATCACTGGTTAGGATCACGTATAAGGATCACGTATGATAAAAATCCAGCCCTAACACATAATAGACAGGATATTGTGTACCTTCATGATCCTTAACAAGGACTGCACTTACTGCTTTCGAGGATACCGCAAGATATAAGGATAACACGTCTCCTTTTTCTGGTTTCATCAACGCTGGAGCTGAGGATAGGTATTCTTTGAGGGCTTGTAAAGCACTCTCATGCTTTTCAGTCCACTCGAATTTCTTGTTCTTTCTTAGGATATCATAGAATTCTTTACACTTTTCTGAGGATTTGGATATAAATCTGTTTAAAGCTGCTATCCTGCCTGTTAGCCTTTGCACATCCTTAGCGTTGGCAGGAGATTTGATATTCACCAATGCTTTGATTTGTTCCGGGATTGCTTCAATGCCCCTATTGGTTACCATATATCCTAAGAATTTACCTGCCTTTACACCAAAGTGACATTTTGAAGGATTAAGCTTCATGTTATATTTGTCAAGGATATCAAATGCTTCCTCCAAGTCTCTTAGGTGATCCTCAGCTTTTATGGATTTCACCACCATATCATCTATATATACTTCCATAGTCTGTCCAATCTGATCTTTGAACATCATATTCACCAGTCTTTGATATGTTGCACCTGCATTCCTTAATCCAAACGGCATAGCAATATAACAATATAAACCGGTTGGGGTCATAAGCCGTATCCTCTTGGTCAGATGGTTCCATCTGAATTTGTTGGAATCCAGATGAAGCATCCATAAAGGTTAACAGTTCATGACCCGCCGTTGCATCCACCATGGAGTCAATGTGGGGTAATGGGAAAGGATCCTCGGGACATGCCTTATTTAAATCAGTGAAATCGACACATACCCTCCACTTTCCATTTTTCTTTTGAACAACAACCACTTTGGCCAGCCATCTTGGATATTCTACTTCTCTAATCATACCTGCTCGTAGCAATCTCTCTGCCTCTTCCTGGATAATGGCATTTCTTTCTGGTGCAAACTTCCTCCTTTTTTGATGGATTGGTTTTAATGACCTGTCAATGCCAAGTTTATGAGTGATAATATCCTTAGATATACCTGTCATATCCTCATGTTTCCATGCAAAGGTAGATTTTCTTCTTTTGAGGAAGGATACGAGGTCTTTTTTCATCTTGCCAGGGATCCCTGATCCGATATAGATTTTGGATTCAGGATCATCAGGATCCATGAGGATTTCGCCCACATCCTGCTCTCTTGCCTCCAAGACATCCCTTAGAGGATACTTTAATTGCTATTGCTCCCTTGATTTCGAGGCTGGTTTCATTGATGAGGTGTAACAATCCTTAGCCTCCTGCTGATCACTATCGATCTTGACTATTCCCCAAGGGCTAGGGAGCTTCACACATTGATGGTAGGTGGATGGGACTGCCTTCATATCGTGTATCCAGGGCCTGCCAAGGATAACATTACAACAAGATAAACAGTCAATAACACAAAATTTTTGATAATTATGTAATCCTTCCACATAAATTGGGAGTTTGATGTCCCCCAGGGTTCTCTTAGTTTCTCCACTAAATCCTACAAGCACGGAGGATCTTGGTGTGATATCTGATTCAGGGATACCCATTTTCTTCAGAACATCAAGCTGGATAATGTTTACTGAGCTTCCTCCGTCAATAAGGATCCTGTGGACAAAATGGTTAGAAATAAAGAGAGTAATAACTAAACTATCATGATGAGGATCCTGGATGTCTACGCGATTATCCTCATCAAAGGTTATCACTTTTCCTTCTGAGACACTTGATGTTCGAATAGGTCTTTCTCCATTATCCATTTTAGCTTCCTTTGCTTGCCTTTTAGCTGCTGAAAAGGATGTACCACAGATGTCTGATCCTCCAGAAATAAAGTTTATCACTTGTGCATCTGCCGGAGGAGCTGGAGCTTTTTCAGGGATCCTTTCAGGATCCTGAGTCCTTGGCTTTTTTCTTCCCAACAACTCTTTTAAATGCCCCTTGCTTAGCAGATATCCAATTTCCTTTCTCAATGCGATGCATTCCTCTGTTAAATGCCCAAAATCCTCATGGTATGCACACCACTTTGATTTATCTTTAATTGCGGCTGGTTTGTCATTTTTTCTGGGCCATCTGGCTTTTTCTCCTAGATTCTGCATCGCAAGGATTAGTTCATGGTTATCAACGGAAAAACAGTATTCAGAAATCGGAGGATAATCCTCATCATCCTCTTCTTGGTCAACAGCATGCACGTTCTGGTTGTCAGTTCTGTTATAGGATTTGAATTTGTTGTTCTTGAAAGAGGATCCTTGCTTTTCTTGTTTTGAGGATCCTGCTTGTTTCTCCTGGATCCTCTTGTCATCCTCTAGCCGGATGAACCTGAGTGCCCGAGTCCTTACTTCATCTAGGTTCCTGCATGGTGTCATAACAAGATCATCATAGAATAATGAATCCCTAAGCAATCCCATCTTGAAGGCCTCAACAGCCGTGGCTATATCCAAGTTGGGAATGTCCAAGGATTCTTTACTAAATTTGGTTATATAATCCCTTAATGATTCATTATGACCCTGAGTTATCCTATATAAATCACTAGTCAATCGTTCAAATTTTCTGCTACAAGAAAATTGGTTATTGAATAAGTTAACTAAATTAGCAAATGAAGTAATAGACTAAGGGGGAAGACTTAGCAGCCATTTGAGAGCTGATCCAGTAAGAGTGGATCCAAATCCCTTGCATAGGCATGCTTCCTTTAACCTTTCTGGAATTGGATTGATCTCCATCCTCTCCCTGTATTGTGCTATGTGTTCCTCAAGATCCGTTGAACCATCATACAGCTTCATAGTTGGAATATGGAATCTTTTGGGTATTTCAGCATCACAAATCGGTGGTGCAAAACGAGATACCTTATGGCTTCCATCTGCAATCTCCGGGATAGGTTTGACCACCCCTGGAACACTTGATATCATATCCTTCAGTTTCTGCAGTTCTTTGGCCATAGCATGGTTGATACCTGCATCCTGCATGAATCCATGGTTAGCGGTAAGAGAATTATTAAAAGTGTTACCTCCCATTGGGTTCAAGTTAGGAATACTGGATGTGAATCCATATTGCTGGGACTCTGGGATGATGGAGGGACCAGTGGAAGCAATGGTCTGCATTGGAATAAAATCTCCTTGATGGACATCTGAACTTCCTGTTTGCAAACTCTTCAGGGATCCTGGCATCTGGAGGGATCCTTGAATCTGGGATGATCCTGGAACAAAGGAGGATCCTTGAACCTGGGATGATCCTGAAACAAAGGAGGATCCTTGAACCTGATGTGCTCCTGAGTAGGCTCCTGAATTCACGAAGGATCCCATATGCTGAGGATAGGATTCTGCTGGCTGGAAATATGAACCTGATGCCTGAGTCACTATTGCTGAGCCGAAGTCCACTCTTCTTGGTCCACCCACATGTTGAATGTCTGGGACCTCTGATGGCTGAGAAGTAGTCATCGTAGTATCAAAATTCAAGGATTTGGGCACCAGTGGGGAATGATCCTCTGTCGTTTTCTTTTGTCTCTTGAGATCTCCGATTTCTTTGAGGATCCTGTCATTAGTTTCATCCTGCCGCTGAATACGATCCCTCATCTGCAAAATCAAAGTAAACATATCACTTGTACTGGGAGCAGAAGAAGTTGGAGCAGAAGAAGATGGAGGTTTAGAGAAAATGGAAGTTGGTCTCTTCTCAGCATTTTTCTGAGATCCAGCAGGTGGTGGAGGCAAAGGTGGAATGCCCTGAGATGAATTGACTGCAGACATCGCTGTAGAGGTATTCTTCAACGATGAAGCCATGTATGCAACGATCCGGAATGATCACCAACGGGAAACTTTGTTATGAATGAAGCACCAATTGCCCCACGGTGGGCGCCAAACTGTTTTGGTCAAAAATCACACAAGGATAATGCAACCAAACTCTTTGTTAACGGGGAATGATGCTTGTAATGATGGATAAAGAAAAGGATCACTCAAATGTGAATTGCACAAGTGACACAAAGATTTATACGAGGAAAAATCCCTTGATCAATGAATGATCTCCTGCATAAAAAACCTCGGGTGATGGAAACTACCGATCACCAAACTCTAATATAATAAACAATGTTTACAACTTCGGATGGTAACGAGCTAGGTACAAGGATCACTATGGTGTAGTATGCTAGAGCGTGTAAGAAATGTGTCGTGTCTCCCGAATGCTTGAGAGTGCCCTTTATATAAGTGTGTGTGGTTGAATTTAGGTAAGTCACCTAACTACTAGCTCGTTACCCCTTTAGAAACAGAAGTAAATTTAGCCTAACTAATTGCCCGTAATTTGTGCTAAGTTTCCATATTCTCCACAACGTCTATATCTGGTTATGGATGTGCGAAATTAGCATGAAAGATTCCTTAATAACGCTGCCAAGACCAGGTCCAACTCGTAATTCCTGCAAAACAACATTAAATTCAAAGAGAACAATCGTTAGTATGAGGATCCTTAGGATGATCCATTATCCTGATCCTGAAGTTCTTCTGAGGATCACTATCTGCCACAGAAACAAGGATCATTATTAGGATATTAGGTAAGGATCACAGGTCATTAAAAATCCTGCCCTAACAGTAACCATACTGGGGTCAGATCATTATTCTCAAAGGTGTTAAGAACAGGATACTTATGGCCAACAATGAGGAAAGACGCTGCAGAATATGCTCGAAGATGTGATGCATGCCAAAGACACAGTAATATATTACATCAGCCTGCTGAACCACTGTATCCTATTGCATCCCGTTGGCCATTCATGAAGTGGGGGATGGACATAGTAGGAAAATTGCCAAAAGCTCTAGGAGGAAAAGTCTTTATGCTGGCAATGACTGATTATTTCTCTAAATGGGTTGAAGTTGAAGCATTTGTTCAAGTCAGAGACCAAGAAGTAGTATCCTTCGTAAAAAGGAATATCCTGACTAGGTTTGGGTTACCAGCTGAGATAATTTATGACATTGGCTCTCAGTTTATCAGTAAGAGGACAACCGATTTTTGTAAGAGTTAGGGAATTAAGATGATTACATCTACTCTGGTACAACCTCAAGCAAATGGGCAAGCAGAATCCTCAAACAAGATAATAGTCAACAATTTGAAGAAGAGACTAGGATCTAAGAAATGAAGATGGGCAGAAGAATTACCCTTTGTTTTATGGGCCGATAGGACAACACTGAAAAGTGCAACTGGGCAAACCCCATTTTCCTTGGTATTCGGAGCAGAAGCGGTGATCCCAACAGAAATGGTGATACCTACACCAAGATCCAATCTCCAGGATCCTGACAAGAATCCTGAGGCTCTGTGCCAAGAATTGGACACCGTGGATGAGACAAGAGATGCGGCAAAGCTAAGGATGGCAGCATATCAACAGAGGATATCCAGAGCATATAACAAGAATATAAGGACTAGAAGGTTTCAAGTTGGAGATTGAGTGTTAAGAAAGGCTTTTCAGAATACTACTAATCCTGCTGATGGAAAATTAGTTCCGAAATGGGAAGGACCTTATGAGATTGAATCAGAATCTGGGAAAGGAGCATACCGGCTTAAGAATATGAAGGGGGATATACTACCAAGATCCTGGAATACTATACACCTCAAAGCCTATTTCAAGTGAGTTTAGAATTTAATTTCTAACTCAAGATGGTATGAATTCTATCTCTTTTAAATATAATTCTTTTTTTTTATTTTGAACCCAATACTGACTTAAGCATCGGAGGGGTGTTAGGCAGGCTAACACCCACCTTAGCTTAAGGTTGTTTTGCAGAATATGCTTCGGGATATAACTCCAGGATATACACTCAGGATAATTCGAAAGATTAGAGGATTGGCCCCCTCTCTCACGTTTAAGGGATCCTGATCCCTTCACAGGTTTAAAGGTATTCATCTTTCTCTCGAATTGGGTTTAAACACCCCGCCTGGAGCGTAAGTTATCTAGGGATAGTTCAAGATAGCGGGACCAGACCATGTAAAAATGGCTGACAATTTCGTTATTGTTGGCTATATCCTGGATCCTAAAGGTATATGAGGATTGATCATCCTCTCTCGCGAAAGGGTATTTTCATACTCTCTAAGGTTTAAAGGTTTTCACCTTTCTAAGTCTTGGAGTTTATACACTCCCGCCTTATAACACCTCGTAAAATCACGACCAATATAATGAAGACACGTGTCATGAGCTTTTACGTGTAAGAAATTATTTCCGAGGGACTAAAATTGTCAAACAATGTAAATATGTGAATAAAGGGATCAAAGTGTCAGCATGCCATTTTAGTGCCTCTGATTGACCTCACACGACATTCGTATTCTTTAAAGAATAAATTGATAAACATTGGAAGTCATTTGTGCTTAAAATAAGGATCTTGTGAAACATAGGGGTTAAAAGTGTCAACATGTTGAAAATAACCTCTGAGTGGCCTTTTAACGATCCCAAAAGCATTGTGATAATTTATTATCCCAAGAATAACGAATATTACATACATGGAGTTTCGGCGCACATAAATAATTAAAGTGTTAATTCCAAGAAATAAGGGTCAAACGTGTCAACGTTGAAATTCAGGACTTTTCGGGTGATCGTATAACTAATCGGGAACTTAACGGAGTTTGTTTATGACTTAGAGTCCTTAAAAGTCAAGTTTGGGGGGTTAAAAGTGCAATAAAAACAAGTTAAAAACATGTTTAGAGGGACCAGGGACTGAATATGCAATTAAATGAAACTTGGTGACCGGATCTGGCCCCCATACCGGCCGCGTAGGCCTTGGCCAATCCTTACGCGGGCCACCTGAAACCTGCAGATGCAGAAAAAGATGGCAGTTGCCTGTTACAGCAGGTTGCACTGGGGGTGTTCAAGATCGGATTATCCGTTTTCGGATACCCGAAAACCGGATATCCGAAAATTTCGGATAGTGAATATTGATATCCGAATCCGTATCCGAAATTTCGGATATCCGATTTTCGGATATCCGAAATTTCGGATACGGATTCGGATATCCAAACGGATATCCGAATTTATAAAAAAAATCAAAAAAAACTGTTTCATGTATAGATTAAAACTAAACTTATATTCGATTTTATAAATTTCCAACATTTAAAACTAAAAACAATCATAAATTCACACGAATACAATTATTTACTACTTTTTTACTAACTTTTACAATACTTCAAACAAAATATAATGCTCATATACTATATATATTTATAAAAAACTAATTAGTTTTCGGATATCGGATAATCGGATTATCCGAAATTTTTGAAATTCATATCCGAATCCGAAAATTCGGATTATCCGATTTTCAGATATCCGAATTTTCGGATATCCGAAATTTCGGATATTTCGGATACGGATTTTCGGATATTTCGGATTCGGTTTCGGATCTGGATTTTTTTGAACACCCCTAGGTTGCACCACCTTAAAAGCCTGGTTTTCGAATTCAGGGACTGCACCAGTGGTTTTTCATGCATAGGGACACTTGAAATTCATCAGGGATCATTTGTAGACCTTGTTGGATTGATCTTGTGAGTTCTAATGCCCTATATAAGAACTTGTTGTTGATAGTTCATTTGCACCTTTCAAAAATTACTCATAACTCTTACTCTGGAGCTCTCTGGACTTCAAGCAAGCTTCCATCAGCTCTTAATTCGTGCTAAGGACCATTGTGAGTGTTCTTAGCCTCACTAGTTCATGTTTTATTTGTTTAATGACCAAAAGTCAAAGTCGTCGTAATTAAGCTTTGACTTAGTGATTAATCACTAATGGTCCAGTCATTTTTCGAATTGAAAGTAGCTATGAGTTGGTAATTATGTGGGCAATAAACCCTTAAAAGGATACCCTCTGATTTCCACTCTAACTTGGTCAATTGTCGGGTCAAACTTAATATTAAAAAGTCAACAGAAAGCTATTTTGCAAATAAATTCATAATTAGCAAAGTAGAAGCTATGGAACCTTTTTTAACACTAAGATAACTTGGTAACTAATGTAAGAACATGTCTAAGCATGTTCAACCCGACAATTCTAAGTTTAGGCTCGGTTCGGAACCGAAAGTCGCAAAAGAAGACTTTTGCTTTGACTTTTAGTTCTGACCCGATTTAGCTTAGTTTAGATATGCCTTAAGGTTCCTTTAGGACCATATTATAAGTTAGTAAAACCCTCTGAGGTTATACTACATGGTTCCTTCATTATCCGATTCATTTGCATGTTTCCGTTAATTACTTAAATATTGACCATTATGCCCTTTTGACCTTAAAACGAGATTTTTGAAAATGTGAGAAGACAAAAACCATTGTTACTGATTTATAAACTTGTCCTAAAAAAATTTGACATCAGTTTAAGGTCTAAATTAGGAGTTATGCTCGATATCGTAATTTGAAATCTTTTTAGTAATTAAACGGCATATTTAGCATAAAGCCTATTTAAACCCGAATTTTGATACAAAACCTTTTACCCACTGATGTAATATAATATTTTGGAATTTTTGAAGATTTTTATTTATTTTTAAACTGATCATAACATAGGGTTATTGCTTTGATTCGGTAATTGACGGTTATACCCCTTTTTGCTAATAAAATGAGTTTTACATAACTTTTTGATACCAAACTTTTTGCTACTGATTTTATATGATAAATAAAATATTTTAAGCCTTCTGGACTGATAAAAATCTCAGCTTTCCTTATATAACCTTAAAATCGCCTAAAACCGACTTTTTACGCGTTTTAAACGCATAGTATGGATTAAAAATATTTTTGACATATAAGACTTAATACCTACTGATGTTTTAAGTAAATTTTTATACTTTAACAGTAAGCAAAAGTTTTAAACTCAGACTTCCAAATTTGACCTTTAAAGCTTATGTGAAATTACCAAAATGCCCCTACGGTGCATAGTTTGGTTATAAATAATAAATTTCACATATATGCAGTACCCTACTGATATGACCTGGAAACATAATTATTTTTACTGATCATATCAGACCAGAACCTCAAACTTATATTTAACCTCTTTTATAACCTTTAAAATGACCAAAATGCCCCTACGAGCTTAATTTGAGTTTAAATCCGTTTTGGGCATAATAGAAGGTATCCTACTGATATCACAACATATTTAAGGCATATTAACTTAGGAAACCAGTTCATGACTCATTTGTTTACCCGTTATGCATTTTTCGCATTTGGTGGGGTTTATATAACTAGTTTGCATGAATTAACCGAGACGGGTCAAACCTTATCATTTTTACCTCAAAATTCAGAATGTGTTTAGTATACCCACATTATACAAGTCTTCAAACTTGTCGGGTCTAAAACACATTCTAATCCGGTCTTCGCTTAATCTTGTGTTTTGAACCGTATATCTTCCTTTAAAACTAACCGGTCAAAGTTTAAACTTAAGTAAGACCCGTTAGGAATCTAATATGCTATTAAAACCTTCGTTCCAAATTTAGGAGCCCAGTAAAAGATATCTGCACTTGCTGATTGTATACGGTTGAGATAAATTTGAATATTTGCTCAGGTAAATACTTTTAACTTATTTTCCGTTATACGGGCTTAGGATACGGTATTATTATAATACCGCTTGGTCGGGTGTGTAATTGTTTAAATCGGATTGTGATTAATATATTTGCATAACCCGTTTTAATCTGTTTTGTTTGGTATATGGCTTTTGGGGGGTTAATGACCATGTCCTGGATATCGTAGGCTCATTTATTGAAATGGCCACGACTTAAGCACGGGGTGTAGGCATACACCTGACAGTTGCGTATGTATAAATGGTAATCCACAATAAGGAGTTCTCCTTGTGGGCATTATACATGTGGTGTGTCAGTTAACCTTGTCCGGCTTTTCTAACCGGCCCTGACGGACGACAAACATATAAATCTGTATGCAAGATTATTTTTAAAATAATTGTCCCAAGTTATATAAGATTATTTGTGCCTTGTGCATTTAAATCAATTTTTTAAATGTTTTTAAAAGAGTCAGTTAATTGTATTTACCAGTGTAAACTAACGTATTTTCCAAAAGGCTAAAGTGCAGGTACTAGGCGGAATAGGCTGGCTACTCCTGAGTGAATAAATAAGAGTCTTGCAAGCTTGTCACTTAAAATATGTTGAAGAATTATCTTCTTTTATTTTGATCCGCCACTGGATCCTTTACATTCCGTTGTAATACTTTGATACTTTCAATTTGGTTTGTAATATTTTACTTTTAGACTTTCGCTGTGCGTTAAACTGTGATTATTGACTATGATGATATCAACTACGTCACGATACTCCACACCGGTAATACGTGGAAATATCGGGGTGTGACAGGTTGGTATCAGAGCCAACATTGAGTGAATTAAACACTAGCCTTTTGTGTTTAATCTCAATGACACAGTTGCACATTCCTTGACTTCCGAGTCTAGGCAAAAGGACTTAGGACTAATCCTAATCTTTTATTTTGTCCTTTATTGTTTTTCTTGGTTGTTTCCTTTGTTGTTTGACAGGAACAGAAGATGCCACCACGTGTTCGAGGATGAGGAAGAGGCGGTAAGACCCCAATATTCACCAGCCACGACCATGAAGCCGGGCCATCTCACCAGCGAACTCCATCAGTGACGATGAGCACGAGTCCCCAAGAGGATTGGAGGACATACTTGGAGCCTGTGAGGCATTATGTCTCGCTCAGCTCCTCGCCTTCGTACCATGACTCCTTTGGGCTCCATCAAGGCAACGAGTCCGATCATTCTCGCCACTCCTACCTTCCACTGCAGCGGTCGGGTTCACACCGCGCTTTTGAAGACCCGACCCCATTCTTCCAGAGACGGTTCAACCCGGCAAATCAGGTGCAAGAACCAGTGGGTTTTAACCCATTGGGACCAGAAGATCACTTCTCCGGTGACCACGCTATGGATATGGATGATGACCCCGATCCGGAGATGCCACCGAGTGGGACGCCGACGCATCCCATCGAAATTTCAGATGGATCGTCCTTTCACGGTTCACCCTACCGAGGCCCAGACAGCTATGAAGCAAGGTTTGCCCCGTATCCTTGGGAGTTCACTCCCCCTTTTCAGCCACAGTTTCAGCATCAGCAGCAGGATCCCTCTGAGGATTCTCGTTTTCCGGCGGTCACTCCACCACCGCCACAGTCTCCAGAGTAGCAGCCGCCTCCGGAGCCACCGAGGCGGAGAAGATCAAACGCACGGAGGTCCGTGTGAGGGGGATTTCGTTTCAGCACCCCTCAACCCTCCAGTGGCAGTCATTACCCGCCACTATATGAAGACCCGCGGATGGGAGGGCCTTCAAACCCTGTTTCCGAGGTGGATTCCGCGCCAGTCGCACCACCATTACCACCACACATGGGTTATGATAACCCAATTCCTTCATACGCCGGTACAGCGGCGTATAACCCTTTTGAGCAGCCAGCCCATACTGGCTACAACTATGCCGAAAATGACCCATACCTTGTAGCGGCGAACTACAATGCTCTTCATCTTGAGGGGCCCTATGGAGCTCCATATCAGATTGGATACCCAGCTTATGGGTATCAATACCCGCCACCTCCTCAACCTTTACAGCAGCAGCAGCCGCAGCCACCACAGATCCAGCCGCCACAGCAACAGGAGATTCTTCAATGGTTGAGCCTGGTGGAGCGTGAGGTTCAGGAGGAGCGTAGAAGCCACCGAGGATTTCTCAAAGGTTTGGCAAATTTAATCAAAGGGAAGAACAGAAGGGATCATTGAAGTTCTTTATTTTATTTGTTTTGTATTTCTTTAATTTTCAATTAAGTCCCGGCATGGGCATCTATTTATGTACCTAGTCCCTGCGAGGACTTGTATTTTCAGTTTAGCCCCTGCGTGGGCAAGTTATCTCTATTAAAGTCCCGTTTAGGGCAATTATGTACTCTTTTAATTTTAGTGGAATGTTTGAGTTTAAGAATTTCATTTTTATCATTATATGCATAAATATAATATATGAAATAAATAAAAAATATCATTCCTTTTATAAGATCTGCCATTATTAAACAAAATCTTAAAGGCAAAACCTAGCCCATGTGTCATTTTAAGACAGGGCCATGATGGTAGTTCCATATTAAGATTCAGATCCCTATTAACATCTGAAAACATGTTAATACTCCTAGCAAATGTGATTCTATAAAATCGCATAAGTCATCCTCATATTGGATCCTTCCAATTCCTTTCCTCTATTTTATTTAATCATCCATCAGTGATGAAGTGCCTACGAGCCATAATTAATGTCCTTTGACACTAAAGACAGTTGTAGTCTACGTCTCCCTGTCAAGAAAAGGTGATGAACTAGGAATCAAGCCTTAATGCCTCGATCTTATAAGATCATGGCTTATAATTTTAAATTTGTCCTTGTGACTTGGCCTTTTGTGCCATTATTATATTTTAATTTAACTGAGGATAATTATAATGAAAATCCTGAGTGAATATGCTTAACAAATTAACCAATATGGTTTATTAATACCATGGTTAATAACCTAATAAGATGATAATTCTGTTATAGACTTCTGAATAAAATCATTGTCACCATTTTATGTAGCAATCAAGCTACACGGCAGAATCTGAAGAAGTCAACAGCCACCCTCTGGAAAATCATGATACTAACAGGATCAACATAACTGGGGAGGAACTTCGAACATTGATTGATAACGCTGTTGATAACGCCGTGGATAGGCAGTTTAGGGAATCAAGTGGTACACAAAGCAAGACCTTATCAGTACCCCATTCCAAATCACACCCTAAGACTCATTCTGAGGCTCATAGTAAGCCACCTTCTAAACATCATGAGTCAAAGAAGGATGATGCTCAACACTCCTCAAATCAGCGTAGTGTTCCATCTAAAAAGATTGTGTTTGACCAACAGCCACGCGCAAAGACCTACTCCTATAAGTATTTCGTCTCCTGCAAACCCAGGGATTTCACTGGGGAAAAAGGAGCCATTGCTTGCATGACGTGGCTAGACTAGATGGATACCGTGGTTGATATCAATGGTTGCACTGATTGGGATATTGTGAAGTTTGTGTCTCAGTCATTTAAAGGTGAAGCTCTAGCTTGGTGGAGGTCTCTAATCCAAGCTACTGGGAAGATCCCATTATACAATCTGTCTTGGGATCAGTTTGTTGCTTTGATCAAGGAGAATTTCTGTCCTCAACATGAAGTTGAGAAGATCGAGACTGACTTTCTGACATTGGTTATGAAGAATTTGGACTGTCAGGCATACCTTACAAGTTTTAATACCATGTCTCGATTGGTTCCATACTTGGTTATGCCTGAACCAAAACGTATAGCCCGTTTTACTGGGGTTTTAGCCCTGGAGATCAAAGCTAGTGTGAAGGCATCTCGACCTACTACTTTTAGGTCAGCGGCTGATTTGTCGTTATCCCTTACTCTGGATGCGGTCAGGCTAAGATCGCTTAAGAATTCTAAAGAAGGAAAAAGGAAACGTGAGGATGATAACTCATGACGTTCTGATAAGAAGCATAAGGGGAACACGGACCACAAGAAGAATTCTGGGTCTAACAAGGGTAACCAGCAAACGGATGAGAAGCTTAAGTGCAAAACCTGCCAGAAACGTCATTTTGGAAAATGCAGGTTTGAATCAAAGTCACAGTCAAAGCCGATTGGATGTGGGATATGCAAATCCAAAGAACATAAGACTTTGGATTGCAAGAAGATAAAGGATGCAACTTGTTACAACTGTAACGAGAAGGGGCATATTAAGACAAACTGCCCAAAGTATGCCAAGAAACCTGAGGAAGGTAAGAAGACTGCCAGGGTCTTCCAGTTGAATGCACAAGAAGCAATTCAAAATGACAACGTGATAACAGGTACCTTTCTTATCAATGATGTTTATGCAAGAGTATTATTTGATTCAGGTGCAGATAAGTCGTTTGTTGATGATAAGTTTTGTAAATTGCTAAATCTACCTGTGAAAACCCTAAGCATAAAATATGAAGTGGAACTGGCCGACGGTACCATTGAAACGGCTTCAACTGTGTTAGATGGATGTTTTATATCCATTAGGAACCACCCTTTTCCGTTATCTTTACTTCCTTTGAAATTAGCTGGTTTCGATATAGTAATTGGCATGGAGTGGTTATCTCATAACCAAGCCCAAATTGTTTGTGACAAGAAACAAGTGGTGATCAAGACTCCGTATGGTGAGCTACTTACCATACAAGGAAATACTCAGTATGGGTTGCCTAAGAAAGTGTCTATGCTTAAGGCGTCAAGGTGTATGAAGAAGGGTTATGTCATTTATATGGCACAAGTAACTATTGATGAACCAAAGCCCAAGATTGAAGACATCCCTGTCATTCCTGAATATCCAGAAGTATTCCCTAAAGAACTACCTGGTTTACTACTAGATAGACAAGTAGAGTTTAGAATCGACATTATTCCTGGAGCAGCACCTGTTGCAAGAGCACCTTACAGGTTAGCACCGACCAAGATGAAAGAGTTAAGAACTCAACTGGATGATTTGTTGGCCAAAGGTTTTATTCGACCTAGTTCATCTCCCTGGGGAGCATCGATTCTATTTGTGAAGAAGAAGGATGGATCGATGCGTCTATGCATCGATTATCGAGAACTGAACAAGGTCACAATCAAGAACAGATATCCATTACCCAGGATCGACGATCTGTTCGATCAACTGCAAGGGGCAAGTTACTTCTCCAAGATTGATTTGAGGTCTGGTTACCATTAGCTGAAGGTTAGAGATGAAGATGTGCACAAGACTGCATTTAGGACTCGTTATGGTCACTACGAGTTCTTAGTGATGCCTTTTGGGCTCACTAATGCACCAGCAGCGTTCATGGATCTCATGAATCGCGTCTGCAAGCCCTACTTGGAAAAGTTTGTCATCGTCTTCATTGATGACATTCTTATTTATTCGAAGAATCAGGCTGATCATTAGAAGCACCTTCGTTGTATTCTTAAACTATTTCAGCAAGAAAAGCTCTATGCCAAATTTTCAAAATGTGAGTTCTGGCTTCGTGAAGTCCAATTTCTTGGACATGTAGTTAGTAAGCATGGTATCCAGGTGGATCCCGCTAAGATCGAAGCTATCATGAATTGGCAAAAACCAAAGATGCCCATAGAGATTCGTAGCTTCTTGGGTCTGGCAGGATATTATAGCCGTTTTATTGAGAATTTCTCAAGGATTGCAGCACCCCTAACTTCACTAACTCGCAAGAATATCAAATTTGACTGGGGTCCTAAGCAACAAGAATCGTTTGATATTCTTAAACAGTAGTTAAGCAACGCACCTGTGTTGACATTTCCTGATGGAATAGAGGAATTTGTGGTATACTGCGACGCATCACACACTGGTATGGGATGTGTGCTCATGCAGAAAGGCAAGGTTATTGCCTATGCTTCTCGACAATTAAAGGTGCATGAAAATAATTACACCACCCACGACTTGGAATTGGGTGCTGTTGTGTTTGCACTAAAACTTTGGAGGCATTATTTATATGGTACCAAGTGTGTGATCTATTCTGATCACAAGAGCCTTCAACATCTGTTTAATCAGAAGGATCTAAACATGAGACAACGTCGATGGATGGAGACACTGAATGATTATGATTGTTAAATCCGATACCATCCAGGCAAGGCGAATGTAGTCGCTGATGCTTTGAGCAGGAAGGAGCAGGTTAAGCCTATTAGAATCAATGCCAAGAGCATTGAATTGAAGAATAGTTTAAATGAAAGGTTGTTAGCCGCTCAGAAAGAAGCTGTATTAGAAGCTAACTATCCTAATGAAAAGTTAGGAGTAACTGCTGAACAGTTATCTTATGGCAAGGATGGAATCCTAAGATTGAATGGACGAATATAGGTTCCAATTTATAGAGGACTCAGGGAAGTTATCCTTCAAGAAGCCCATAGTTCCAAGTATTCTGTTCACCCTGGTAGTGATAAGATGTACGAGGATTTAAAGGCAAATTACTGGTGGATAGGTTTGAAGAAATCTATAGCCACTTATGTGGCCAAATGTCTGATGTGTGCTCAAGTTAAGGCAGAACACCAGAAGCCGTCAGGTTTGCTACAACAGCCTGAACTTTCCACCTGGAAGTGGGAAATGGTAACTATGGATTTTATCACTGAGTTACCAAAGACAAAGCGAGGAAATGATACTATTTGGGTTATAGTAGATAGACTGACCAAGTCAGCCCACTTCTTACCTATTAAGGAAACACACAACTCAGATAAGTTAGCCCAGCTGTATGTGGACGAGATTGTATCTCTTCACGGAGTGCCAGTATCTATCATCTCTGATGGGATACGAGATATACATCGCATTTTTGGAAAATCTTTTAGCAATCCCTAGGCACTCGATTAAACTTTAGCACTGCGTATCATCCTCAGACGGATGGTCAAAGCGAGCATACGATACAAACACTCGAGGATATGCTACGAGCTTGTGTTATTGATTTAGGTGGAAGTTTGGATGATCATCTTCCATTGATAGAATTTTCGTATAATAATAGCTATCATTCCAGTATTCAAGCTGCACCTTTTGAAGCTTTGTATGGAAGAAAGTGCAGGACGCCCATTTGTTGGGCAGAAGTTGGAGATGTCTAACTAACAGGACTTGATATAGTCCTAGAGACGACAGATAAGATTGTACAGATACGAGATCGTCTCAAAGCTGCCAGGGATAGGCAGAAGAGCTACGCAGATAAAAGGCGTAAACCTCTGAAATTCGAGGTTGATGACAAAGTGTTACTTAAGGTATCACCCTGGAAAGGAGTGATGCGATTTGGCAAGAAAGGCAAGTTAAGCCCAAGATACATAGGACCATTCGAGATCATTGAATGTGTCAGAACAGTGGCTTACAAATTAAACCTGCCTGAAGAGCTTAGTGGAATTCATAATGTATTTCACATCTGCAATCTGAAGAAGTGTCTAGCTGATGAATCGCTGGCCATGTCACATAAAGATGTGTATATTGATGAGAGCTTAAAGTTTGTTGAAAAACCTTTGTCGATCGAGGATCGACAGGTCAAGAAGCTTCGAAAGAAGCACGTGGCCATTGTGAAGGTTAAATGGGATGCCCGTAGAGGTCCCGAGTACATGTGGGAGGTAGAGTCCACAATGAAACAGAAGTACCCTGATTTATTTCATTAAATCTCATGGTCGAGATTTCTTTTAAGGGGGTGAGGATGTAACACCTCGTAAAATCACGACCAATATAATGAAGACACGTGTCATGAGCTTTTACGTGTAAGAAATTATTTCCGAGGGACTAAAATTGTCAAACAATGTAAATATGTGAATAAAGGGATCCAAAGTGTCAACATGCCATTTTTGTGCCTCTGATTGACCTCACACGACGTTCGTATTCTTTAAAGAATAAATTGATAAACATTGGAAGTCGTTTGTGCTTAAAATAAGGATCTTGTGAAACATAGGGGTTAAAAGTGTCAACATGTTGAAAATAACCTCTGAGTGGCCTTTTACCGATCCCAAAAGCATTGTGATAATTTATTTTGATCCCAAGAATAACGAATATTACATTCATGGAGTTTCGACGCACATAAATAATTAAAGTGTTAATTCCAAGAAATAAGGGTCAAAAGCGTCAACGTTGAAATTCAGGACTTTTCGGGTGATCGTATAACTAATCGGGAACTTAACGGAGTTTGTTTATGACTTAGAGTCCTTAAAAGTTAAGTTTGGGGGTTAAAAGTGCAATAAAAACAAGTTAAAAACATGTTTAGAGGGACCAGGGACTGAATATGCAATTAAATGAAACTTAGTGACCGGATCTGGCCCCCATACCGGCCGCGTAGGCCTTGGCCAATCCTTACGCGGGCCGCCTGAAACCTGCAGATGTAGAAAAAGATGGCAGTTGCCTGTTACAGCAGGTTGCACCGCCTTAAAAGCCTGGTTTTCGAATTCAGGGACTGCACCAGTGGTTTTTCATGCATAGGGACACTTGGAATTCATCAGGGATCATTCGTAGACCTTGTTGGATTGATCTTGTGAGTTCTAATGTCCTATATAAGAACTTCTTGTTGATAGTTCATTTGCACCTTTCATAAATTATTCATAACTCTTACTCTGGAGCTCTCTATACTTCAAGCAAGCTTCCATCAGCTCTTAATTCGTGCTAAGGACCATTGTGAGTGTTCTTAGCCTCTCTAGTTCATGTTTTATTAGTTTAATGACCAAAAGTCAAAGCCGTCGTAATTAAGCTTTGACTTAGTGATTAATCACTAATGGTCCAGTCATTTTTCGAATTAAAAGTGGCTATGAGTTGGTAATTATGTGGGTAATAAACCCTTAAAGGGTACCCTCTGTTTTCCACTCTAACTTGGTCAATTGTCGGGTCAAACTTAATATTAAAAAGTCAACAAGCTATTTTGCAAATAAATTCATAATTAGCAATGTAGAAGCTATGGAACCTGTTTTAACACTAATATAACTTGGTAATTAATGTAAGAACATGTCTAAGCATGTTTAACCCGACAATTCTGAGTTTAGGCTCGGTTCGGAACCGAAAGTCGCAAAAGAAGACTTTTGCTTTGACTTTCAGTTTTGACCCGATTTAGCTTACTTTAGATATGCCTTAAGGTTCCTTTAGGACCATATTATAAGTTAGTAAAACCCTCTGAGGTTATACTACATGGTTCCTTAATTATCCGATTCATTTGCATATTTCCGTTAATTACTTAAATATTGACCATTATGCCCTTTTGACCTTAAAACGAGGTTTTTGAAAATGTGAGAAGACAAAAACATTTATTACTGATTTATAAACTTGTCCTAAAAATTTGACATCAGTTTGAGGTCTAAATTAGGAGTTATGTCCGATATCTAATTTGAAAGCTTTTTAGTAATTAAACGACATATTTAGCATAAAGCCTATTTAAACCCGAATTTTGATACCAAACCTTTTACCCACTGATGTAATATAATATTTTGGAATTTTTGAAGATTTTTATTTATTTTTAAACTGATCATAACATAGGGTTATTGCTTTGATTCGGTAATTGACGGTTATACCCTTTTTGCTAATAAAATGAGTTTTACATAACTTTTTGATACTAAACTTTTTGCTACTGATTTTATATGATAAATAAAATATATTAAGCCTTCTAGACTGATAAAAATCTCAGCTTTCCTTATATAACCTTAAAATCGCCTAAAACCGACTTTTTACGCGTTTTAAATGCATAGTATGGATTAAAACTATTTTTGACATATAAGACTTAATACTTACTGATGTTTTAAGTAAATTTTTATACTTTAACAGTAAGCAAAAGTTTTAAACTCAGACTTGTATTTCAATGAGTTATTCTATGAATTACTTACCTGTTTAAAAATTCAGAATATAAATCCAAATAATTTTATTTTTATATCATATATAAAAAAACAGGATGTTACATCCTCCCCATCTTTATTTAAATCTTGTCATCGAGATTTGTTATAATACAAGGTTGAAATCTTTAGTTTGGTATAATCTTAATAAGAGTATTCCTTATAATTCTCTTAGGTAACCATTTCATTGGTTCTTGATTTTTCTAGTATTCATTCCTTCGTTCTTTGAACTAGGATGCTCTTTATACTTACAATATAGGCTACTTAATTAATCATAGAAGCGGTTGAAGCGTAACTATACGCTCATATTGGTCATGTCTTGACCTGATGACACCTTATGTAGGAAATTATTTCTTAGGCACTTAATAGCTTAAACCACAACTTCACTATAATTGTTCTTTCATGTACCACAATTACCCTTCTAGTTGGTGTACATAGAGATTTTATGATATATAATTGATTTAAGAGTAAATCAATCGATTTTTTAATACTACTTCATAGTTGGACAACCTTATAGCTATAAATTCAATACGTAAGCTATAACAAAATAAATAAATCTTTTTACTATCTAAAATCAAAATTCTATTAATTGATTTGTCCTTGTCAGTGGCGATCTTGCCTGATTTAGATACATCGGACTATACTATGCATAGTCACTTATCATGGGTCGACAAAAATGAATTTTGTTACTTTACACTTGCAGCTGTAGTTTCCATCATTACGTGTTATCAATAGTTACTGTTAACTTACTTCTCATTAGTATTCTATCATTACCCATAATGTCTTATATCATATTCTTAATATAAAACAACTGCTTAATATTTTTACTTATGTAGTCTAAACATTAATTTAATGCCAAGAAAATCAGTCATTATTCTTATCTTTCTATTCCTTCACAACTGTATTTTTATTTGTCTGCTTGTTAGCTTCTATATCATATAGAAGTACATTAAATGATTTTTAATAAAACATTTGTAGTTTTGACATGTGTAATATATCGTACAACTCTTCGTTGTTCCTAGTATTGTAGCTGTAAGCTACTACTCTAATTCTCTTGAAACATCCTACAGAATCTTGAGGTAAATCTAGTGTCTAGTCCTGACACCATAGACACATGATCACATCCACTATGTGTCTTGATAAAATCTCTTTCATATATAGCTCAACCATTTTCTCCAAGGAACATATTTTCTTAATGACAAAGAAATGTGCATTCTTTGTTAGCCTATCGACTATGTTAGCGTCGTGAAGAGTTGATCTTCGTAGTTTTGTCTACTATTATGGTCTCTCCTTTTTCACAATTGTATCTAAAGTTGCTGCAAATTGCCACACTCTTCAAAGTTTAACCTTTACTTGTAGGTGTATAAGATTTTTTCCCACATCCTTTATGATGTCTCTCTTCATGTTAGGCTATCAATAATTTTATAAGGTTTGATATCCTATTCGTCTACACATCCATACACTAGTTTGCTTTATTGTATTTTCATTCGGATTCCACTAGATTATCATTTCTTAAATTCCTTATATTTAAAAAAAAAATTGTTCTCTACTTTAGGTTCTCTTCATCTTGCAATTCAACAAATATTTTGTTGATACCCATAGGTATATAATATTTCTAGATGTTCCATCTCTCGTAC
Source organism: Helianthus annuus (assembly GCF_002127325.2). Lineage (NCBI taxonomy): Eukaryota > Viridiplantae > Streptophyta > Magnoliopsida > Asterales > Asteraceae > Helianthus > Helianthus annuus. The sequence continues at coordinate 109,443,332 of NC_035447.2, forward strand.
TAATTTGTACAAAATAAGAAAATCTCTAGTGTCTCTATTGTATATAATAGATACCAACACTCCGTGTAGTAAGATTATCCCTTTCATCCACATCTCGCTAATTTCTAGTAGTGAGTATAACTCATCATTTAATTATAAAATTTGAGATATATAGTTATTAGACCAAATAAAATAAAATTGAATGAACTCTGATTAATCCTTAATATTAAAAGTCTTCAAAATTATATCAGTCTAATTGTCATATTACTTTCCAAGATGTTCTGAACTACTAATTTGTAACACCCCTAAAATATTAAACTATATATGTGTGTGTACATGCATAATTATTTATATCAAAACTAAAATAGTGAAATTAAAAACTAGGAATAATTAACCTAGTTAAAATGTTGTTATAAAAGATAGGAATTTAAGGGTTTTAACCATTTTATATGTCTTGAAAGGGACTGAAATTGACTTTCTTGAAAGTTATTTTAATAAAACATATAAGGTTTAAAACACACTTGGTGTGTGTTTTTACTCCTAGTCGACCAATACAAAGAACAAGAAACAGAGTTCTTGTTTCAAACCCTAATTCCCTCAAATACTATCCAAAAATCAAAGAAGGAATCAAGTAGGAATCAATTTCAAGCTAAATTCGTGATCATTACACTTAGGAGATCACAAGGTATGCTTAATTTTAATCTTTGGTGATGTCTTGATTCCTCTTGAAATCTCATAAATGAAATTTTTGAAGAATTGATGTATGTTATGGATAAATTAAGGTGAATACATAATCCCTAGATAAGAATTTGATGATTTTGAATCATAATCACTTGAATTGATGAATTATCATATGTGTAGTATATGGGTTTCGATTAAAAAGGATGAACCTTTTGATGATGTTAGTAAATTGATGTTCTTCAAGGGGTTAGTGTATAATTCTAGATGTTCTTGTTGGATATGAGACATCAAATCTTGAATATGATGAATTAACATGGTTAAAAATATTCATCATGAACTATTTAGTGTTAGAATAACAATTTCGCACATAAGATGTTTAATAAAATGCTTGAACGAACTTAAAATAAGTGAGAAATATGATGAAATCACTTATTTGACTAGTTAGAAGCATTGAGTGTTGAAATCTTGAAATATGAATTCTAAGCGATATGTCCGAATTGGATTTTATAAGCAATTTGGGTGGACCGTCTAGTAATCAAGGAGGAACGGATAATTGGTTGAAAGGAAAGCTTTAAAAGGTACGCGGCTATACGCTTCATAAAATCTCGTTATTAATTTATGTTTAGTTGCTTGAATGATAATTACATAGTCATGATGTTTGGTTATTACTAAGCGAAGGATTTCGTATGTAGCAATCGGAGAAGAATAATTAGAAATTTCGATAAGGTACAAAAGCTAAAAGTGATGGATTTCGCTTAAAGGTTTAAACGGGTCAAAATGACTCGAATAATATATGTTTGGTTGTAATAAAGCGATCGATTTCGCTATTGAAATCAAACGGGTCAAACAAACCAAAGTAATGCACTTTGGCGAGTTAAGGCGATGGATGTCGCTAAGTAAGTTAAACAAGTCAAATAGGTGATATAAACTTTGATGACGGCTCATAAACTTTACATATAATGTGCCGTAATATAGATATGTTGACATGTATCGTTCTTATGGAAGTTTGAAGTCATAAAGTAAGTTTATGATTCATAAATCTGAACGGGTCGAATAATTGGTAACTAATTATAACTCCGATCGCCTAAAAGTTAAGAAATTTTTAAATCAAGACAATAGATTTTGATTCCATAATATAGATGATCGAATTACGATAACGTAGAAAGAAACGTGACCCAATTCGGATAAAAAACGAATAAGTTATGATGTTTTTCGTAAAAGTTAGTTTGGCTAGGAAATATGCAGCTTTTCATACAAAATCGCTGGAAAAACATGGGTGTCGCGCTACGCGATAGGAACCAGCCACACCGTCGCGTCATGCGAGGGTTCTCCTGCCCAGCGACGGCTTCGACCGTCCCGGTCGCGCCCCGCGAGGACGTAAAATTCTGCATTTTTTGTTGTTGTTCATTGTTTGAACCTTATAAACTTAAATAAACTTGTTTTTAATTCTCATATTAACAAGTTTGAGTGTTTTGTCTTTAGGTAACTCATATCAACCTTCGGATGATGATCAAGCTTATGGGAGAATCGAACACACAACTAAGAAAACTTCCGCTAAGTTAATCGTTTCTTTTGGGTTACTAAGCTTATGTGTAATAACTATAACCGTCTTTAGGATGTTTAAACTTATGTAAATACTAAATGTTTGCAAGCTAAGTATGTTTAGTTATGACAATATGGTTTGAAACTTTAGTAAACGCCTTATGAAGGTTTTGAACTTTATATAAATGTCATTAAGTCGATGTTTTTATAATGAATGCATTTTAAATGCATTATATATTGTATGAAATATAAAAAGAATGTAACGGTCTTACATAATCATATCATGCTCACAAAATTTTTAATTAATTTATTATTATTATTTTCTTTTAATCAGTCTAATTGTCATCATTGCAACTACAAATACATATTTGCCTTTTTTTTATATTGAATTGATATATCTAATAGTGAAACACACATTTTATCTTTTTGTCATATTCTCTCTGGATCCAAGTTTCATATTAATTACTAACCTTGGTTTCGAATCCAATCCAGCTCGTATACTTACTTTATAGTAATGTAAACATATTCCTCTTAGTAAAATCCACTATTTATTTGCTTAATTAAGTTCTAACTTCAGAAAACAACTTTCGATATATTTTCAAAATAGATACGTTTAACTAGAACCCTATACTTGTATTGTATTGACTATACTAATCACATGTTTAGCTAAACTTTTAACCCTCTTTCTCATATTGTTGTCTACACACACACATATATATATATATATATATATATATATTATTACTATTACTATTACTATTATTATTATTATTATTATTATTATTATTATTATTATTATTATTATTATTATTATTATTATTATTATTATTATATGTGTGGGCCCTCGGGGGCAAAAGTGAAATTACACTAATTTTAACGTTTTTTTACTAATTTCATGAAAATAACGTTAAAAGCGGGGTACAATTAATCATGCATCATGTAGTGTCGTTGATAGTCGAAAGACAATGGAGTACATGCACTAATTAACCTTTTTGCCGAGAGTTATGCGTCTTATGTCCAAGGCTTGATGCAAACAACTATGGAGTCGGGGGTCTCACTGAAAGCAGCCTCTCTAGTCCTATGGGGTAGAGGTAAGATTGTCTACATCTTAACTTTGCTTATAGGCAAGGTTGTCTACAACTTACCCATAAAAACGATCATTATGTAAACCCAACTTTAGCATCAATTTTACTTTTCTAAGGGTAAGAGGGGTGGAAGCGGGGTGATGTACGGGGAATGTTTTTGCCGCGAGGGGTTTGTGCCACCAACACCAATTTTCCGCGCGGTGAAGGAGGTGAGTGGTGACTACTCACCGCATGCGGGGAAGAGGATGGAGAGGGGTAATGGTGGACCCCACTCTTTTTCAACCAATCATGCATTTAAAAAAAAATAGTTTGGGTGAAACCACCCCTTATGTTTTTTGGGCAAGAGTGGTGTATAAGAGGGGAATGGACATGACACTTCATGATTGGGTGGGTGAAAATTTTCCCCCCATCTCATGAGGAGTGCACCCCCTTCACCCCACATACAGCAACTCTTCCCCAATTCAAATCCTCCCCGCACGGCAATATTTGATGGCAGCGGTTGCGGCAAAGGGGTTCACCGCTCCCTTTGCCGCTTCCACCCCGTATACGCTAATAGTTAGGTAAAACATTTAACTTTGGGTTCTAACTTTTATGAATCTGGATGGAGTAAATTTGTTAGGTCAACATTTAGCTACTTGACTTAATACAATAGTACACATGTTTTTCAACAAAAAAACGTTCAAAATTTCATCTTTTTAATTATAACTAACGAATTATCAATAAGCTTTCTTAACTATTCCGTATTGATACATGGATTTCAATTTTCAAACAAAATATTTTGAACTTCCAAAACATGGATGCATGTATTTTTTTCCCAACATCCTTTTTTTCTATATTAAGGGGCTGTTTGGTAGCCTCTTAATCCATTCAGAGGCTGTCTCTTAATGAAATCATTTTGTGGCCCTTATGTCTGAATGAATAAGAGGTAACCTTATGTCTGACTGGATAAGAGGTAACATCTGAATGGTAAATCATCACATGTCACATTCTTCTACATTATCTTTGTTAAACTCTTAAATGATTTCATTAAGAGGTAGCCTCTTAATGTCATTCAGATGCTGCCAAACAGCCCCTAAGTGTTAACCTTTTATTTTTAACGGCTTAAATTACACTAAATCCGTCTACAGCGGAGCTCGAACCCTTAACCTCAAGAAGAGGCAGGGGCGGACTTAGAGAGTAATTAGCCGTAGCACGGGCTACGGCTCAACTTTGTACCGGTAGTGTAAAATTTGTATTTTTTTTTTTCGATTTTTATACAAAGGACACCCCTACACAACTACGAGGACACCCCTAAAAAATTGTAAGCCCTTGCAGTTGTAAATAATAAGCCCAAATCAGTTTATTAAAGCCCAGTTATGAAGAGTAAGCATTCAATAATGAAGATTGTATATAATGTATATAATAAGCCCAACCAATTATTATTAAAGCACAGTTATAATGTTATATGTTAGCCCAAACCAGTTATAATGTTATATGTTAGCCTAGTTATAATGTTATATGTCGCAGGGATACCAGACGTCGACTCAGAGGACTGTGATTGTGAAACGGGAACGCATAGGTCTTGTCCTTCAGTTTATCGGGTAGTGAAGCTAGCTTTGCTTTTACCGGTTGCAACCGCAACCGTTGAAAGATATTTTACTTTGTTTATTTATTGTCTAAGTATTTGTTTTATTTTATTTATTTATTGTCGTTTTTTTAGTCATTGTATAATTGCACGGTTAAATTTTTTTTAGGATACCCCTGATTTAATGTTCTAGTTCCGCCACTGAGATGAGGAACACCTTAACTACAATAATTGTACTAACTGGACCCGACCCCCCCCCCCCCATTAGCTATTTTGACTGTTTGAGGTCACAAGTAATATATGCATCACCAAGAATGCTTTTGGTTCGATCACTAACCAAATGTGATCATGCTAGCCAAGTTATGTTGGGGACGTTATTGTAATATTGATCAATCAAAATATACTATTTAGTTCTAATAAATTTTTAATTGCATATTGATCAATCAAAATATACTAATTAGTTTTTTTTTTTTTTTTTTTTTGTAACATATCCCACAAAGCCCCAAAGCCTTATATTTTAAAGGAAAACCACTCAAAGCTCTTTTTGTAACTATCCCACAAAGCCCCAAAACCTTTTATTTTAAAGGAAAATCACTCAAAGTTGTTCTAATCTTTTAACTCAAAGTCTTCTAATACAAATAAAAATTAAGATCTTTTCGAATTATCGAATTAAAAAATGCTGACGTGTTAATTGGTGTTTTAATCTTTTAACTCAAAAGTGTTCTAATACAAAAGAGAAAATGAAGGGTCGCTACTGGGAGGGTGACTTCTGGCAACGTGACTACCGGAGCGAGTGGGGCGGTTGATGCTCTAGAAGGCGTTTCAACCCCATGGATGAGTCACAGATGTCTTCGTCCCTAAGAAGGACATGGAGGGTGACATCTTTGGGTTTGTTAGGTATGAAGATGTAGGGGGTGTGAAAGAAACTCTTTTTTGGATGCACATGGTAAAGATCTGGGAGACTTCTTTGCAGGTGGTGCTAGCAAAATATGACTCATGTCACCGTCGGTTTGATGCGGGAAAATGAAGATTGATGAAGGGGGACCGTCCAAATACCATGTTTTTGATAACCAATATGATATCGCTAACCATCGGGCAGAACTTAAGGCGAATAAGTCCTATAGCGGTTGTTTCGCCAATGAAATTCCTCCAAGACCTTCTATGGATTCTGCTGTGTCGAAGTCGCTCGTTGTCGAAGAGGATGGTGCTTGGTATCCAAACCATTGCATCGATAGGTCGGTTATTACTGTCACTAAAGATATCTAGTCTCTTCATTCGTCTTGGGTGACGGTGGACAAAGCCGGGTTCAAGGAGGTTTTCGTTTCGTATATCGGGGGGCTAGGGGTTCTTATTGCTTTTAAAGATGATGTTGAGGCAACCCGATTATTGCAAGAACACTCAAGGGATTGCGGAGCTGTTTTTTATTCGGTTGATCATTGGTCAGGTCAGTCGCTCCCTAGTGATCGTATTTTTGGCCTGCGCATCGTTGGTGTTCCGTTGAAAATTACGGAGGGTCATCTGTTTGACCAGATAGGTGGCCTTTTTGGAAGGGTTGTCTGGATATCAGAATTTTCTTTTCTTGGGAACACGTGGATAACTCAGATGGAATTACTTATGTTGTCCGACCCTCGAGGAAGAGGGTTGATGAACGGGTTTCTATTTGCTGGAAAGGCTCATCCTATGAAGTTTGGGTCTTTGAAGATACCTCTCCATGGGAACCAGAAGTTGAGACTCCGACGTCGGATGTGGGCCCAGAGATCTGGAGGAGGGTGAATTTCGCCGGGAAGATGTTTCGGATTCCGCCGTAGGGGAGATGAATGCTCAGTGCAAGGGAAGTGAACAGTTACATAGGGAAGGGAATGTTCTTAATCATGCGCCACCATTTTTTCGAATCCAGAGTTTATGTGGCAGGAACTTTTTGGGGATGTGGATTCAGTGGTGGAGTCCGGTAAGATCTTCAAGTCTGTTTCTACAAAACAAGGGAGGGGTTCACCAGGTAGGAGAGGTTCCCATGTTAAGTCTTTGGGCTCCTCTCCTAACCCCCAAGCGTGTGAAAGGCCCTGGTGTGATGTTGTGCCGGAATATTGGTCTAAGCCGATTGGGCTGGTCCTGTCCTTTAACGAGCCCAGCCCCCCGGTTGAACCTAATTCTGCCTGTTCCCCTATACCGTGCCAGCGGACCAACGAGCATTCTAGTGCGTTTTTGGCTACTCATGTGCTCGGACACCGAGACCCACACGCCCATGGATGCAACCCACATGCCCATGTGCTGCCAAAACTCATAATTTTAACCTATTATTCCAACTTTTGGTCCCAAATTTTAACCAACTTGCTCGAGTCAACTCCGAACATATTCATGCCTGATATTTATGATGTGTGACAATAAACCCTAACATATCATCCAAAATGGCACTAATTAACCTTGAATGTCCTTCATTGATCCTAATCGATTATCACTTTAGCAAGACTAGCCCTAATTTGCACTCACTTACACTAATAGACCATGATTGCCCCTAGTTGATCATAATTAACACAGTAACTGATCCTATCTACCCGTAATTGATTAATATTTTTTATTGATTTTTTACCACGATTTATCCTTTATACAATAAATTTTGGCACAAGTTTTTTTTTTGTCTTGTTGCAGTCGATTTTGCAATTTACTTTTCTAAATATATTTATATTTTGGCCGGTTTTGTGACCATACTTATTTATCTTTTTGAGGCTGGTCTTTTGATCATATATAGTTTTATTTAGGCTATTACTATTCTCACATGTCTACATCTTATTTTCATACTCTTTTTCACTCTATCTCTCTCTATATATCTATGTATGTATAAAGATAGAGGAAATGTATGTGTGAATATTAATTCTATTCATTTATTTTATTTTCGAATATTAAAAAGTGGGATCGAATTTGCCACTATTATTTTTGTATTCAATTATAAAAAATGATCACTTTTTTAATCTTTTTTGTTTCTATAATATTATTGGCAACCGGTTTTGCTACCATTTTCTATCAGTAGCTAGGTAAGTGACCATTCATGTTAGCCTCTAGACGGTCTCTATGTATAAAACCTTTTGACGTAATTATTTTTTTTTTGCTTTTTTAAAATTACTGATTGCTTTTGTGACAAATTTGTTTTCGGTCGTTATTTTTGAACAATTTTTTTTTTGTGTTTGTCGCTAATTTGCAAATAATTTTGTTTCTGTCAGATAATTTTTGCGACCATTTGGTTTCAGTCGCTAATGATGCAACCATTTTTGTCGGTTGTAAATTCGGGTCTCTTTTGCTTTTTTATGTAGTAGCATCTACTCATGTATAGTTCTATTTACACATGATTTGCACATATGTAAGTTATATTAATAACCAAACTACATTTATGTGTGTATATATTAATATAAAGAGACAAATATTACATTTCATATGTGTAAATTATATGAATAAACAAACTACATTTATGTGTGTGTATATTTCTATATATCTTAAATTACAATGATGGTGGATTTTCCACTATCACCCTTAATTTTGGGTGATTTTCCAATATTACCCTTTAACTTTGAAAATTTTGTTTTTAACATATACTTTTATAAGTTACATTTTTGACAAATAGAAATTTTCTTCTGACCTTCTACTTTTGTAACTTACATTTTTGGTCTATACTTTGGTAATTAAGTTTTTAGCCCATATGCTTTATACCGACCCTTCAACATTTAAACTTTGCATTTTTATGTTTTATATATCTTAAAGTACAATGACGGTGGATTTTCCACTATCAACTTTGGTTGATTTTCCACTATCACCCTTTAACTTTGAAAATTTTCACTTTTAACATATAATTTACATTTTTGATATATAGAATTTTTCTTTTGACCTTCTACTTTTGTAACTTACATTTTTGGTCCGTACTTTGGTAATTAAGTTTTTAGCTCATATGCTTTATACCGACACTTCAACTTTTAAACTTTGCATTTTTATGTTTTGGCGTAAATTTGATATACACTTTCGTGCTTTATTTTGTATGTTTGCTACATACGAATGGGGTTGCATATAATACGTTTTGACTTGACAAGATAAATTCGAGTTAGTCAGGTTGCATATAATACGTTATGATTGTACGGTATAAACTCGATTTACTTTACGTTTTGATCCAGTCGTAATGCAACTATAGGTTACATTGAGTTCAATCGGATACGCCGGAACGTGTGTTTTCATATGATTAACACTTTGTATAACGCTTGGACTAATCCGTTCGATGTTTGTGATGTACCCACGCCACAACGTGCGCGGTAATTATTACAAGTTATAATATAAAGAGACATATATATTTCAGGGTAGAGGATCCTGTAAAAAGTGCTCAAAGTGTGAGAAGTGTAAGAAGTGTATTATAACACTATATATAATACTATATAACACCATATAAACACCGTATAACAATATATAACACCATATAATACCATATAACACTATATAAAACTATATATCATTATATAACAAATATAACACTATAGGTTGTCTGATAGCATGTCTATTATAGATGTATAGTGTTATATTTGTTATATAATGATATATAGCGTTGCATAGTGTTATATGGTATTATATGGTGTTACATATTGTTATACGATGTTTATATGGTGTTATATAGTATTATATATAATGTTATAATACACTTCTTACACTTCTCACACTTTGAGCACTTTTTACACTATCTTTACCCTATATTTCATTTCAATAGTTTTCTTTTATTCTTGAGTTAATTACATTTTTCGTCCCTATGGTTTGTCAAAAATCACTATTTCAGTCCATTAGTTTAAAAATTGCGAAAACAGTCTCTATGGTTTCACTTTTTTAACTATTACAGTCCACCAACTTAACTCCATCCATTATTACGTTAACTTTGGGTGAAATGACGAAATTACCCATGTGGTTTATTTAAAAAAACGCTGGTGATAGGTTTCGAACTTGTGCCCTGTGCTTTGAAATGTGATTGTGAAACCAATAGGCCATGTATCGAAATTGTGATTGAATTCAAATTGTTTTCCTTATAACATGGCCTATTAATCATCATCTTCCCCTAATCAAAACCTTTCATCTTTATCAATGGCAAAAGCCACCATCAACAACCCAACAAAATTTTACACGTTTCATCTTCAATTAAATCTCTTATTCAACAACAATTACTTAATCAACAGTAATGTTTCGCCTATTAAGCTACAATTAGCAATTATACATCACCAGATTCAAATTCCAAACATCAATGACATCAAAGTTACGTATTCAACAACATTTTCTAAAAAATCTAGCAAACAAATTCGCCAGCTATATAATTAAACCTAAATTTTGAAAAAATTTAAAAAATCCTCAGCAGCAAGGTACAAGAGAACAATAGCGAGGTAAACCAGAGCACCGGTACCGACACGCTTAGCATACTAGCCTACTTTCAGGTACCGGCCGATTCTACCGACGGGGAACTGGAGGCCGGATTTGACGGACTGGGTGACCGGTTTTTTTGGACTGGCTTTCATCAAAATTTTGTTGAAGATGAAAGGTGTAAAATTTTGTTGGGTTGTTGATGGTGGCTTCTGCCATTGATAAAGATGAAAGAAATTGATTAGGAGAAGATGATGATGGATAGGCCATGTTATAAGGAAAACAATTTGAATTTAATAACAATCTGAATACATGGCCTATTGGTTTAACAACCACATTTCAAAGCAAACGTCAAACCTTTCACCATTGTTTTTTTTTAAATTAAACAACAGGGGCAATTTGGTCATTTCACTAAAAGTTAACATAGGAACTGTTTTCGTAATTTTTAAACTAATAGACTGAAATAGTGACTTTTGACAAATCACAAGGACGAAAAATGTAATTAACTCTTTATTCTAAGAACTTTAAGATTGAAAAAACAAATTACTCATTTTGCTTTACATGTTCTCGCAAAATTTGATGTCCACGCCTGTCATTAGTTCTAATAATATATGTAACAAATAATTAATAATACGAAATTCCAATTGCTTAACTCATCTATTTATGACTCGAAACAAATTAATGAAGATAATTCGACTCCTTTACGAAATTAACCAATACAAGTCCCATTATGGGCAAATGGTATAGATTTAAATTACTGTTCTACAAACAATTGCTAACATAGCAGGCTCAAAGCTAATTTTGTACTCTTAAACAATATAGATCTACCTCAACAATTACCTCAGCCGTCAGGAGTAACCTCTATACAAAATTAATATTACTGTTAAAACATCATGAGCTCCAAGCGTCGCGCCCGGGCCCAGACAACTTGTCCAAAGAATTGGTAGGTTTCACTTGAAAAAATCACTAGAAATTGGTTCCACAATGACACATGTAATAAATCTTAGATAATCTATATTAGTTAGGGCTTATTGTAATATTATTACGATAGATAACACAACCATCTTCTGTGTAACATTAATGCATCATCCAATTGGCATAGTTGTCATAACCAACTGGAGTGGTAACTACCATACAAAGGAAACTGGTAAAACTACAGTTATGGTTTTATTACATAAGTACATGTGCACTTCCTTTAATTGCTATTAACTTTTTATTCTTTGTATCCCAAGTTGTTTGCAGGAATTTTGATGAATAGATCAAGTCAGATAACTAATCATTCTTATCAGCAAAACTATAGAACTATTAATCTCGATAATTATGAGAGGGGCGCAGGCCAACAAACAAGTCTGTTTCCACCTCCGAAAACGGGCTACTTTGGCTTCTTGTAATCACATCTTTCTCCTTCACATAATGCTGGGGTGAAATTCTATCACGCTGATATAATTCAAAGATAAATATTATACCATACTCTTTCTTTGTACAGAAAAAAAGGCTAAAGAGAAGGTACCGTTTATGATGGAAAAAATGTACCTTTTGGCATAAAATTGCAGTTTCTTGCACTAATCTTGCATTTTCTTCCATGAGGTATCTTTCCTGAAGATGAAAAGGGTGTAAAAGCAAGATACTATATGATTGCTAGAAGGATAGCACAATGCAAACCTTTGCTTTCAGTTTTTCAGTTTGTTCTTTAAATAAATGAGCCTGAAATCAAGACAAGAAATTAGGTTAACCAATAAAAACTTATACATTATATATAAGACTATCCCAAATGCTCCTATGTGGAGAAAAATTCTTGGGATCAAAGGTGACATGGAGAGGAGGAAAAGGAGACAGATAAGAGAATATATACAAAAGGGGGAGCTATCTTGAGAATTATATATTATTCCGAAAACTTACCATGAAAACTCATGACAAAACCAGTCAAAATAAAAAAAAACACAAAACCATTATTATTATAAACATCATACCAAAAAACAATTTACACATTTAAATTTAGATGTATTTTTAAATAAAAAAAATTACACACATGAGTTTACCATTTATACATATGTAAGTTTTTATCATTTACACATGTAAAAAAACATTTCCAACAGTAATTTAGAGCAGGGCCGGCTCAAAATTTTCTAAATTTTTCTAGGCCCAAAGCGGATAGCAAAATTGGGGCCCTTTTTGTAAACGAAAAAAATTGTTATAAATCCTATTATTCTTATATCATCTTTGTATACGCATAATTATAGATCATAAACCTCAATTTTAACAATCTCAAAGTCAAAATTACCAACATATAATATATTTTCTTAGAATTTGAGGCCCTAAGAAAATTGAGGCCTAAAGCTTTTGCTTTATTTCACTCCCCCTTAAGCCGGCCCTGATTTAGAGAAGAACAAAATGGAGAGTTTATCCATTTTTAAGGTTGTATTTTAATTAATAACAATAATGGTTATGTAAAAGAAAAGGTTTATCTGCGTTTTTCCTATTTCAAGCTAAATCATCCCTATATATAACTAAAAAGTTTACACATAATACAATACATATTATTTAGTTATTTATTATAACTTTTTAGATAACAATAACTATTATACAAATACGTATATTAAATATATATTAAATAAAAATTATCTAAAATAATAGAAGGTTCACAGCCAGCTCGAGCCTAATAAGTGAAGCTCGTGCTCCGACTCGTTTATTAAACAAGCAAATTTTAAGGCTAAAATTGGTTAAAGCTCGGCTCAATTCGAGGTTTTTAGCATGATTATCTCAAGGGATATCAACGCATTCTTCTAACGTACATAACATATGTACCTTTCTTTCCCTGATGGTTCTCAATGCATGTTCCAGCTTACTGTCTAACTCGATTACTTCATCCAGTGAACATGATACTAAGTCTTGTCCCAGATACTTCCTAACCATATCAACCATTTAAATGTGAAAAAAAAGAGCTTATAAAATGGGAAGATGTGCAGAAATGTATAATCTAACACAAACCGTCGTGAAGCTTCGAGTTGCTCTAGCTTTTGTTGAATGATGGCAGATTCTTTCTTCAGTTTCTGCAAAATGATAATCTGTTTATATATGTTAGGGATGGTTATGAGACCAGAATGTTTAGAATCTTGACCTGAGTGTTTACTTCAGTTTCAGGAATGCAGTTTTCATCTTTCTTAACATGTTCACGATACCTCTCTATAGTCTTCCGCATGCTACAACATGGTGATACAAATACGAATCTCAGGGATCCCTCATGCAATGATTTATGTAGTTGGTGTAAAATTATATGATATGTGAACAAGATAAAAGTCGTTATTCATATATTATTTTTCTGGATATACTATAATTTGTGTATTGAGATAAAAAATAATGATAATAACCATCTAAGGGGCAAACCCGGTGCACGAAACTCCTACATGCTCGCGCAAGCCTGGGAGGGGGTCGGTGTAACAGGCTGTTTACACGATTCGAACATCTGACCTCCAGGATAATCTTTTAAATGATTTATTGGGCTCATTGACCACAAGTGATGTCCCGAAGACAGCTTCTAGACATACAACTAAAACAGCTAAAGAAAGCACACATCACATGATCTTAATCAAGGCTACATGAAATAAGCTTTGGCCCAGGAGACTGACCTGACATATCCTAGCCATAAACGATGGATACTAGGCGCTGTGCGTATCGACCTGTGCAGTGTTGTAGCTAACGCATTAAATATCCCGCCTGGGGAGTAGGTTCGCAAGAATGAAACTTAAAGTAATTGATGGGGGCCCGCCAATGGTGAAACATATTGAGATTGACAGATTCCTTCAACACAATGGTGTTGGACTAGATTGAATGCAAAGAATTGATACACATAAATTTAAACAAATACAAGTTATAATATATTAGCCTATTAGGGTTAGGCCCATAAGCAATGAGGTTTTATATCACATAAAGGTAGTGTTTGGTATGCATGAATGAGAGGTGGAATGGAATAAATGATTACGAGAGAATAAAGAAAAGAGTTTTGGTTGGTCAATGGAATGGAATCACCCATTCCAAAAGACATTCTATTCCCTCAAAATCATTCCTTCCACCCCCCATGTTTTTTTTCCATTCCATCCCCTCTTGCACCATTCATCAACAACACCACAACCCACGACCTTCGCCACAACCCACCACCACCCACCACCGACGCCACCCGCCACCGCCACCACCTCACCCCGACAGCCACCGCCGCCGCCGCCACCTTTGCTGCCACCCACCACCAACGGCCACCTTGTCGCCACCACCACTTGTCGTCACCACCGCACCGCCACTCGCCACCGCCACCACCACCCATTGCCGCTGCCGACAACCACCGCCACCACCTATAACCACCCACAATCACTACCACCGACTACTACCACCACTCACCGCTAATTTATTACTATGTTTTTCTTGCCTACCAAACAATACACAATAATAATTCATTCCATTCACATGGTAACCAAACAAGACATGGAATGGTAATGATCCATTGCATTCACTCGTCCATTTTATTCCTTCGTCCATTCCATTACCTCATACCAAACATACCGAAAATGTATATCAGTGTTGGAAAAATCGAGATTAATCGGCAACTAGTCGGTGATTAGTCGCTAGTCGGCCGGTATGTGATTAATTTTTAGGTGATCGGTGAATTAATCGTTGGTCGGCCCTAATCGGGCCCTGGTCGGCCAGAAATAGGTTCTAGTCGGCCAGAGAATAGGCGATTCCGACGGCCAAAATCTGTAAATTTCGGTGTTTTATTTTTTGTACTTAAAAAATGTGCATAGGGGATCACAACCTTTCTACTTGAAAAATTACATACAAAAATCTCAATTCGATTAATCCTGATTAATCACTAGTTGATTCCCCACCAACCGACTAATGGCTAACAATTCTTACGACCATGATATATACATGGGTAATTATATCCTAGAGAACACTAAATTATTACATGAACAAAAGAACATTTCTAAATCATTTTTTTACCAATGATAATTCACATTTTCTTTAATATTAATTTTCTTATATTTACATGCGTACCTTAAAGCTAAAACATTAAACAAATTTATACATGTATCTTTAATTTTATACCGTTTACCTACACTTGTTTCAGTTATTTTGTCTATAAATGTGTAGGTTATACACGTAAATGAACAATCAAACTAACTCATTCAATCATTATATTATTTTAGAATTTCAATAGAAGGGAGTTTGAAACGATAACCATTACATTTATACAATTTTCTATATTTTTTTTACGATTTAGAATTGAAACATAGAATGGTTCATTTTAATTTCTTTTGTTATCACAATAATTTATGTTCTGCTAGATCTCTATAACCCATTTGGTGTACCCCTCTCTTGTAATATTAAAGAAATTAACCCCAAGTTAGTCACCTTTGTATTCATTTGATTAGGGCTGGGAACGAATCGAATGTTCAGCAAATAGTTTATGAACCGTTTGGTGGAAAGTTCGTTTACGTTCGTTTGTTTAATCAATGAACGAACATGAACAAGAAATTTCGTTCGATTAGTTAAATATGAATGAACACGAACATATGTCTCGTTCGTTCAATTGTGGTCGTGAACGTTCGGTAATATGTTCGGGAACATTCTTCCATGGTTGTTTGTTTAGGTTGTTCATTAAAGATTTTTTAGCATTTATTTTTTTTAAACTTTTTTTATTCTTTAATTCTTATTTATCTCATTACCTAAACAAATAAAATAGAAAACATTATCTCCACCCTGTTTATGCACCGTTCCCCTTTCCTTCTCATTATTCGCATCGAAAAATATTGTCGACCTTCGTTTAACGATTAGGGCTTCAAGGCCTAGCACCGCTCCCTCTCACAATCCATCTCTAGCCACCGCTTCTATCCTTAATGAACGGACACGAACATAAAATCTCAGTCGATAAGTGTTCATGAACCGTTCGTAAACACATTATAACCTTAACGAACGAAAATGAACAATTCGTTCGATTCGTTTACAGCCTACAATTGATTGATTAGTGTCAACTAGGAAAAGACACTCGTGGGGTTTTCTCTCCAAGTTTATTGACGGACCGATTCTCCATATACTTTGTTTTACACTAATGAGCGAGTCCTATCCGAGTCAGTTTTTCAAGGTTTCACTATTTTTTTTGAACGACCAACAGAATCAATCCCGAGCACTCTCGAGGCACCCATTGGACAAACGGAGTACTCCGAGAGTAACCCGAGTCCATCACCAATTCCGAGGAAAACCCAGTAACTCATCGGCCCGTAAGCACGACGTTGAAATTACCAGTAAAACCCGTTTGACTCAAGGATCCAACCCAGGTTTCCTTGGGTCTCCTGTCATTGCCCATCAGTGCTTTACTCTGCACCAAGTAGGAGTCGAACCTGCATCTCTCAAGAGAAATGCAAGCCTTCCACCACTTGATCCCTATTACACTTAGGTTTTCTTAACAATAAACGAATGAAGCTATTTGGCATTTTTAAGTTTTATATCTTGAAACAAAAACCCAATATGACTTGCCTGTTCGTACTCTGAGAAGTAATAATTGATTGAGTATTTTTTATACATCATTTGTTGACTACATGTCAACCCAAGGCATATTACACCAATCCTCCTGCCCTAGAACTATATAACAAAAAGCTACTCTTACAAGTTAATCAGTCCTAAAGCCCTCTAATGTGTCTTTCTAAGTTATTCTCATCTTCAAAAAGATTACACATGTTACTCTCCTAGTCTCAACACATATTACATGACAAGTGATGTACCTCTTTTTTTTTTTTTTTTTTTTTTTTTTTTTTTTTTTTTATCATCAAGAGTATTTTTCTGAAAATTCACAAGCTCATCTAAACTAAATCATGATCTTCATCTTCTAGTATTTCTCCCCTACCCACTCACAATGTCGAGACTATGCCTCCATTTCCACCTTGAAAACCTACTGCATACCTCCTTGCCTTACGATTCCAACTACCGATGACCTTTCGGTAATAGATAATTTCATATAATCCACAAGATGATCCACCTATGACAGATCCTTTGGATAGTTCTTTCTCTAGCACAAGTCTTACAAACTTGGGATTTACCTTTTTTCCCAGGAACACAATCTATCACTAACTCTTATCCGATGTATTGATATTTAAGCTACGATCGTTTATAACTTACGTTTGTTGTCAATCTTGGGTATGTTCCTATTCCCATAACTACATGCATTGAGAGGCTTTATCCATCTTTGTGCGTAGAAAATGATTGATGAAGTGATAGCAGTATACTACACCAAGACTTAGGAACAAGTTCCATGACCTTGTTTAGAAACAAAATTTTGATTTCCCTAGATTTTTTTTTCCTTCCAAAAATAGGCCTAGATTGTAAACTTGATCGCTTTAAGGCCCACATGGTTACCAAAGGAAATGCCAAGATTTTCGGCCTTAGTTATAATGATACAGTTTCTCTTATTTCCAAAAATAATTAGCATGAATATTTTATTGTCTATCCTAGATTTTTTTTTCGAACCACCAACTTTTATAAAAACTATATACTAGCAGCCAAAGATCAAAACATACATTTAAAATGAGAAATTACACTACTGACTCCATCTTAAAACTTTAACACAGGACCTATTTTTAGTTCAAAAAAGCTTAGGGACTTCATGACTTCAATCACCTTTGAACCTATGGTCTGTGCTCGAGAAGATCGCCTCGTTTCTCGCATTCCAAAGCAAGCTATATATCATAATAATCCCTTGTAGAAATTTGTGTTTCTTCTTATCAATACAATTGAGCTTATGAAAATTCAAAAGATCCATAATTGAAAAGGCATAAATAGGTCACATTGCACCAAGTTGAGATTGCTTGCCAAACATAAGAGGCCAGAGAACAGGAGATAAGCAAATGTGAGGTTGATTCAGCATCATAATTGCAAATACCACAAAGAACCGAATCCAAATTAATGTTCCTGTGTGCGAGGTTTTCCCTTGTCGGGATGTGATCCAAGCTAGCTTTATTAGCCGACGATGTCCAATCGCCTTGTAAAGAACTTTTTCATTGAGGCAACCCTAAAGATGCCATCCCTTTCCTTGGTCCAAATCCATTGTTCCATATCACTTGTTAACTGAACCGGCTGCACCCAAGCAAATGAAACTTGGTAGAAAAAGAGGGGTCTGGTGCATTTTGGTTTCCATCTCCAAGCCCAGGCTGTAGAGACTGACTCAAAACACTCAGCAACCGATTCATTTTTGGTCCCTCATAAACTAATATTAAAAAAAAGCATTCTACATGGTAATCTACAGTAAGCAACAATTAGATCTGCTAGGAAACATGATTACATGCCATCCAGATAAGACAAACTTAACAACGTTCACATACTTGTATGTTCAATATGGTAAGTTAGAAGAGCATTTGTTAAAAGTTGTGACCTACAAGAACAACTGTTAGCGAACTAAATGTTTATGATCACCATATATAAACATAAGAACTGTAATCAGGATCGAAAATCAAGACTTAAATTTCAGATGCTAGCTAGTGAACACGTATACAACTTGTGATCTAATAGACATTAAAGAAGTACACGAAGGATTTAAACCTCACTATTAGGCTATGTGGGGTAGTCATGACCCGAACGACCATCACCACCCTCCACGTTAGCGTCATGTCACCCCATCCTCATCCACCAACCTAATCTACCACCTTATATGGTGTGGATCATGACCCCCACTATCATCCACTATCCTCTCCCCACCAATCAAAATCTCCTTATTAATTAAAAGAGGGTCATGTTGTCATGGATTAAACCTTGCGAACCACCATGGTTTGGGAAAAGATCAACTGAGTTTTGATCAAACCATGTCCCACGTGGCAATCCATGATCTAATTAGTGCTATGGTCGAAAATCGCAGTGAGAATGATGCCCAATAACAGTCTGCTCCTCTTCACCTAGTTTAGACTATGACCAACATCCTGAAGTTCTAATCCCTCACATACTAAAGTATGAGGGTTGTTTAGTAATTAGTTATTAGATAGTTTATATTAGAATTAGGTTAGTTATGAAGTACAAGGGCCAAAGGTGAAAAGATGGAAGATTGTAACCAACTCAATTAAAGCATATGACTCCTCCTAGAGTCGCACCTGTTGATCGACGATAACAAGGGGAGAAGCAGGAGACACACCTCTTCATCATACAATCTCATCCACAAGTTCAAGAGACATACCTATTCGGAAGAGACACGTCTATTGATTCGCACCTGTTCGGTTAGTATAAATAGGGTTTGTATGTTTCAGTTGTAATCATCAGAATCACTTATACTTTCACATTTAATATAGTTATTCATTCGATTGTTCATAGTTTATCATTATGTTCGTGCTCATAAGGGTTCTGACCAACAGTGGTATCAGAGCACATGTATCAAATCTAGGAAGAAGAAGAATCCCGATTGAAATCATCATAACCAGGTTCTCTCGAATTTATTTTTTTAGGTAAGTACTGGTTTCATAATTGAATTGCAGATTGATTGATTGATTGCAATCAAAGATTTCGTTTGTTTGAATTCTTTTTTTTAAATTCAAATCTCAAATCAAATCAGGGAGAATCGAATTTTTCTATTAAATCAAATCAGTAAGAATCGATTATGCCATTTTTAGGAATTAAAAAAAACAAATTTGTCTTTTTAAAATAACATAAGTATGTTTTAGAAAAGAACGCAGTTCAAAACAAATAGCAAATTAGTCATTCGAGAAAACCTGTGTGGAAAAACCTTCATGGTACAAAAAAATCTTGTGTGGTACAAATCCTCCGTGGTGAAAATTAACCTTTGTGGTGCTAAGACTTGTGTCGCACCTGTGTGGTAAAGAAGACCTGTGTGGCAAGGAAGACCTGTGTGGCAATCAAAAACCTGTGTGGCAAGGAAGACATGTGTGGCAATCAAAAAACCTGTGTGGTACGAGGAAGTTGAAAAACCTGTGTGGTGCAAGCAAGAAGAAAGATTGAGGAATAGCAAGAAAATCTTGAAGTAAAGCAAGAAAGATAGGAAAGAAAAAGACTAAGAACGTAAATTAGAAAGGAAGTATGTCAGGAAAAGACGACAAAGAAAGCACGTCAACGTCAATTCGCAAGCAAGGAAATATATCTCTTCAATGCCCAAAGTTGACTCAATCGAATTACACTTAGTGGGAAATCCTAATGGAAACGATCTTGAAGGCATATAGTCTGTGGGATACGGTTGTTTCAAAAGAAGGGGTAGATGAGAAAAAGGCGCATACGACGAAAGCAATGATTTTCCAAACATTACCGGGAGATATTCTAATGCAAGTTGCGCAATACGAAAGTGCAAAGGAAGTTTGGGATGCAATCAAAGTTCGATATCTTGGAGCCGATATAGTTCAGAAAGCGCGTCTGCAAACTTTGAGAAGCGAATTAGAAGCCTTAAAGACGGGAGAAAACGAAACAGTAATTAGTTTCGCAAGCAAGTTGGGTGGTATACAATCCAAGTTTAAAAGCCTCAGCACCACCATTAAAGATAAGAATATTGTAAAGAAGTTACTTATCTCCATAACAAAGAATTTTCTACCAATTGTGGCATCCATCGAGCAGTATTCAGAAATAGATAAAATGATATTTGAAGAAGCAGTGGGTAGGATTACAACATTTGAAGAATGCCTTAAGAGCCAAAACGAACCGAAGAACAATAATCTCTTAATGGCAAGTTTAGAAAATCATTCCGGAAATTGGCAATCATGGAAACGGACATGGAGATAAAGTCAAGGTAGAGGACGTGGACGAAATATCGATCGAGGAAATAGAGACAAGAGCGAGTTCAAGTGTTACGAATGTGGTGAATTCGGTTATTTTGTATACGAGTGTAGCAAGCGTAAAGACAAAGAAAAAGAGAAGGACAAAGAGGCTCATCTAGCGTTGGAAAAAAAAACCAATGCTATTACAAGTCAAGCAAGTTCAAAACGTACAACAACTCAAGGATGTTCGTGATTAGGGGTGAATGAAGTTCTATTCCCTCACATCCTAAAGTACGAGGGTTGTTTAGTAATTACTTATTAGATAGTTTATATTAGAATTAGGTTAGTTATGAAGTACAAGGGCCAAAGGTGGAAAGATGGAAGATTGTAACCAACTCAATTAAAGGATACGATCCCTCCTGGAGTCACACCTGTTGATCGACGACAACAAGGGGAGAAGCAGCAAACACACCTCTTCATCATACAATATCATCTACAAGTTCAAGATACATACCTATTCGCGAAGAGACACATTTATTGATTCGCACCTGTTCGTTTAGTATAAATAGGGTTTGTATGTTTCAATTGTAATCATCAGAATCACTTATACTTTCACATTCAATATAGTTATTCTTCGATTGTTCGTAGTTTATCATTGTATTCGTGTTCATAAGGGTTCTGACCAACACATCCAACATAAAGTCTGTGTACTCGATGGCACTAATGTCTCATATTTATCTTGGGTTTGTTAATCCAACTTCATGCCCATGGGCATGACGTGCTACGTCACATTGACGGTACCAAGCCCCCACCAAAGGTGATCCACTCTTTGAATCCCATTGGTTCGAGCCCTGAACACCGAGTCCACTTAATACAAAGCATGAACCCTTATTCCAAATATTTTTTTTTGAACAATAAGGATTATTTATGCCAATTCCTTGGAGCTTGACAAGGGTTATTGGGCCGCTTCTTTGGAGGTTGATTACACTGACCTCACACTCCGTTTAATGCCCTCCTTTCACGCCTATTGCCAAAACTTCGGGATATAGCCGACCTATTATCTGATGTTGGCTACCTGGTCACCGAAAAACGCTTGGTCCTTCAATTGGCTTAAGGGTCACCCACTAAGCTTGATGTTACAGCTGCATTCATCAGCTAAAGTGTTCTCTTTTAAGAAATGGCATATTTAATGCTACACCTTGAATAACAAAGGCAATCGACATAGGAAATACGTGAGCCATCCCCTACCGTCGCTGCTACTACTCTGGACGCACCTCCTGATTATCTTCGAGACTCGCCAAATTGGATCCATCTGGGAATAAACGTTAATCCAAGTGTCCAAGATTCTTTTAAAACTTGTGGCCTAATGTTTGGTCGCAGCTCATTTGGTCAGCAGTGTGAATCATGGCCCACTCAACAATAGTAGTGTCTCCCTTAGCAACATTGGCCCACTACACCACAATAGTGGCCTGCATAATAACTAGTTATCCCACCCTACTGTATTGGATTTCCCCTCCACCATGCACGTACCCCCAACTAGCTGGTTTGGGCTACTCCTTGGCCCCCACGGCCCACCACATCTCGACCTACCTCTTCTGGTCAGCACGCCCAAACCCATCTCACCGAAAACAATACTATGCCTTCCAAGCCATGACTTTGGAAACCCACAATAATAGTTATTAACAATGGTGCATGGAGACGAGGGCTTCCAACCATCCTGAATAATAACTTGTGATTACGGTCTCTACCCAAGTTGTATCTATTAATTATAGGGATATTGGATTTAAATAACCCTAACTTTCACCAATTGGCCGATAACACTCCCAACTTTTGATTTGTACACCAGCACTCCCAACTTTCAACTTATTGGCCGATAACACTCCTTAACTAACTGAATCCTAACGCAGTTAGTTTTTGCTGATGTGGCCATTTTTTGCTGACGTGGCAGCTGGCGTGGCAGCTGACGTGACATTTTTGATGACTTGGCAGCTGATGTGGTATTTTTTTATGATGTGTCAGCTGACATCAGCTAACTGTGTTAGAGTTCTATTAGTTAGGGAGTGTTATCGGCCAATAAGTTGAAAGTTGGGAGTGCTGGTGTACAAATCGAAAGTTGGGAGTATTATTGGCCAATTGATGAAAGTTTATGTTATTTAAATCCAATATCCCTTAATTATATATTTGTCACAAATGGTAATGGCATACACTACTAGGTTAGGGCAACACCACTCTTAAAAACTCATCCAAACCCCTTGAACTTTAAAACATGTTTTACATACAAATTTCCCCTAAAGATATCATATAGGTTCGCTGATTCACCACTGAAAATCGGGTCTCTATTGAATTTGACTCTTTCGATTTTTCTATGAAGGGTTTTCAGGCTAGGAAAAACCCAAGCAGTCACAATAGCTCTAGTTACCTCTACCTTTTTACAAGTAATCAAATGTTATCTAATTTTGTGGCATCTTCTTCACCAACACAGCATGATCATCTAGGTCACCTAGGAATTCCCATCATGGAGTTTTTAACTTCTCATAGTTTTATTTCATGTAATAAAGCTAGCATTTTATCTTTTAGTTTGTCTTGCAATATTGCTAAAAATAAATTGTTGTTTTCTCTATCTACTTCTTGTACTTTGCTACCTTTTGACATCATAAATGAAGACTTATAGACTTCTCCACTCTCAAGTAAAAGTGGACACAAATATTAAATTTTAAATCCCATACTTTTGTGAAGTTTAAGCAATTCACACTTCATCAAAACACAATTCAACATGACCATTAAATATTTTCGTCTATCATGTCCACATACGTCCCAATAGAACAGAAAAGGCAAATGCATGATTCACAACTTAATCAAAATCATGTTGTCCCTAGTTACCCATGTCACCCATGTCAAAATCAAAATACAAATCATGATTCGCAACTTAATTAAAATCATGTTAATCCAAAACAAATCGTCACCCACGCCTACAAACAACAGCTCAGTCTACCAAATGTATGTTCCCCGCCTACCCACCTAATTATCGAGGTTATTGATGCCTAGATGTTTCAATGGGAATCCCGTAACTTTTGACAAATTAACATTTCCCTTTGCCTTTCACTCTAAACCAACTCTAATGACTAGCTTTCTTGAAATGGAACCATATCGAATACTTTTCCAATAGCCAATCCACTCAACTTCTGCTACCACACTTGCTTCCACACATGTTCTGGTCACTACAACCACCAAATCCGTTACTGCACCTTATCCACTGAGTTACTTCTCACTGATCCTACCAAACAACCTCCACCTATGACCAACCAACACCTCACCAACCTTAAGTTGCCTCTCCACATCAATTTACTTAACCAGATGATACCGACATCATCTTGTCCCTCTCACAGTCAACTACAATTACCATTATTCCCCCAATTGTAGAACAACCCTTCATAACGATCTAACAACCCCCTCGATCAACACATCCTATGAACACGCATTCTAAGGAAGGAAAACTCAGAACTCTCCCACCCATAAACCTTCCCAAAACCTTCTTACCCACCAACTTACCTCTTCCAAACCACAAACATGAGCTGGCATGCAACTCTGAGTGATGTATATAGGGCTTTCATAGATAACAATAGTTGGGAGCTGATTCTAAGAGCTACTTATGCTCGTGTGATCCTGTATATGTGATTGTTCTGGCATAAATTTAATGTAAATGATACCCTTCAAGGGTATAAAGCACGATTGGTTGTAAATGGGATAAGCCAACACATTGGCACTGACTGTGATGAAACGTCTAGTCTGCTTGTTACACCAACCACAACATGGACAATTCTTACCCTTGAAGTCTCTCGTTCTTGGCCAACCTACCAATTGGATGTCAAGAACGCATATTTACATGGGGATATTCAAGAAACTGTTTACATGTTTCAACCACCTGGATTTCATGAATCCTCCAAACAGACACACTTATACTCTCTTCGTAAGTCTCTTTTTGGCTTGGACAAACCCCAAGGGCATCAGGTTTGCCACATATCTCACAAGGTGCAAGTTCTAAAACACTACTAATGACACTTCAATATATGATTACTAGCAGGGCACTCGTATGGCTTACATCCTTTCATATGTTGATGAAAGGACCTTCACTGTTTCAAATGACCATCGTTTACATCAAATTATGTCTCCACTATCTAGGGAATTCACGATGACTGATATAGGTAAGCTTCACCATTTCCTTGGAGTTAAAGTTTACTAAAAAACAGTGGGCCATTTCTTCCCAAGATTCATATGTTGCAAATATACTTTTTCCTGTGTACATGCCAACTTGCAAACAAGCCTCCACTCTAGATGTTACTAACTCAAAACTGAGTGTTACTCATGGTGACATCTTATCTGATGGAACGTTGTAGCTCATCTTGTTCGGTACGTTACGATATTTGACTTTTACTAAGCCAGACATTCCTTACACCGTCCACCAAGTATGCCTTTATATGCATGCCCCACAAGAACCGCACTTCAATTATGTTAAAAAGCATTCTACGGTATCTAAAAGGCATCCTAAACCATGGTTGGCACATCACCCTTCTAAATCTTTGAATCCACCACTTACATTGATGTACACCTATAAATAGGGGTTGACTTGTAAATGAACACTTTTGTTATAGTTCACCTAGCATTGGATATGAGCATAAATGTATAGATGTGTATTATTTTGGTAAGTAATAAATGATGAGAGATGTTCCGCATTTGGTTTCTTTGTATTTCTTGGTGATTATATTACAACGTGTTAATCCATGTCAATCAGTCACCTATAACTTAAGTTTGAAGTACGATTACCATGGGGTTGCCAATGCGGTTATAGAGCCAAGATGGCTACAAAATATCCTCTTTGAGCTACATCCTCTGATTCGATAGGTTACTATTTTATTATGATAACATTCTGGTCGTCTACTTATCTGAAAACCTGATTTGACATCTACGAACCAAGCATGTGGAGATTAATGTTCATTTAATGTATATATGTGTGGGCGCTAGGGGGCAAAAGTGAAAGTGCACTAATTTTAACGTTATTTTACTAATTTCGTGAAAATAACGTTAAAAGAGGGGGAAGGTTAATCATGCATCACATGGTGGCGTTGATAGCCAAAAGACAAGGGGGTACATGCACTAATCGGCGTTTGTCTCAATTGTTGAGTGTTATGTGCCTTATGTCCAAGGCTTGATGCAAAACTACAATCGAGCCGGGGGTCTCATTAGAAGCAGCCTCTCTATTCCTATGGGGTAGAGGTAAGGTTGTCTACATCTCACCCTCCTCAGACCCTACCTTAGCTTTGCTATTGGTGGGATATACTGAGTATGATGATGATGACGATTGT
Organism: Helianthus annuus; assembly: GCF_002127325.2. Lineage (NCBI taxonomy): Eukaryota > Viridiplantae > Streptophyta > Magnoliopsida > Asterales > Asteraceae > Helianthus > Helianthus annuus. The sequence continues at coordinate 109,469,634 of NC_035447.2, forward strand.
TAGTGAAAAAGTCTGCATTGGTTAAGTTCACGTCCTTCACACACCGGTCGATTACTAATATGCAAACACCTTCACTAAAGGTCTCCACACACCAACTGCGGGTGCCTATTGTATATCATATATTTGTTATAACTATATTGAATTGTAGATATTCGGTATCCTTATTTATCTCTTGTAAAGATAAGGATAGCTATATATATATAAAGAGAGAGAGGAGGGTTAAATTAAAGATCATAGTGAGAAAACTCGAAAATTCTCATCTATGGGGGAAGAGGTCTTTTAATGAAGGAGAGGCAAATTTGGAAAAAATATATATAATTTTTAAAACATTTCTATCTTCTTCATATGTTATTATTATTATTATTTTTTTTAAATAGCAGCATTAGATCACAATTTTTTTATTTTTCATTCGAGTATATTCGAGCATATTTTTTTGACATAAAAAAAAGATTTAACATGCCTTACGTTTTCCAATACTACTATTATAGTATTTCACATATGCAATAATACTTAGCCTTAGGGTTTAGGTTTTGGGTTTAGTTTAGCTTTTTGGGTTAGGTTTTTGGGTGGTTTAGGTTTCATGATTAATTTGTAGGTTTTTTTGGGGGGTTGGCAGGTTTAGGTTTTTCATAGTGTTGCATATGTGTAATACTATTTTTTTTAAGTATGACTCAAATCTCATTCAAATTTGTCTTCTCCAATAACACTCACATCATGATAAATGATTTAAGTAAGTCTCAAATCTCATTCAAATTTATCATCTCCCGCAAATTCACAGAATAATGTATATCGAAGATAAACTATCAATCGCTAGAAGACAGGGCATGATGTTCTATATAAATTGTTTAGACCTAATTTGTGACTTGTGATTAGCAAATGAAAGTGAGCACATATTTTGAAGCACATACTTTTTAGAAGTGATTGCATATTGTGAAAGGGCCTCTTAGATGAGCATTCATGAGGTGGTGAAGCGTGTACTTAGGTGAAACACATACTTCGCAAAGGGATGCAGAGTATGCGCCTAGGTTTTAAAAACCGCACCTGAGGCGCGCCTAGGCGCATCAAGGCGCAAGCCTTGGCGCCTTAGGTCGCGCATTTTTAAAGGTTTTTCTGGCCTGAGGCGCGTGCCTCATGTACATAGGGTATTTTTATGCTGTTTTTAAGCATCAAACTGTTGTACAATAGGTTTTTAGCTTGTACTTATGGATAAAATCATATATAAACCTTATTTATAGCTATAATTTGTATAAGAGATGCTAAAAACCTATAGGAAATATATAAAATATTATATAATCACTTTGGGCCTCGGGTACGAAAAGCCCACCGCTTTTGCATTTTGCGCTTCGCGCCTTGGTTTTAGACCTCGTCGCTTTTGTGTGCCTCTCGCTTTTTTAAAACCAAGGTATGCGCTTAGGGTAAAGCACATACTTCTTGATTTACACCTATAAATTGGGGCTGACTTGTTATAGCTTAGTATGTCTGAAGGGACACTTTTGTGTTCTTGATCTACACCTATAAATAGGGGCTGACTTGTGAACAAACACTTCTGTTATAGTTCATCTAGTCTTGGATATGAGCTTAAATGTTTAGATATGTACTCTTTCGGTATGTGATCAATGATGATTGACTAATAAACACATCTATGTTCGTCTTCCTGTTCTTGTAGCTTGAATTCACCACACACATTTGTCTATACATTTTCTGTTGATTCAGATTATTTATCTTGATGATCTGTCTATACATTTCTGTGAAGAACGTATAATTTATCACTAAGGTTCTAATGTAAGTTTATTAGGGTGGGTTATTGGTTTATTATTAGGCCAACTAAAGAAGATCAAAATCAAGATTATGGTTTCCAGGTTCAACAATAAAGTTCAATTTCTTATTTGGGATCCAGACGGAATACAAGTAGACCCCATATTAATTTAAAAGGGTTACAATGAATGAAGACTAGGTTGAAGAAATTTGAAATATCTGTTGATCATTTTCAAAGTTTGACCGAGTTGACAGTTTTCACGATCAAGTCGATTGCTTGGGGTTAATTAAATGAAGATTAAACCTTTATCACATGTCAGTTATAGCAGAGGTTATTCGAACATAAACCTTACCAAAGAGTGGAAGTAGCTGATTGAGTTTGAATTGCTAACTATTTGGAGGGTCTTATTTTGAAGGGGAGATTGGATATCGAAGGCTTCTTGATTTGTGAATATACGAAGACATGATACAAAGTTAAACTTACTTGATATCATGAGTCAAGGGTGAGTCTGTTAGGCCCAAGAATGTGACAACATATCATTAGTATCAAAGAGATTTGTAATCACAAGTCAAGGGAGAGACTGTTAGGACCTAATTTGTGACTTGTTATTAGCTTTGAAAGTGGACGCACAAGGCATAAGGCAATGCACATATTTTCAAGAAGTCATTGCTTATGATGAAACGACCACTTAGAAGAGCATCCATGAGGTGATGAAACGTTTACTTAGGTGAAGCGCATATTTCACAAAGAAATGCAGAGTATACGCTTCTCATAGTGAAACATGTACTTAGGTGAAGTGCATACTTCACAAAGGGATGCAGAGTGTGTGCCTAGGGTGAAGCGCATACTTCTTGATCTACACCTATAAATAGGAGCATACTTGTTATAGTTCAGTATATGTGTGTGAACACTTTTGTGTTTTGAAAGGTGTGAGATCACCAACCCTCGGGGAGCTCACTTAGGGTTGGACCTGAGCTTAAATGTATAGATGTGTGTACTCTTTCAATATGTAATCAATGATGATTGATTAATAAACACATCTATATTCATCTTCTTATTCTTATAGCTTGATGTCACTTCACACATCCATCTCTACACTTTGTATTGATTCAAATTATCAAACCTCATGATCCAGGGGACTTACGTAACGCACTGTGTATTGTTCTTGATGAGGAGCGGGCCCAAGAATTAGTTGATTCTTACATGGACCACCTTGATAGGGGATAACAGGGCAGAAAAGGCCCAACATTAAACGGATGTAACTTTGGCTATGGTTGGTGTTACGGGGCCCACGTCCAGCGGATGAAAAGGACTCAAGAGCCGGATCCATGATTTAAGTGGCAAACAACCGTGGTTTGGCCCAGCTGTCAGACCCAAATCCATGATTTAAGGCTCTAATTTCGTCAACAAATATTTTTCCTTAATTTTATCAATTTTATGTACCTTTCTTTTTTTACCCAATAACGCGTAAATCTCTAATTAGCACCATTTAAGCCCATATTTATGGTGTTAATTTCTATATATTTCTATCTGATTGTAATTTCGAAAATTTGACAAACCTGCCAAATTTAGTAAAACCCTATAAAACGGAGCCTCTTGTAAGTACATGTTTCATCACCTCATGGAACATAATATAACGTATTATGTTTGTGACCCTTCATCAAATGTCTCTAATATAACGTATCTTGCTCCATAGCATGTATAAGTTCCATTCCCTTGGTGTTAGTTGAATTTTCCAACCACATATAAGAAATTCTTCAAACATTCTAGTCTCATTGAAATGTAAAAATTAACATGTGAAAATATAAAAAAGAAATCCAAGTTACTTAATTGAATACACTAATAATCTATTAAAAGCTAAAAATTGAAGATAGGAAATCTTATCAGTTTAGAGGCTGAAAATGGGACATGATAGAATATACTAATAATCTATTAAAACCTAAAGTTACTATCTAACTGATTTTGAAACGGTTTTATTTGTAAGTCAAGTTGAGGAAAATCAAAAGGAAGAAGCTCATTCACCATTATGTGTTCTCTGAAATCTAAATTGGTTAAAATCTGAAGTCTGGGTTGATTATGTTGAAAAAATGGACCTGTCCAATTAATTAACGTGGCCGACCGAGTTATGACCCATAAGAGTTATAGCGTGGGCAACGGACTAAAATCCACTTAACTGGTTTAACTTGTAATTACGAACCATATGCGAAATGGATCATAATTATATTTATGATCATGAGCAGTTTATATTATTAATAATATAATTGTTTATCTTAATTAATAAACTTGTTGCGGGTATTAACTGAGAGATAGGTACATGGACCGGGTGAGAAAGGTACACTCTCCTCGCCACATGTCGCGCATTGACGCTCGTTGCACCACTTGTCGCACATGCACCCACGCTACGCCACTTGTCGCAAATGCACCCTTGATGCGCCACTTGTCGCACATGCACCCTTAATGCGCCACTTGTCCAACTTCCATGTGCATGTCCGCCATTTGTCGCACGTGCATGGATCTCCATATTCTATTTAAATGGAAGTGTGGTCTTGCATTTGAGGGTTGAAGAACTTGCACAAGAAAACTCTCATAACACCTACACCGCCGCCGCCGGCCACTTCCGCCACCAGTACCGCTGGCCACCACCACCACCACCCGGCCTATACTCACGTTTTGTTAGCTCGTGTAACTAGCACGTGTTCGTTGAACCTCAGTGTCTCAACCGGTTATTCTTAACCAAGGTATATCTTTCTCATCGGTAGTTAGATATCAGGGAATTGGCCTGTAACAATCCCAACTAGACTTCATTGGCTATTGGCAATCCCACCTTTAAATATTCCCCATGCCAATCTCACCTTTCACCTACTTTTCCTCCACTGGTCCTCAGTTAAAAAACTTAACGGAGTTAAGTTTTTTTCTGAATTACAAGCTGACGTTTTAGGGCTTTTGATCATAACAAGGATATGAGTCGAATGATGTAAAACTTACCTTGAAATTGTGCTCAAAACGACGAAAACAGTGCTTCAATTCGAGTGTTTAAACTTCCAATTAACAAAAATCAAGTCGTTTGGAGCATCGTTTCGAGGTAAGTTTTACATCAATAGACTCGTATCCTCATTCTGATCAAAAGCCCTAATACGTCAGTTTGTATTTCAGAAAAAAAAAACTTAACTCCGTTAAGTTTTTTTTAACTCGGGACAGGTGGAGGAAAAATAGGTAAAAGGTGGGACTAGCATGGGGAATATTCAAAGGTGGGACTGACAGTGGCCAATGACGTCTAGTTAGGATTATTACAGGCCAATTCCCCTTAGATATCCTTATCACTGTGCTCGTATTTGCATGTAACCGGATCCTATCGGGTTTCGTTTATTGTTGATCACTCGTTTATTTTCCACTGCGTTTGATTTATTAACTCGCTTAATTAATTAACTGTTATTTATTGAACCGGGTTTTGATAAATAAAATTTTTAACTGATCACCCTGGAAACTCAACAATGGTATCTGAGCCTTGTTTACAACATACGAGTCGGCACCGGTCTTTTAACTAGAATTAGAACATAAACTTTAATTATTTTAAAGTTTCTGATCTAAATAATTTTAAGGGCAACTTTAGTGTTGGTTAATATTTTATTTGTTTTGCTTGACCAAAAGATTGCCCGGTTTGTTTTGTGGTTGTTGTGGAATATGTAAATCTGGCCCGACCTTGTTTTGTGGTTGTTTACTTTATTCGGTTTTTGATGTTATGGTTTCTGGTCACTGTGATGGTTCAAAGGTATAATAGATAGGGTTCTTTCCTTTATTATATTTTGGAAATTTTGTAATAAACGAAGACCTGAAGATAAAAACCATGGACACTAAACCAAGGAGTCATGAAGTCAGTGGGAGTTACTTGAGACGACTAGATGCACTCAAGTCCATCCTTATGCTTGTTTGTCTATTGTGACCCCGTGACCCGTTTGATCTTGCTATTAGGCTCTATCAAGATCGAACAATTTTCTAGCCATATAAATTTATATATTTATCTTGCTATTTTGGTTGCTTTTTATCTTATAAGTTATTATAACATAACCAACTTAAATACCAACATGATTTTAAAAGGAGTTTTAAAATATTGAAACAATCACATTAAAACATGTTCTAAATTGTTTTTACAACTTGTTAAAATTTTGTTACAAAACAAAGTTTGTTTTTTAAAATAAACAATAACCAATGAAGTTTTGCAAATTAAACTAAATTTAATTTTCCAAAACTATCAACTTAATAGTTTTCTATTAACTTAAAAATTGGTTAAATAAGTCGCGACAAACTTAGTTTTCATAGGTTATTTAAAACTAAGTGTCCTGAGAGATGAAAGGGTTCATCAAGATGTCACGACCAAAATATATAATAAAATTGGCTCTTACAACCCTATTTGGTAAATATTAAAATTAACCCATTATTAAAATCAATAGTCTATGTCATCCTATCACAAGCTACACTGGAACTAATACAAACCATCAGTGTTTGGAGCCACAACACTGCACTTGATGTCTAGCTTATCCTTCCAAGGTGCAAGGGTTTCGTTGACACATCCAGCCCTTTCACAAGTACCTCTTTTAGGAAGACTATTACTTTTTCTTTTCTCATCACATGCTCCAACTGTCTTGAAAGTAAAACTCGGCATAGATGAGGCTAAACATATCAATTCATGCATAGGCAAGAGTTTTCTTAGCGGTCTCATACTCGAGAGTTGTGCAATTCTCACAATTGACACTCGTTGTCAGTCTGCCTAGTCACTTACTAAAGTGCATGCCACAGCTGCCTTTACTACTGATATAGCCAAATTCTCATTCCTTGTTCTAATTATTGTTCATGGGTCATTAATTAAATAAAGAAATATACATCGAAAATACTAATTAAGATAATTTGCTTATATAACAGATGTCTAATGAAAATAACTCCTTCATTCTCAAGTCTATACTTGAAAAGGAAAAACTGAATAACACCAACTTTCTCGAATGGCACCCCAATCTGAGAATAGTTCTCAAGATGGCGAAAAAGCTATATATCTTAGATAGCCCAGTCCTTACCGAGCATGAAAGTAACACTACTGCTGCTCGTACGGCACTAGAAAAGCATAACGAGGATGGCGTTGAGGTAGCCTGCCTTATGCAAGCCCGACAGGAGCGATATGACACCATGAAACAACTCATAAGCTGTAAAATGCTAGAAGAATTATGTGTCAGTAATCATGTGCTTAAAATGAAAGTATACATTCACCAGATGAACAAACTTGGTTATCCCCTGCAAGATGAAATGGCAGCGGACATCATCTTGAACTCTCTCCCTAGCTCATATGACCTGTTCATTATGAACGATAATATGAATGCTTGGGTGAAGACGGTGCCTGAACTACATGGTATGCTTAAAACGGCCAAGAAACATTCCACATAAAAACCAACCAAGTTCTAATGGTCAAGTCTGGTGGTGTTAAGAAGCCCAATAACAAGAAAAGGGATCATAAGAGCAAAGGCAAGAGAAAGGTTGTTGTTGCTGTCAGAAATACCACCAACAACATGGATGTTGCAAAACCATACCCTCCTGAGGAGCATCAGTGCTTTGGATGCAACCAAATGGGGCACTGGAAAAGAAACTGCCCACAATATTTAGCCAAGTTGAAGGCGAACAAGGCCAATAACATTGGCACTTCTTCTAGTATTCTCATTTATGTTATTGAACTTTTCACTGTCTCCAGCAACACATGGGTATTTGATACCGGATGTAGTTACCACATCATTAATGTCTTGTAGGAGCCTGGAAAATGGAAGACACTGAAACAAGGCGACATGGAACTCATAGTAGGTGATGGAAAGAGAGTTCCTGTTCTGGTAACTGGAACATTTTGTTTTTCATGTCCTTCTGGCCTTGTAGTTACTTTGAATAACTGTTTGTTTGCACCTGCTTTAACCAAAAACATTATTTCGGTTTCTTCACTGTTTGAACAAGGATTCAAGTACGTTTTAATGGTATTTCTATTTCTGCCTACTTGAATGATATCTTTTATTTTGAGGCTAAATCTCGAAATGGTATTTATGAGATTGATGTTCAAACAAGTAATAACATATATTGGTGAACGGGCCAATGGTCAGCTAGGACTCATTCACACTGATGTACGTGGCCCTTTCAGAACCATGACTAGAAACCATGAAAGATACTTTTTTACTTTTACCGGCGATTATAGTCGATATGCTTATGTCTATCTTATGAAGCATAAGCACGAGACATTTGAAAAGTTCAAAGAGTTTCAAAACGAAGTAGAAAAACAACATAATAGAAAGATAAAAACACTTTAATCTGATTGAGGTGGCGAATACCTCAACTTTGAGTTTCTCAATCAGCTAAAAAAGTGTAGAACAATTTCAGAACCCACTCCACCTGGCACACCCCAACTTAATGGCGTGAGTGAAAGGAGAAATCAAACCCTACTTAATATGGTTCGATCGATGACGTGTACAACTAACTTGCCTCACTCCTTTTGGGGTCATGCTCTTATGACCGTTGTCCGCACTGTCAATTTGGATCCGACTAAAAAGGTAAACAAAACACCATATGAGATATGGTATGGGCGTAAACCCGATTTGGAATACCTTAGAGTATGGATGTGAAGCATACAACACAAGTGATTCTGATGGTATGCTCGATCCTCGAGGCGAAAAGGTTATTTTCGTCAGATACTATAAAAGAAGCAAATATTATTTCTATCATCCTGATGCAAATGTTATATCCATCAATCTGAAGGGACACTTTCTCGAGGAAGGACTTCTTAATCGAGGAACTGGAAATAATGTGGTTGATCTTGATGAGATTCGAGAACCACAAACAACCGCTAATGAAGTTGGATCATCTAATCAACAAGTAGTTGTTGCCAATGAATCAGACATAAACACAGGCGTGCGCAGAAGTAGTAGACTTCGCAAAGAACCTGATAGATACCTATGGCATCTAAATGGTCCTGAAGTCTTATTAGTAGATGAGTCTAATGACGAACCTGCTAACTACAAATCTGCAAAATCTTAGATCTGGAATCTGAGAAATGGCAAGAAGCCATGAACGCCGAGATGCAATCTATGCGTGACAATCAAGTATGGGACTTGGTTGAGCTATCCCCCGAATCTCGGGTAGTAGGGAGCAAATGGATTTTCAAGAGAAAAACCGATATGCATATAAATGTACACACCTATAAACCACGACTAGTTGCGAAGTGTTTCACTCAAACTCAAGGTATTGACTATGATGAGACCTTCTCGCCTGTTGCTATGATTAAATAAATCAGCATATTGCTTGCCATAGCTGCGTACTATGATTACGAAATATGGCAAATGGATGTCAAAACCGCTTTTCTTAATGGACATCTCTCTGAAGATGTCTATATGGTTCAACCTGAAGGTTTTGTCGATCCTAAATATTCAACAAAGGTGTGCAAACTAAATAAGTCCATTTATGGACTCAAGCAAGCATCTCGTAGCTAGAATCTTCGTTTTTACCAGAAGATCAAAGAGTTTGGTTTTGTCAAGAATGAAGATGAGCCTTGTGTTTACAGAAAGGCTAGTGGGAGCACCATATCATTCCTCATCTTGTATGTGGATGATATATTAATCATTGGAAATAACATCTCTATGCTTAACAAAGTTAAACACTATTTGGGATCTTGCTTCGCAATAAAAGATCTTGGAGAAGCTACATACATTCTGGGAATCAAGATCTATAGGGATAGATCTAAGCGGCTTCTAGGGCTAAGTCAAAGCACGTACATAGACAAAATGAAAACGGGCTTTAAGATGGAAAACTCCAAGAAAAGAGGTGTTCCTATGACTAAAGGAACCGTGTTAAACAAATCGCAATCTCCTTCAACGGACATTGAAATTAAGCAAATGGAAGTAGTTCCCTATGCCTCAGCGATTGGTTCTATCATTTATGCTATGTTATGTACTAGACTTGATGCCTCGTATGCTTTAAGCATGAACAGTCGTTTTCAGCAAAGTCCTGGCATTCCCATTGGACTGTAGTAAAGAACATTCTGAGGTACTTGAGAAGAACTAAAGATATGTTCTTCGTGTTTGGAGGAGTGGAAGAAAAGCTCACTGTAAGGTGTTACACAGATGCTAGCTTCCAAAGTGACCGAGATGATTCTCACTCATAATCATGATTCGTATTCAGTCTCAATGGAGGAGCTGTCTGTTGGAAAAGCTCCAAACAGAGTGTAGTGGCGGAGTTAACCACAGAATTCGAATATATAGCTGCATCAGATGCTGCAAAAGAAGCTGCTTGGATAAAGAAGTTCATCACCGACCTCGATATGGTTCTAAGTATTCAGAAACCAATCGAGGTGTTCTGTGATAACACAGGAGCCATTGCTCAAGCCAAACAGTCCAGATCTCATCACAGGGCCAAGCACATTCTAAGAAAGTTCCACTATATACGGGAAATATTGGAACGAGGAGACATCGTAATAAGCAAAGTGGACACATATCAAAACCTAGCAGACCTGTTAACTAAACCGATGACTCAGGACAAGCATGACCAATACAAGAATGTTATCGGTCTTAGGTTGGTTAGCCATTTGTTTTGATTTAGTATTTGGATGTACGAACATTCAAAGAGTTATACCTTTTGAATTCAATTTTTAATTTACTGGTTAAATGCAAACTCTGAATCTTACAACTACGTTCGATTTAAATACATTTAATCCATGAATCTTGTATCTAAATTATCCGTAGTCGGTCAGATTCGTGGGAACAACTCTGAATTAAGACTATTCTGACTTTGGACTCAAGGAGTTGACTTCCACACTCTTAGACCTTGTTATGAATGACGTTGGATGTAACTCGCATCAAGTCATCTTCATGGATCTTAGTCATAAGATGCTTTGATTTAGGTATACTCACTTAGTATCCTCTGACCAAAGATACGTACTAGAACTTTCGTTTAATAAAGACTACTCTTTGATCAGTGTCAACCACTGTCGCATAACTGCCAGTCATAAAGGCATTGATTGATAGTATTTCTGAAGTGAAGTGGGAGTTGTATATAGTCAAGATGGGATTCTGTACTCTTACATTGTACGTAACAGCTAGACATCGGGGCGCCCTTGTTGATTCAAACTGGTGAAGTGTAAGGCCTTACCCAAACTTACTGCGTGTTTGATTGGACCACTTTGATTCTTGAACGAGAACGATATTGATTGAATGCCATGTGAGATTGAATATGATCCATGTCTCATTTTTCAATTGATGTCTTACACGGAAAGGATAAATGACAACGATTACCATAAGCTCATTGTCTTGCAACAGGATGTTCCAAGATGTTTTGGTTAATGACTTTAAAGTGTTACAACTTGTTGGGGGGCAACCATGTGTAGCTAGAGCACCTCTGGCTGTTAGCGTTAAAGAACTTAATCGAAAACCGTCCAAGTGGGAGACTGTTGGAAAAATGGACCGATCCGATTAATAAACGCAGCCGACCAAGTTATGAACTGTAAGAGTTACACCGTGGGCAATGAACTAAAATCCACTTAACTGCTTTAACTGGTAATTAAGAACTATGCGAAATGGATTATAATTATATTTATGATCATGAGCGGGTTTATATTATTAATACCCGTTATTAATAATATAATTGTTTATCTTAATTAATAAACTTGTTGCAGGTATTAACTGAGAGACGGGTACATGGACCGGGTGAGACAGGTACACTCTCGTTGCCACTTGTCTTGCATGCACCCTCGCTGCGCCACTTGTCGCACATGCACCCACGCTACGCCACTTGTCTCGCATGCACCCTTGATGCGCCACTTGTTGCACATGCACCCTTGATGCGCCACTTGTCCAGCTTCCATGTGCATGTCCGCCATTTGTCGCACATGCATGGATCTTCGTATTCTATTTAAATGGAAGTGTGGTCTTGCATTTGAGGGTTGAAGAACTTGCACTAGAAAACTCTCATAACACCCACACCGCCGCCGGACGCCACCGCTGCTTGCCGCCGCCAGTACCGCCGGCCAGCACTGCCGCTACCCAGCCTATACTGGTGTTTCGTTAGTTCGTGTCACTAGCACGTGTTCATTGAATCTCGGTGTCTCGACCAGTTATTTATTAACCGAGGTATATCTTTCTCATCGGTAGTTAGATATCCTTATCACTGTGCTCGTATTTGCATAGAACCGGATCCTGTCGGGTTTCGTTTATAGTTGATCACTTGTTTATTTTCCGCTACGTTTTATTGATTAACTCGCTTAATTAATTGACTATTATTTATTGATTCGGGTTTTGATAAATAAACGTTTTAACTGATCACCCTGGAAACTCATTAGATTATATTTAAAGAGTATATAGAATATTAGAATATAATAATTTAACTTTTTTGCAGAAGAAGGTACGAAAAGGGTAGGTGGTATGTTTATTAGATCGAGTGAGACTCCACAGTCAAATCACACAATGCAAGTTACCAAGAAGGTACTACAATTGGAGCCTGCAGCCTCACTTAATGGTACTTGATATAGATATACTCGTTATGTGTATATTCACATAGTATTAAGATTATTTTAAATCATTATTAGACTTGTTCCTAATTTATCTTATCTCTTGAGTACTGAAATTCCATGAAGATCGTCATGGATCATAGTCATCAACTCATCATACTACCAAGAATAAGATAAATATAAGCACATATATTCACCTCAACTATTAAACACATGTTTTTATATATGGAGAGAGAGAGACATAGAGATATATATGTAGAGAGAGAAGAGGAACGTACTTTGAACTTGAAAAATCATAAAGTTTTCCCTTTTGAGAGAAGATTATCATGGCAACCTCAGCATCACAAAGAACTGAAAGCTCATAAGCCTTCTTCAAAAGCCCATTTCTTCTCTTAGTGAAGGTCACTTGCCTGCTTGTTGTGTTCTCAATTCTTTTCAGCTCAACTTTTCCTCTCACCATTTCCTGCACAACACACACATATTATATATATAGAGAGAGAGAGAGGGGGGGGGGGGGGAGGGAGAGAGAGAGATGGAAACAACTAAAATAAAATAATCTTGAAACATAAGATCCTCTATATAGACACAAAATAAAACAATTTCCAGCATAAATTGTGGAACTTTACCAAGATTAAACAAGAAGAACACAAAAGGTGAGACTTGCGATCAAGATCTGGGCAAAGAAGTACTAGATGTTCATGTAAATCTAGCGAAGAAAGTCAAAACAAGAAAAAGAGACATGGAGGATTATATTTGGTAGGTGATGCAAAGACCCCTTTACTTTCAGACCACAAATTCAGCTGGGTAGGGTAATTTCCTTATTCATGTATTATCTTGTATTCCCTCTGTCTATACGGCAAACAAAGAAGGAAAGACACATAGGAAGTCATGCCTATGTACTAGGTAATTTATCTACCATATTATTGTTATTGCTATTTTTATTAATTTTACCAAAGTGCTTGTAACCTTACGGCACCAACTTATATGAAAAGGATTAAAGTTTCATAGTGGACAAATGTCTAAATTAATATAATATTTTTAAAATGAAGCCCTAGTTTGATCTACATTTGGTAAACCTATAAAACAAATAACAATAAAAAATGTTATAAAATTATAGGTTTGAAACTTCAAGTATCCATAAGATATATTTATAGCAAAGTACTTTTGTTTGAATATCAGTAAGGTTAACTTTATAAAAGTCTCGTTATTTAATAGAGCAACTAATATATATTATTTAAAAACTCAAGACCTTCACCTCCTAAACCCAAGTTTTTAAAAGTTTTGTCTTTCCCAATAAGCCACCAACCTATTGATATCAATTAAGGAGTTAACTATTTCAAAAATCACAAATAAATGAATAATACCTTCATTTACCTATTGCACAAATAAACACAATGTATAATTTGTCGTACCATAACATATTACAATGTTTATTTTTTAGAAAACAATTCTTAAATTAAGCTGTGATTATAATCAATATTACAAACTATGGTTATTTTTTCCATCATATATTTTTTTTGAAAGATAGGCATGATTCATATATAGCATCAAGTTAGAAAAACGTTGTAATATAAATATTATATTTTCCGTTTTAATCAAATTAAGTTAAATCTTAGCTCATATATGTACACATGTACAGGGTTTGCTTTCTGAACTCCGATGAAGGTAAACCTACACAGTCATATTTTGTAATAGTGTTCGGCAATTCACAGAATGTGATGAACAAATGGTTTTAACCCTTTATAAAATAATGTTTTCATAGGGTCATTATTTATCTAAGGTTTTCAAACATTGAAAATATCAAAACTTCTTTTTTTTTTTGTCTCAAACTTATCCCACTTACTCCTCCCCTCCTTCCACCATTACTGATTTTATGAAAGTAAACTTGATGGAACTAACTTCTTCGCTGGATACTATAACTTGACGAAAGTCCTTAAGGTTAACAAGAAGTTGCATATTCTAAAAAAACTCAATACCTAAGAAATCATCCAAAGTGTGCCAGCAAATGTATCCGGTTGCTTTGACTAAACCCGCGTTGATACGATTTACACAGTAGTCTCATGACATGATCAATAAGTTGATAGAATTGTTCCATCTATAGTACCGAAAGGATTCTTATAAATTCATAGATCAGGGTCACGTTGCGTGCTATGCAAAGGAGAATCCCCGTAGTAAGGATTCTTAAAAATTCCTAGAGGGTCACATTGCATGCTATGAAAAGGAGAATCCCCGTAGTGCTTAAATCATGGGGTCAGGGTAAATGACCTTACGCAGGCAGGCATTCCTTTGGATCCACACTTAGCCATTGGTATGACTATGGACAGGGGCGGATGCATAGTGTTGTTAGGGGTAGCACGGCTACGGCTCAACCCCGTATTCGTAGTGTAATATTTTTATTTATTTTTTTCGGATTATACAAAGAATACCTCTAAACAAATACGAGGATACCACTGGAAAAAAAATAGGATACTTAAAATTCCAAATTTTTATAAGCCCAACCATTTTATAACCCTAACTTGTATAATTAATAAGCCTAAATGATAAAATTAGTCCAAATTAAGCATAGAGTTTTATCGATAGGAGGCCCAACTTAGCTCAAGCCCCAAAGTCCAAAACAATAAAATACCCAAGACTGGTGGAGACGGGTTGCACGTTGTCGATATCGCCCCTGCTGCAAACTGCAAGTCTGATCGCTGTTGGCGACGTTGACTGCCGTTGACCTGCGTTTGACCT
Source organism: Helianthus annuus (assembly GCF_002127325.2). Taxonomy (NCBI): domain Eukaryota; kingdom Viridiplantae; phylum Streptophyta; class Magnoliopsida; order Asterales; family Asteraceae; genus Helianthus; species Helianthus annuus. Next base: position 109,484,636 of record NC_035447.2, read on the forward strand.
TGGTGATTTGTGTGTGTTTTTTGTCCTTTGATTTCTTGTGTTGTTATTTATTATGTAGAATTGTAGTTTGTAGGTTTGTTACGGTTAAGTGTTTAGATAAGTTAAATTGTACATAAACTTATACTTTTCTAGTTTTCTTGTTAACATGAAGATGACAAATCTATTTGGTATTTGTTTTACTTTATTTATTATCGTGTTTTCTATTTATTGTATGATAGCACGTTTTTTTTTTTTTTTTTTGGGATACCCTGAATTAGTGGGCTAGCTCCGCCACTGACTATGGATGTTGTGTTCAAGAATTACCAAAGGGAGCGACCTACGCTAAGAAACGAACAAGACAAGATTGTTAAAGGTGAGGACACGGCAAAACTGCTTCAAGTATTCCCATGAAGATAATTTCCAAGCTGAGATGTCAGACAATTGAAATCCCATTACAACAACTACTGGAGGTAAAGAATGTGTTGAGAGCATTTGCATGAGGTATTCTTGCAACAAAATTTCATAGCCTTTTTTATCCTTTCTAAAGGTACTAACCATTTATGCAAATTGGTTTATGGTGATTAAGGAAAATGGAGATGGAAGTTGGGCAGAAACTTAAAGATCATTTCGTATGAAGACTTCAGAAGAGATTTGAGGTTCTATGTCATAGAGATGATTTCATCAAATTGTTTAGAACAATTTTAGTTTTATATGAAAAAGTATTTATTTGAATAACATTTGGTACTTACGGTTTTGAGTAGTTCATATGAACAATTCTATTGCTTCTATTTAATTATGAATATTATTAATGTTATAGAGAATTATATCTATAGCAAGCATGAAACATATACTTAGTGGATCCAGATATCCATTGTCCCTTCCTCATACTACAACTTGGGCTCGGAGTAATGAGCATCACATAATGAGATCATATGAACATTGTTAAATCTCAATTTCTGACTAATTGATGAAATTAGTGTTCACCATGAATTGTTCATGGATTAACGATCAAGATAACAATTGTTCTTGTGAGATACTATCCAAATTGGTCACCTATAAAGTTGACACCATATATGAATAGCATACAACCACACTATCTGAATATAAGACTCGAACATGAACGGGTTAAAAGGAATAAATAAGTCTTATGAAGACATCTTCTTATGAAAGGAAGTTTTTAAATGTTAAATAAGGAAGATATATTGTATATAATCTAACAATCCTACCTGAGTTCGAACCAATAGCAAGTGTTACAAATCGTGAAAACAAAACACAGTAGCACAAGGGTTCTTCACCAAAGAAGATAGAGATCGAAAAGGTGAACTGTGAGAATGAATCCTCGCGGATCATCTAAGTAACATCGTTGAAGGTTTGTGAATAACAATTCCCATAAGCATCAAGATGCAGATCCAAAATGCTTAAGTGGAGACCTAATAAAACTTAGTTCAATGAGTTACGTAATAAGTACAGGTTGAATTTTCGGTTGGAAAAATGAACATGGATCATAACACTACAAGAAACAACTAGCAATACCGGCGACACCATTAGCGGCGACGCCGGGCAATAGCGGCGACTCAGTTGTCGCCGCTAATGCCCGGCGTCGCCGCTAATGGTGTCGCCGGTAATAGGTCGATCCGTGTGCTTCAATACAGATTCACTATTGGCCCTTGATGAATACATGATCAAGGGGCTGGTGTTCTTCCCAAATAAACACACTTCATATTCAAATTTATTTCATTTTCCTCAAAACAAACACAGAGAACTTCAACAAGCATCACCGGAGAATCACCTGCATCTTCACCGGAGCACCTTCATCTTCACCGGAGTGATACCGGAGCACCTTCTGTTGGAAATTTTGTTAGGAAAATGATTTTTTCCTAATTTTGGACTAAAAATAAATATAATAAAATGAGCGTGTTTTATATATTTATTTGTGGCTTTGTGTTCTACGTTGGAAGGGCTTCGCAACGAACTAAACCACGTCCAAAACAGAGCTAAGATGAATGAGATATCGATGCTCAAAGTTTGGTGTTTAAAACTTGAATGCTGAAATAAGTGGGAAAGTGGCACCTTGTCCCACATAGGATGAGAGATTGAGCTTAAAGGGGTATTTAAGTAGGATCTCACCATCCTTATTGTTTCATGGAAGCACATACTAGTGTCCTCGCGAAGGGTGCGGAGCACCCCAACTCGCACTCGCACACGCTCGCGCGCGAAGTGCAAAGTGCGCCATCAAAGCGCCACATTGCGCCTCATCGCACTCGCACACGCTCGCTCGCTTTGATGGCGCACTTCGCACTGTGTCGTGCGCGGCGCACCAGAGTGAGCCAATAAGGTGCGACTGTGTGGCGCGCTCGTATAGGCTCACAGGTGACGTGGCGCACGCGCGCATGGACTTGAGCCAAGTGGACGCACCGCGCAAGCGGGTGCAAACCTGCGCGCGCACAAGTGTGTCTTGCGCGCATGGACCTGATTGAGTATGGCGCACGCGCGCATGGCAGTGAGCCAAGTGGACGCACCGCGCGTGAGGTTGCAGACCTGCGCGCGCGGCAGTGTGCCTTGCGCGCGCGCGCGGCAGTGTGCCTTGCGCGTGCGGGCGCGGAAGCTTCCTGCTGCAGTTAATGCCAGTGCAGTTACATTCAGCATTTGAAACTGACGAAGTTAATGCGTTTGACTGAGAATTAAGTGACGAATTAAAGTGCATTAAAGACGTTTAATGCAGTTTAATTCACCCATTTAATTCGTTTTTCAGTTTCTTCAAGACCTGCAGTATAAATAGGAGGTTCCTATGGCAGATTTGACACACCGTATTACAAAAGCTTCATACAATCTTCTCTCTATAGAATTCATTATCTTCTCTCAAGGCGCAAGATACTCGTTCGGGTTGGAGTCAAGACCGGCAGTGCATCTGCTTGAGGCTGTTGTATCCTGGAAACAAACGTGTTCTCCTGGGAGACACGGAATTTGTTTTAAGGGACCCGTGTCTAACACGATCCTCAGCCAAGAACAGTTTCGTCTGTTCGAGTTTTCTGTCTTTGGTTTTCCCTTTTTCAGTTGTAATTGTATTTACTTTTCAGTTGTAATTCTGTTATTATTCTAGTATTTCAAGTTAATAAAAGATTTTATTTATTTTACACGAACGGATTCCTACAATCTTAAAACAAATTTTAAAACACCGTTCGTGTAGAATCACAAACTTCTCTGCTGTGAATTCAAATTTTTTTTCTCTCACAGTAGGTTGTGTTTTAAAAGGTTTTTTCTCTGTTTTGATTCAAAGTAGCGACTTTTTCAAAACAGAACTCTGTTCTTCTACTCCTTCTTTGTCTTTGGGTTCTAAGATCTTCTCTTGTAGTCTTCAAAGTTGGACTTAGAAGCTACGAGGCTGATTTTGTTACTCATCGATTTTGTTAGTAAAATAATAAATCAGCACATTTATTATTCTAACAGATTTATTAACTTGGTTTTGTGGAATTTTTCAGAATGTCGACTGAAAATACCAACGTCAACGTCGTTGTCGGTACCCCTGCCAACACTGTGGGAGCGTCCACAGTGGCAAATCATGCTGAATGACCCGAGAAGTTCTCGGGTCTCCACTTCAAGAGGTGGCAACAGAAGATGTTCTTCTACTTGACCACCATGAACCTTGCGAGGTTCTTGACGGAGACCGTTCCCCAACCAGCAGAAGGGGAGACCGATGCTCAGGCTCTGAGCGCGGTAGAGGCGTGAAAGCACTCGGACTTTATATGTCGAGGCTATGTTCTCAACGGTCTCTCGGATGCGCTGTATAATGTGTACTATAATATCAAGACTTCCAAAGAATTATGGGAGTCTTTGGAGAAAAAGTACAAAACGGAGGATGCGGGAACAAAGAAATTTGTTGTCGCCCGTTTCTTTGACTTCAAAATGGTTGATAACAAGAGTGTTATGAACCAAGTCCAAGAGTTGCAAATTATACTAAATGACATCCACGCTGAGGGAATGGAACTTAGCGAAACATTTCAAGTGGCAGCCATGATCGAAAAATTACCTCCTGCTTGGTTGGATTTTAAGAATTATCTTAAACACAAGCGAAAGGAAATGTCGATCGAGGACCTTGTTCTTCGTCTTCGTATAGAAGAAGAAAACAGGGTGGCCCAAAAAGGCACCATTTTGCAAGCTTCGGCTAAGGCAAACATGGTGGAAGTTGGGGAGTCCTCAAAGGGCAAGAAAGGCAAGGGTAAAAAGGAAAACAAAGGGAAAGCAAAGGTTAACAACCTTGGACCGAAAAAGGGGGATGTGAAAAAGAAGCCTGCGCCTTTCCAAGGTACTTGTTACAATTGTAACGAGACGGGGCACCGTGCTAACCAATGCAAGAAACCTAAGCGTGAGCGTGCGCATATGGTTGATGAGGATGGTATGCCTCTAATCGCAATGATAACCGAGGAAGCGGCTATGATTGAAGAAGTCAACGCAATGGGTGAAAACCCAAAAGGATGGTTCGTTGACACGGGTGCAACCCGCCATGTTTGTGGAGACAAGGCTCTTTTCTATACATTCAAGGAAGCTTCAGGTGAAGAAAAGCTTTATATGGGAAATAAAGCTACCGCAAGCATCAAGGGGGAAGGCATGGTCGTCTTGAAGATGACTTCGGGCAAGGAGCTTACCTTGACAAATGTGCTTTATGTCCCAGAGATACGGAAGAATCTCGTGTGGGGATGGATGCTCAACAAGTTTGGATTTCGTCTAGTGTTTGAATCGGACAATTTTGTTCTTTCTGGACATGGAATGTTTGTTGGAAAGGGCTATGCCCTTAATGGTATGTTTAAAATGAATGTAATGGTTGTAAACCAAAACAAAAGTTTGAATGAAACTTCTACTTCTACTTACATGGTTGAGTCTTCTAATGTTTGGCATGGTAGACTAGGACATGTAAATTTTAATTCATTACGACGTTTAATTAAATTAAACTTAATACCAACATTCCATATCGAGTCCAATCACAAATGCGAGACATGTGTTGAATCCAAACTTACGAGATCATCGTTTAAATAGGTTGAACGAATAACTGAACCCCTTGATTTAATTCATACTGATGTGTGTGATTTAAAAGCGGTTCCCACGCGTGGAGGAAATAAGTATTTCATCACGTTTATTGATGATTGTACTAAATATTGCTACGTGTATTTACTTAAGAGTAAAGACGAAGCAATAGAGAAGTTTATCTTGTACAAAAATGAAGTTGAGAATCAACTTAAAAAGAAGATAAAAGCTTTGAGAAGCGATCGAGGAGGTGAATATGTTGCACCTTTTGGCGATTTGTGCACAAAAAGTGGCATTATACATGAGTGTACACCTCCTTATTCTCCACAATCAAATGGCGTGGCAGAACGAAAGAACCGCACATTGAAAGAAATGATGAATGCCATGTTGATAAGTTCGGGAATGAACCGAGAAATGTGGGGGGACGCCATCCTCTCAGCAAACTATCTTTTGAACAAGATACCCTTGAAAAATAGGGACGAAACTCCATATGAGTTATGGAGAAAAAAGAAGCCATCGTACAAATACTTGAAAGTGTGAGGGTGCCTAGCTAAGGTGATTGTACCACCTCCTAAGGCTCTTAGGATAGGACCCAAAACTGTTGATTGCATTTTCATTGGATATGCATATCAAAGTAGTGCACATCGTTTTCTTGTACATGAATCCAAGAATCCCGATGTACACAAACACACTATCATGGAGGCAAATTCTAATATCGTCTCATATTTTGAGAATGTGTTTCCTATGTTAGGACAAACACATGCACCTTCATCAAGAGCGGTTGATGAAGCCGGTCCAAGTTCGTCTACATGGTTAGATGAACCAGGACCAAGTAAACGAACACATGAACGACCTGAGGTCGAGGAGGGTGAGCTTAGACGAAGTAAACGACAAAGGGTTGAAAAATCTTTTGGTCCTGACTTCATGAGCTACATGGTTGAGGGTGAGCCCAATGCCTACCGCGAGGCGGTTACCTCCGCAGAAGGACCTCAATGGCAAGAAGCAATTAAGAATGAAATTGATTCTATATTGCAAAATCATACTTGGGAGTTAGTAGATCTTCCACCTGGTTGTAAACCACTTGGATATCGTTGGATATTCAAAAGGAAGATGAAAGCTGACGGAAGTATTGATAAATACAAGGCAAGGTTAGTAATCAAAGGATTTAGACAAAAGGAGGGTCTAGACTACTTTGATACTTACTCGCCTGTGACGCGAATAACCTCTATACGATTGGTTCTTGCAATTGCGGCTCTAAGAAATTTGGAAGTTCACCAAATGGATGTAAAGACCGCATTTCTAAATGGCGATTTAGAAGAAGAAATTTACATGGAACAACCTGAGGGTTTTTCCGCCCCTGGAAACAAGGGTAAAGTATGTAAATTGGTCAAGTATTTGTATGGCTTGAAGCAAGCTCCAAAACAATGGCACCAAAAGTTTGATCATGTCATGATTGACAATGGTTTCAAAATAAATGAGTGCGACAAGTGTGTTTATTTTAAAGACACACCAAGAGGTTATGTGATTTTATGTCTTTATGTAGATGATATGCTTATCATTGGGAGTGATGATAAGATGATCAACTCAACGAAAGACATGTTGAAAGCGAGGTTTGACATGAAAGACATGGGTCTCGCGGATGTGATTCTTGGAGTTAAAATCACTAGAACCCAAAATGGTCTTGTGTTGAGTTAATCTCACTACGTGGACAAGATCCTTGGGAAATTCAATTCGGATGATACGAGTGTAGCTCGATCTCCAATTGATAATACCCAACGCCTAAGGAAGAATAGAGGCGAGAGTGTTTCTCAGTTAGAGTACTCAAGGATCATTGGTAGTCTAATGTATCTAATGACATGTACTAGACCCGACTTAGCGTATGCTGTGAGCAGGCTAAGTAGATACACCAGTAATCCGAGCGAGGATCATTGGAAAGCTATCACGAGGGTGCTTAGATACATAAGACACACGAGAGACTATGGATTGCATTATACCCGTGATCCAGCAGTGATTGAAGGATACACTGACGCGAACTGGATATCGGATATAAAAGATCATAGATCGACAAGTGGATATGTGTTTACACTTGTTGGCGCAGCTATAGCTTGGAAGTCTTCCAAGCAAACGGTTATAGCTAGATCTACGATGGAATCCGAATTCGTCGCTTTAGATAAAAGCGGGGAAGAGGCGGAGTGGCTACGTCAATTTGTGGAAGATATTCCAAGATGGCCAAAACCGTTGACGGCGATCTGCATACATTGTGACAATCTGTCTGCTCTTGCTAGAGCACAAAGCATGATGTACAATGGCAGATCAAGGCACATTCGACGTAGACACAACACGGTACGACAACTTATCTCAACGGGTGTTATCTCAGTTGACTATGTAAGGTCAAATGAGAACATTGCGGACCCGTTAACAAAAGGCTTAAGCACAGATAAGGTGTATAGGTTGTCAAGAGGAATGGGACTAAAGCCCATAGATGAAGGGAATATGAGGGAAACCTAACCTAGTTGACTGGAAATCCCAAGATCTAGGTTCAATAGGCAAACTTAATCATAAACCCAAAGGGAGTCACTGTGGGGGGTGCCCCAAAAATCAATAAAGGGAGTTTGTATACTTCCTAGTCCATTCCAATCAGTGACATGAAGGAAAGGTTAAGCATGTTGAGGTTAAGGATTTTGAGGAAATCCAAATTAACCATGATGCTTTTGATGATTCAGAGGAATCACCTATGTTAGAGAGAAGTGGGGTCACTTCGAATGGATTTGTGGGGAGGCGCAAATCCTAGAGCTCTCGCAGAACCAGGAACGTGTTCCATGACCATAAACGGACACAACCATGAGGTCTTGACTCGACTAGGGAGAGTATTGTGTGAATGTATATTGTCGCCTACATAAATGGGGGATTGTTCAAGGACACCGCGTCTACAAGACCCTAGGAGGCTAAGTATGCTTCACAAAAGGAGGTTCAAAGGTTACACCTACCTATCTTGCAATGCTCAACTGTTGAACGTGTATCGTTGAAACTTGATAGATCGATTTCTATTCATGTGGGGGATTGTTGGAAATTTTGTTAGGAAAATGATTTTTTCCTAATTTTGGACTAAAAATAAATATAATAAAATGAGCGGGTTTTATATATTTATTTGTGGGTTTGTGTTATACGTTGGAAGGGCTTCGCAACGAACTAAACCACGTCCAAAACGGAGCTAAGATGAATGAGATATCGATGCTCAAAGTTTGGTATTTGAAACTTGAATGCTGAAATAAGTGGGAAAGTGGCACCTTGTCCCACATAGGATGAGAGATGGAACTTAAAGGGGTATTTAAGTAGGATCTCTCCATCCTTATTGTTTCATGGAAGCACACACTAGTGTCCTCGTGAAGGGTGCGGAGCACCCTAACTCGCACTCGCACGCGCGCACGCGCGCACGCGCGCACGCGCGCACGCGCGCACGCGTGGCGTGGGCGATGAGGCGCAATGCGGCGCTTTGATGGCGCACTTTGCACTTCGCATCGTCGCTTGAGAGCCGCCTTTATATTTTTGACCGCGCGCACGTGATGGAGCACAAGGGTTGCAAGGACCAAGTGGTAGGTGATGCTGCGCATGACGTGGCAGTCATGCGCATGCGCGTGCGAGTACACATGGCACGGAGGCGCGCGGTTGCGCGCATGGTGCATGGATCCTGCTGTGTCGTGCGCGGCGCACCAGAGTGAGCCAATACGGCGCGACTGTGTGGCGCGCTCGTATAGGCTCACAGGTGACGTGGCGCACGCGCGCATGGACTTGAGCCAAGTGGACGCACCGCGCATGCGGGTGCAAACCTGCGCGTGCACCAGTGTGTCTTGCGCGCATGGACCTAATTGAGTATGGCGCACACGCGCATGGCAGTGAGCCAAGTGGACGCACTGCGCGTGAGGTTGCAGACCTGCGCGCGCGGCAGTGTGTCTTGCGCGCGCGCGGAAGCTTTCTGCTGCAGTTAATGCCAGTGCAGTTACATTCAGCATTTGAAACTGACGAAGTTAATGCGTTTGACTGAGAATTAAGTGACGAATTAAAGTGCATTAACGATGTTTAATGCAGTTTAATTCACCCATTTAATTCGTTTTTCAGTTTCTTCAAGACCTGCAGTATAAATAGGAGGTTCCTATGGCAGATTTGACACACCGTATTACACAAGCTTCATACAATCTTCTCTCTACAGAATTCATTATCTTCTCTCAAGGCGCAAGATACTCGTTCGGGTTGGAGTCAAGACCGACAGTGCAACTGCTTGAGGCTGTTGTATCCTGGAAACAAACGTGTTCTCCTGGGAGACACGCAATTTGTTTTAAGGGACCCGTGTCTAACACGATCCTCAGCCAAGAACAGTTTCGTCTGTTCGAGTTTTCTGTCTTTGGTTTTCCCTTTTTCAGTTGTAATTGTATTTACTTTTCAGTTGTAATTCTGTTATTATTCTAGTATTTCAAGTTAATAAAAGATTTTATTTATTTTACACGAACGGATTCCTACACCTTCATCTTCACCGAAACACATTCGTCTTCACCGGAGCATCACCGAAACACCTGCTTCTTCACCAGAGCACCTTCATCTTCACCGGAGCACCTTCATCTTCACCGGAACATCACCTACAGCATCACCGTTTCTTGTAGTGTAAGTACATATTACATGTAAGACCCTTTTCTTTTAAAACATATTTAAAAGAATATCATACGAAAATACATCTAAATTAAAAAAGAACCTTTCATAAACACCTGGTTGAACACTTCCCAAAACGACTTCATAAGATCCAAACATAAGAAGGTTTACTACTTACATGTTTATCCATCTTCAAACAACCCAAAAGTTAACAAAGTTAAATAACATTATACCAACAAAAGTTTTAAAACTATTTACATTTGGAATATGTACATGACCTAACTGGATAAACCAAAAGAGCACGTGTGTATTCGTCCATCGCCTTGACCTCATATTTAGGATGATGATTTAACTAAATGAAACCACAACAAGTTAGAAATAAACAACTTATTAATCAAGGTTCATAACTATTTTCATTTTAGTATAAAATTGGAAATTTTTCCACATCTATATGACATCCTTGCATACGAGTTTTTTTATGCCATAATCATTCTAAATTCATTCAGTTCATAAAAAAAAACATGATATATCTTTATTCTAAGATGATATGGAGATCACCCCCTGGATCCACCATGGTTTCCATCCATTTTCATACATTATCGAGTTCTTACCTAAATTGACCCGTTCTATTGGGTAATCCCGCATTCCTTTCAAACAAGAACTTTGACACTTTCTTTACGAGTAAAATCACTATACAGTAACTTGCAATTAATCTACATATAGAAGTGTAAGCTAAGAGGATTTACCTCGGTCTTGTATTCTTGTTTCCCTTGGGTGCTTGATCCTTCCACTTTTACACCTACACTAGATGAATTCACACTTAATACCAATGAACTCATCAGTTGTCATGCTATACATTCCAAAAACATTCTAACCATCAAATACATTCATATGTGCTTTCTAATCATGTAAATCAAGTGTTTGCACAAAAAGATATTTGCTAATGTGATCAAGGCATTTCATCAAACATTTGGTGGGCATCACTTAACAACTGATTAGAATGTTCTAGTTTATAGCATCTGACGTGTGTAGGAGTGCGTATGATTTTTAATATATTTTTAAGTACTTTTCACTCTTTTATCAAGTTTTAAATTTATAAAACACGATATAACACTATCACTCTCTACAGCACGCTAGGGCAAGTGCACCTATCGTTGGCGTTGTATAGTGATGGTAAGATACCGTGGTCGCCAAACGACACAAGAACTTTTAATACCGGAATATAGTTGACGTCTAATCTAATCAAATTTTGATGGAAGATATTTTTTTATAAGTAAAATAAAGAAACTAAATAAATAAAGAAACAAATAGACAAGATAGCATCACTTGGTTCCGACTCATGTTTTATGTATCCTTTGATGATTTCCTCACTTTGGGTTTTTTAAGAGATTACCTTAGTTATAGTGCCATGTCCCTCTTTCGGAGGCAACACTACCCTCAGCCATATTGGTCTGAGTCAGCAGGGATACAGTCCCGCAAAGCCGTATTATTGAAGATAATTAAGTAAGTTATTAATGCAAAATGTGGCATATCCCTCTTTTGGAAGCAATGCTACCCTAGGCCATATTGTATAGAGTCAGTAGAGATACAGTCCCGCAAGGCCGGTTTAAAGTAAATAGTAGTTTATTTATAAGGGATTCAAGCCGTTCTTACATGCCCCGATTTTGATGCTATCTGCCTCAAAGAAAGTCCTAATTAGTTTGAATCAAGTCCTCGCAGGATCTATACACTGAACGAGGCAAGAACTTTACCCATACCACCCTTCTAACCCCCTTCACGCAGTTAACGCGCTTTATATAGACCGTAAAGACACGAATGAGTGAATCAACGAAACATGAAGAGATGATAGAATAAAGTTCACTTTCAATATCAAAAACTAGTTATTAAAGTCATTAATACATGCTCAGTTAAAAAGTTAGCCAAGATTGGAAATCAAAAGTAATACATAAATGACTTATCTTCACCAAGTGATGTAACAGATTAGCCAAGCATGGCCTTTGTTTGACAAAAACTCTTACGATCAATCTTGGATCCCGAGTCTACTACACATACTCTAAAGATTGATGATGGATAAATGTGATGGATGATGGTGATATTGTGGTGGTGGAGTGGTGGCAGGTGTGAGAGAAGTGGTTTGCCAAGGAATGAGTTGCATTTGAACCAAGCAACCCCTATTTATAGCTGAAAACAGACTGTTTACATGGCTCCATGCCTGGAGGGCACGACCCCATGCTCTTCTTCGTCTCTGTCTTCATTTAATGAGCTTGTCAGTATAGATGCTCACACGGCCCCGTGTGTCAATGGCTCGGCCCCATGGCCATTGTACTTGTTGTACGATCCAAGATTTGCATATCTGGGAGTTGACCACGGCCCGTATTCAGGGGACATGGTCCCGTGTCCCTTGTCTACTTCTGTTTGTCTTCTTCTTCCTGGAATCTTGGGTGGGGCACCGGCCCATGCCCGGCAGGCACGACCCGTGCTTGTGTTCTGACTTGTTGTTTTTAGTCTTGGGATGTAGCTTGGAGGGTTAGTATATTGTATCAACTTCCGTTCTTTTGTATTCATGCTGGTTTTTGTCGTTAATTTGTTCCTTTTGTACATTTAAGCTCCTTTAATCCTGAAAATCAAAAGTATACAAAGAAACACACTTTTTCCAACATTAGTACTAAAAAGGGTTGTTTTTATACCTTATTTGCTATAATTTATATGTTGCATTTGGCGCATATCAAATACCCCCACACTTGAATCTTTGTTAGTCCTCGAGCAAAACTTTTTAATATTGGTTACACACAAATGGAATAGGTATAAGAGAAGTTTTTGGGTCTTGTTTGTAGAGTGTCGGGAATCCAAGTTCTTTTTATTCTTGTTTTTATTTTATTTACAATCCTATTCGACATGATTTATTTAGAACCTTTGATGACATGCCTTTTAAAATTTCATTTAGCTATATACAAATTCACACATCTCACAAGTGATCACTCAACACTCAGCCGAAGATGTATAAGTGAAACGTTCGATCTCGATATGGAACTTACTCCTACCATATGCTTGACAAGTAATCAAATCTCCTCCTTTTTAACATAATCTTTGTAAATATCAAGAGGACTTTAAAAAGAGTATGTTTTTTGTTACATGTAGGTTAGTTTTATTTGAAAAGTGACTAAAGGCGTAAAATGTCGGTTTTCTTTCGAAAAAATTTATTTGTGACTTAGGTTACAACTAAATGCTTATAAGCAATGAGTTTGCTTATTTTATTTCAAGAGAGTAGAGATTTTTATTTGATAGAGTATTCACAAGAAAATTAATTCACGTATTTTTGCATATTTCAAAAAAACCGATTTTTACTAAAATAAAGGAGTGTGAAAGTAAAGAATGCTTTTGGGTGATGGGTGATTTATGCAAAACGGTCTTTTGCAGGTTTTGAAATGAAGGGTTTAGGCTCAAAGGGGTTGACGAAGGGGAAATTTTTTTTTGTGGGGAGATAAAATAGAAAATAAGGTTGAAAAAGAAAAAGGGTTTATAGTCCTAATGCCGCAATCATGTAATTACTTGGATTTGTAAGAAGCGTACGGGCTATTCACACAAGAAATGAAAAGTGAGCATTTAGTAAAGATATGTTATTGAATGCTCGGTAAAGGACCAAAACTTACAATTTGTGGGAAAAGGGGAAAATGTGAAAATATATACAATCAAATTTTAAAAAGATTGTCATGCCTTTGTATGAATTTTTCTTATATGGTTCTTTTATCACGGCGCTATCGATTGTCAATTTGTAAAAATTTGAACTTTTTAGAACTTGGTTTTCTAACTTAAACCATAAACAAGACAAGACAAATTAAAAAATATTTTTGAAAAAGATTTGGGGTGTTTTAGCGATTCCAAGTAGAGTTTTGTGTAACGCTTGTTTTTGGACAAACAAATTCAAGTCCCCCCCCCACACACACACACTTAAATTACGCATTGTACTCAATGTGTCCAAAATTGGTTAGATTTGATTAAATGTGTAAATGTGGGTTAAAAACAACAATTTTTTTCAAAAATCAGACACTGGACATGGGGGCGTGTTTGGGGGACACGGCCCCGTGTCAAAAGTGCCAGTAACGAAATTTTCCAAAAGACAAACACGGAGGTGTACCTATGGGGCACGGCCCCGTGTTAAAGTTCCAGAATTAAAATTATTTTCTGCAGACTTGAGGCACGAGGGCATCCTTACCTTACATAGCCCCGTACGGCTCTTACTGTTCTGAAGATTTTGCATCAGGGGACATTTACTTACGTGCATGGGGGGCTATTTCAACGTACTTTGGCCATTTTCCACATTTTTACACACTTTGTTTTCAACACACCAAATTTCATTCCATTCATCCATCATTACAACTAAAAAGAAAGATAAAAATACAAGAGAAATTTAAATCCTAAGACAGATAATTGGTGGATACCCTACGAGAATTTTTTTACCCAAATAGCTTTCCCCTAGATAAATTGATGAAAGATTAGCAAAAACCGAAACTAGTTTTTGGAAAATGAGGGCTTGAGCTATTTTTCGGGAATGCTCTTTCAAAGGTCGTTGAGTATCTTCTCAATCTCCCTTAGTTGGAAGACAAAGAGTTAATCATCGACCTCCTCTTGTGGGAGAGGAGCGGGGTTTATCAGAACCTCAAAGTGGGTGTTGATTGGAGGTTCCAGAGTTATTTCGTCCCACCGAGTAGGATTAATCACCTCATGAGCGACGTTCCAATCGTCTTGGGTAAGATTGGTTCCATCGGGGGAATCACCATGATGTTCAACCTTTGATGAAGAAGGTTGATTTCCCTAAAGCTATCCTCCAGGGCTAGAGTAAGGTAGTTCACCCAGTCTATTAGGACCTCCTCCACCGTTGTCATTTCTTCAATGGACTCTCTCAATGCGTAAACATAGCATACTAGAGTGGCTTCAAGTGAGAGGCTTCTCCCTCTTCAGTTGTTTCATGAGCTTGTTGAAGACGTACCGCTCTGTTGGCTTGACATGCTAGTTAAACATGACAAACCATTAGAGTTTGGAGTAACAGACAAGTCACATGGCCTCGTGCTTGAGAGGCATGACCCGTGTTGTTTCAACTGCTCTAATATTTTAGCCAAGAACCTTTATTTTAAGTTAAAACTGTTTGGTTTCTTGCATTTTTGAACGTAAATAACTTAAAATAGTGTTATAAAATTGTAGCTTTGCAAAAATTTGGGCTAAAAATCATACTTTTAACCTAACAATTGAAGCTTTGAAGCTTGAAGCTTCAAGCTTCAATGGAGGTTGTTGAAGGTTGAAGAAGGAAAAATGACTAAAAGTGGTAAAGACAAGAAGCTTTAAGGAAACCTTTTTAAGAACCTACCTTTTCAGGTATGTGTGTGAGATCAGGAAGGACTTGGTCTTTTAGGAATGGGTCCAAATATTCTTCTCATGGCTGACTTTATAGAAAGTAACAACACGTTGACACGACCCTGTGTCCAGGAAGCACGGTCCTGTGTCGTCTGCATAAGTCAGAGAATGTTGTCCGTTAGTGACACACGGGCCATGTCAAGGTAGACACGGCCCCGTGTTTTAAAAATACGGGAGGCATGGCCACGTGTTCTTCTAACACGCCCTCATGTCTGGAAGTAGATGGGACACGACCCCGTGTTTTAGGGTTTTTATGAAGTTTTGTCAGAATTTTTAAGGAACTGTGTTTTATCGGGGGTTCCTTACTGGTTCGAACAACACCGAAATTTCTGATGTACCTTAGGTTCCGGCGAGATGTACGAAAATGCAAGAGGTTGTCAGAAAGGTAGAAACCTAAGCTAAAAGTAGGAGGGCGAAACCTTACTTTATTTACCTTTTCCGGGCTCTTGTTAAAGAAGGTGTTAGTCGACTCACTCTAAACCGTTGGTGTGAAATTTACACGCTTTTAAGGAGTCCTTCATTGCAAGGCCAATACAGGGAAGACTATCGCCTTCGTTTTCGCACGAGGCTAGGGTAGATTTGTTGGCCTCGGCATTGTTTATTCCTGAATGTGGCTCCACTGAATCTCCTTCGTTTTTGCTCCTCGATAAATATCGCGCCTTCATCATGGATTCTATTTCTTTGAGTTTTTGGAGAATCCTTTTTTTCTATTTGACATAATTCTTCTGAGCTTATGTCTCACATGAAAGAGGTTTGATGGAATTCAGGTGGATGGTAGTTATTGTTTTTACTCCCGCCCATCTTAAGGTAATCGTCACAGGAAAATGATGGGTCTCAGTAGTGGGGATTAAATTTTAGAATGGGACATTCTAAATCTTTATGAATTCCTCCACATAATTGACACCATTCACCGTAAGAGTGGCGGGGGTAAAAATAATCATTGACATCCATAGTTGCCAGATAAGTTTTAACCGTCGGGAACAAACGTTACTGTTTTCTTAGAAACTGTTGTTGAGGCATGGTCCCGTGGGACTGTCACACGGCCCCGTGCTGTAGCTCTTATCTGGCATAAATTAGTTTTGTGTCACTAGGGAGTTGGCACGGCCCCGTATTATTCTTGCTGAAAGTAGAAAAATTGGAGAAAAAGAAAGAAAACCTAAAAAGAAAAATTAGGAAAGCATAAAAATGATTATGCTGGCCATTTTAAACTTTCTTAAAATCCTTGTGTCCCCGGCAACGGCGCCAAAAACTTCACGCATGTCGGAGTGCGTATGATTATTAATATATTTTTAAGTACTTTTCACTCTTTTATCAAGTTTTAAATTTATAAAACACGATATAACACTATCACTCTCTACAACATGCTAGGGCAAGTGCACCTATCGTTGGCGTAGTATAGTGATGGTAAGATACCGTGGTCATCCAAGGACACATGAGCTTTTAATACCGGAATATCGTCGACGTCTAATCCAATCAAATTTTGAGGGAAGATATTTATTTATCAGTAAAGTAAAGAAACAAAATAAATAAAGAAATAAATAGACAATGCAGAGTCACTTGGTTCTGACTCATCTTTTATGTATCCTTCGATGATTTCCTCACTTTGGGTTTTTTAAAACATTATCTTAGTTATAGTGCCATGTCCCTCTTTTGGAGGCAATGCTACCCTCAACAATATTGGTCTGAGTCAGCAGGGATACAGTCCCGCATGGCCGGATTATTGAAGATAATTAAGTAAGTTATTAAGGCAAAATGTGGCATGTCCCTCTTTTAGAAGCAACGCTACCCTCGGCCATATTGGTCTGAGTCAGCAGAGATACAGTCCCGCAAGGCCGGTTTAAAGTTTAAATAGTAGTTTATTTAGATGGGATTCAAGCCGTTCTTACATCCCCCAGTTTTGATGCCATCTGCCTCAAAGAAAGTCCCAATAAGCTTGAATCAAGTCCTCGCAGGATCTATACACTGAACGAGGCAAGAACTTTACCCATACCACCCTTCTAACCCCCTTCCAGGCAGTTAACGTGCTTTTATATAGACCGTAAAGACACTAATGAGTGAATCAACAAAACATGAAGAGATGATAAAAAAAGTTCACTTTCAATATAAAAAAATAGGTATTAAAGTTATTAATACATACCCAATTAAAAAGTTAACCAAAGATTGAAAATCAAAAGTAACACATAAATGACTTATCTTCACCAAGTGATGTAAAAGATTAGCCAAGCATGGCTTTTGTTTGACAAAAACTCTTACGATCAATCTTGGAATCCCAAGACTACTACACACACTCTAAAGATGGATGATGGATAAATGTGGTTGATGATGATGGTATTGTGGTGGTGGAGTGGTGGCAGGTGTAAGAGATGTGGTTTGCCAAGGGATGAGATGCATTTGAACCAAGTACTCCTATTTATAGGTTAAAACAGACTTTTTACATGGCCCCATGCCTAGAGGGAACGATCCCATGCTCTCCTTCTTCTCTATTTTCATCTAATTAGCTTGTCCGTCCAGATGCTCACACGGCCCCGTGTGTCAACTGCATGGCCCCGTGGCCATTATACTTGTTGTACGATCAAAGATTTGCATATCTAGCACTTGACCACCGCCCGTGTCCATGGGACACGGCTCCGTGTCCCTTGTTTACTTCTGTTTGTCTTCTTCTTCCTGGAATCTTGGGTGGGGCACGGCCCCATGCCAGGCAGGCACAACCTATGCTTGTCTTCTAACTTGTTTTTTTGGTCTTGGGATGAAGCTTGGAGGTTTGGTCGCGGGCCGCGAGAGATGGAGCTAGGCAGATTCCAGATTTCATCAAAACAGCCTGTTGTCCTTGGTTTTAATCCTAGTCTTTGGTTATTGTGGGCTGGTTTATGTGATCAACAAGGTTTAAATTCCTGGCCTAACAAGTGTATGGTGTAGATCATTCCTTGATCAACACACAAAACACTTGGCAAGATCATATTCATCCTTGATTCCTATAAATAGCAAGCATTAACTTCATTCCAATTTGCTCATTTCCCTTCTCCTTCACTCTAGCTCTGAATTGAGGCTACAACACTTGTTGGAGGCCTCATACCGAGCATTCTTAGTCTTATTTTTCAGCCTAGAGCACTTGTACATGTTCTTTCATGTCTTGTTTATTTATTTCAAGCTAAAAAGTCAAACAGTGTTTGACTTTCAGCTTTGACCATGAATTAGTCAAGTCAAAGTTCGTTTCAACTTTGCAACATGAGCGTAATCACGATAGTTATAGTCCCTTATGACTATACCTACTGATTACCATGTTGATTAGTCGAAGTGACGAGTTAAAGTTTCGGTGAAAATGCGTGATTATGTGCATTTTGCGACGAAACTATTTTCGGGCATCAAAACACTTTGTTTTGATATCAAATCAGTTTTCTAACTTTAAACAGGTTTAACATGTTAACCATGTTTTAACATGTTAAACATGTTTTATCATGTTTAACTCGTCACTTTTAGTTTAGTGCTTATTTAGGGTCGTAAGTCAAGCGGTCTCGACAACCGCTTAGACTTTCGAACCCGACCCGATTGGTCGATCATTAGCATCCGACCAAACATATTTTGTGACCATAGTTGTATAGGGAATAACCTTCCGAGGTTATACCTCATGGTCACATTCGTTTAATTAGTTGTATGATAGGTAGTTTATATGCTTTAGGAAGATGACCACAATGCCCTTTTTGTGCATAATTTCAATTTAAGTTTATATGTAACCCAAATTTTGACACTAAAACTGATTTTGCAACATTATTAAACATGTTTAGGCATATAAGACTTATCATAGGACAAGTTAGACCCTTCGAACGCGCTTTTGAGCAAATGACGCGTTAAAGTAGTGTAAACTACCTTAACGGGTCATAACGGGTCAAAAGCACTTAGGATTGATTTAAAATCAGAATGTAGGCTTTGTTAAACCATATTATATGAGCTCCAACACTCATTTGGTTTACAAGACCTCATTCTACCCGATCTCCCGATTTAGGTCCCGATTATTAACATAGTTATCCGATACTTGGTGCCACTTGATTCCTTGATTGCCCGAGCTTTGTTAGTTCACTTAATCGAGGATACCTTGCAATCTCAAGTGAGTACATAGTTCCCTTATTTTGTGCTTTCAATTGTTTTGGGGTGATTCATATGTTCTAAAACGATTTCGAGTTTTCAAAAAATAATTACTATGGTTTATATTAAACATAACGATTTCAATAATGTGGACGAACTTGTTGGTGCGTTAATACATAACACGAATGACATTCATTAGCTTTGGTCGAGCCGACCAGTAGTATGTTATGGTACCATAGGATCTGACAAATCCCGTTATCGGACTATCACCATGGTTATGGGGGTAATGTGGGTAACAACAGAACGTGTTATTTTAACAAACCCTATGGTGGTTTGTTAGTCGATTAAAGATACCCTTTGGTGGTATAGATGAGTCACACAGGTTTAAATTTGTTCAACGAGAACGACCAAAAGTTACTTTTCACAACTTTGACACGGACGATTGAACGAATGGTTTTATGACACGAACGATTGATCGATGGTTTATAACACGGACGATTGAATGATGATTTATAGCACGAACGATTGAACGATGATTTATAACACGAACGATTGATAACACGGGCGTATTGAACGATTTTGAATGATTGAAAACACGGACGAATGGTTTCAAATGATGTCACGCAACGATGTTTATTAAATGATATAAACCATACAAGTTTTCTCACGAGACGATTTACAAATTGATTTACTAAAGCAATGTTTTTAGTCAAGATTCATGGCAAGGAGGTTTTCTTAAACATATAACCAACTTGTTTTGGTTGGTTAATCATATTGCAATACCAAACACTTTTCAATACAAGGTTTTCAATTATCGACTCTAATAGTCGTACGAGGTATTGCAATACGTACACAAGCCATGAATTTGACACACTCACAAAACCTATGTACTCGCCGGCATTTTTATGCTGACTTTATTTTCACATATATTTCAGGTGTTGTTGTTTGATGATGATTATGCATGCTCACGTAGGAACGGACGAGGCCTTAGCGACAAAAAAAAATGAAAGACAGTTTGCTTGTGTTTTGCTTTTAATTTCAAGACAATGTAATAAACTATAATTCAATAAAACATAACTTCAATATCCATGTGTTGTGAAACAATGATTCTGTTACTTCACTCCCCGACGTTTCCGCCACGGTTTTGTTGTTTTAACGCGGTCAGGGTGTGACATTATATGCTAAAAGTTAATTAACTTTTACAAATTCCATCCCCTCATGTTCGGTATTTAGATATAATCTTCATTCTTTAATATTAATAATGTGTTTTATCTAATCAAACAAACCTCGTTATTTTATTTCATGCAATGAGAATACAAAACACAAATATAAACAAAATTTTAGGTTTTGGGGTGTTTCAAGTCTACCCCCTTAAAGAGGGTTTCATCCCCGAAACCTAGACACATAGTGAATAAAGACGGGTAGTACTCCCCCATCCCTTCCTCTGATTTCCACACAATATCTGACCCCTTTCGATGTTGCCATTGGACTAAGACTTGTCCAACGGCCTTGTTGCAAAATTCTTTACTTTGAAAATTTATATGGCTACCAGTTTCTCTACGTAGTTCATATTATCATCGATCTCAATATCAACAAGAGGTGCATAGGTCGTTTCATTCGCAAGACACTTTCAAAGTTGTGATACATGGTGTCACACCTCAACCGATGGCGGAAACATCGGAGTGAGATGAACGAGATTGCTAGAGACTTCATAACACTAAATGTGACAAGTATTTAATATATAATTTCATTTCATTGCTAATATCAAGTACATTGTTTAAAATAGAAATACAACAAGTATGAAACGAACTAATTACAACAATTATCGAATCACTAATCTAATAAACATTAATTAAAGTTTGGTGGGTTTCTAGACATCCTACTAGATTCCGTGCATCATCCTCATCATCAAAAATCCTGCAATACGTTTTAAAGTATAGTTCAATACAAAAGTATTGGCGAGTATACAAGTTTTGAGTACTAGCATATAAGTATAAGAGCTTGAACAATCCACATGACAAAAATAGTTAGCGAGATTAATGTAAACATGGCATGCAACTTAACAAGTCAACCCTCTAATTACCGCAAGAATAAAAGACTTAATATGACCTCAAGAATATGGTCGGTGCGTTACTGATGTGTGCAAAATTTAACATATAAATTTCATCAAATGAGGCATAAAACTAACCCTTTGTTAGTACTAATGTTGGAAAAAGTGTGTTTTTGTCTTCCTTTAGAATTTACATGATCAAATGAGCTTAGACGAACAAAAGGAACAAATATACAGCCAAAACCAACATAAATACAAAGAAAAGGAATAAACATGACATGCCCGACCCCTCGGCAGCATCTCCAAAGGCAAAAACAAGAAACAAAAGACTGACCTGGGGCCGTGCCCACTGGACACGGGGGCGTGGTCAGCTACCTGCAGAAAAGACAAAGCTGTGAAAGCTTCTACGCCCACCACGGGGGCGTGCCCAGCTTAGCACGGGGCGTGGTCAACGCTAAGATACGCAGAATCTTGCAAAATCTTGGTAATACACATACGCTTCTGGACATGGGACGTGTTGAGCCCTATGCTGACAAATACAATTAATGAAGGAAGAGAAAAGGATGGCCACAGGGGCGTGTCCACGAGACACGGGGCCGTGGCCGGGCTTCTGTTCAGGCTATAAATAGAGGTGCTTGGCTCACTTCAAAGGCATCCATTGGCAAAGCATCACTCTCTCACTTTGCCACCACTCCACCACTACTACAACACCCACATCCACCACCATCATCCATCATCCACCTTAGAGTGTTTGTAGTAGTCTCGGGATCCAAGATTGATAGTAAGAGTTCTTGTCAATCAAAGGCCATGTTTGACTAAGTCTCTTACACCACTGGGTTGAGGGTAACATCACCTTCAAAAGAGGGGCCTACCACTATAACTAAGATAATCTCTTAAAAAGTGCAAAAGTGCAAAAATCATCAAAGGATACATTAAAGGCAAGTCGGATCCAAGTGGTTCATCTTGTCTATCTTTTTTTTTATTTTATTTTTATTTCTGCATTTTTAGTTTTTATTTTCATGTTTTAAAATCTTTTCTCAAAAATTTTAAATTGATTAGATGTTGAGGATAAATCGGTACTAAATGCTATTGTGTCCTTGGACGACCTCGGTATCTTACCAACGCTATACTACGCTCACGATGGGTGCACTTGCCCATGTGTGTGTTTAGTGTTAGTAGAATATCGTGTTTTATAAATTTAAAACTTGACTAATGCGTAAAATGGGCTAAAAATATCAATAAAAATATATCGCACTCAACACGCACCAATTACTCCTATAGCGCTATACATGTTAAGGGGAGGCTCGTACGAAGTTAATGACAAGTAAACCGCACAAAATAATCATCCAAGTATACAAATCAAGTATCATGTATTTAAGCATGTATGAATGGATTGTTTGTGTTCGTGATTTAAGCATAAAGTATGATTTCGTGTGTTTAAATAGTATAACGTATTGCACCCAAAAGTGTAAAAGGAAAAAGGGGTCATGTATACCCATAAGTTTGCAAAGCCTTCCGATTATCCATGAGTGACGAGTTGTTTGGGAATGGGGAATCGAAGCTAAGGTCATACAACGTTTATGGAGTGGTTAGATTCAGGATTTAAAATTCAAGTACAAAAGTATGTTATGCATAAAAGTATATCTAGTCAAAGTACTCATTTTGACACTAAGTTGTATGTGATTTCATGGGTCCTAATTTGCCCATTAGAATCAACAACGAGAGACTTAGAATCATAGATATGTTAGCCAAAGTTCATGACGAATAATCATAAACCGATTATCATCATAAGTTTGGCTATGTTCATATATATATGTAGGGTCAAGATTTAGAGAAAACGGTGAAATGTGTGAGAACAGTGAGAACGGTTATGGATCGTCCGATCAAAACAATCTATGGACAAGATTGGCGTGGTGGCGTTTTCGTAAATAACACCAATTCAATTAAGTGGACGTGCTTCATTAAGGGTAAAGGGGTCTTTAGACTTCTCTACCCAAAGCGCCAAACTCATAAATAAAACGCCATTACGCGCCAAAAACATCCTATATAAACAACATCTCGAACCTTCATTAAACACACCGAACCCCAAACCCATATTTACTACTATATACCGCTCATCTTAGAAACGCCAAAAAACCCAAACATCAAACACACCAAACTCAAAAACGCCATATTTTACTATATACCAATCATATTAGAAAACGCCAAAAACCCCAAACATCAAAGATTCCAATCGACGTTTCTTTTAGATACACTATTTTCTCAGTAAACGCCAAAAATGGCAAACATCGTTTCTTTTATATTCAATATTGTTCTACGCGAAGTTTCGCAGAATGCATTCTTAGCTGAGGGGCGTAACTCAATAACATTTTGTTGCATGAGATGGACAAATCTTCAAAAAAAAAAAAAGATGCTGATGTCAGACTTATGTCATTTTTTGTGCTTTGTTCTTGATCAATATTTGAATAGCATGAAGAGACCGATGACACTTATGAGTGGGTTGAAAAAAAACAAAAAAAGCTACTTCAACAACAAAAAAACAAAATGAAGCATACCAAAGTCAAACCGCCAGTGAAAATGTTTCAAAGAAGAAAGAGACCGGTGACAGTGAAGATTTGAAAGATGAATTGTTTCTATTTTTTTAATTTTCATTTTCAGTTGTTTATTATGTATTTTTCAGCTAAGAACAAATACATTATTTCTCAAAATAATAATAATAATAATAATAATAATAATAATAATAATAATAATAATAATAATAACAATAAGAATAATAACAATAAGAATAATAATAATAATAACAATAACAATAATAATAATAATAATAATAACAATAATAATAATACTAATAACAATAATAATAATAATAATAATAATAATAATAATAATAATAATAATAATAATAAAACGCCACACAGACAAAATGCTTGTGAAACGCCATTATGCCATAAAACGCCCAAAACTCCCAAACTATAATAAAATTACTTTGGACAAGTATTATTAAAAACTCAAAAAAAAAGTATAAAACAAGGTACAACAGAATCGAACAAAGTGCAATCTTTATCTAAACCACATTAAAAATACAAAACGCCAAAAACTACGTAACGCTATTAAAAAAACACTAAACTTGGAAGATAAGACGTCTATCACCCTAAACTCATAAAAGCTGAACAAAACAGTACAATGCACACAGTAACTAAAAAGACGGTTACCTTATTAATTTCATTTATTATAATAAAATCCCGCCTAAACTACGCGCCAAAAACATCCTATAAAAGAGACGTCTCTGCACAATAAATTGATCACACCCAAAAAAACAAACGTCGTATTTCCTAGAAACCACTCACTTTAAAACGCTAAAAAAATAGATAAGTAAACCACAGATGGCAAATCTCGTTTCTTCTATATCCAGATTTGTTCTGCATGAAGTTTTACTAAATGGATTCTTCTCTGAGGTGGGTATCTCTATAAGCTTTTGCTAAATGATATGGACAAATATTTAAGAAAAAGAAATTGATAACACTGATATGTCATCATGTAAGCTTTGTTCTTGATGTATATATTGATGGCATGAAGGGATCAATACCAATGTAAAAATGTTATTTTGGACTCCATTATTATAATAGCATTCGAGCAGGCGTTGATCTTCAACATGCCACCAAACAAGAATATATCACATCAAAATACAGGATGCCACTAAATAAGCTTCTTCTAAAGACGGGCGTTATGTAGGAAAATTGGCATCTAGCTAAGGTATTCAAAACGGTTCAAAACGCCAAAAGAAATTCAAGAAGAAGAGGCTGATGACAGTGAAGATTTGGATGAGAAATTAGATTAGCATTTTTATTTTATTTTCTCATTTTCTATTATTTGTTATCTAATTCTCTGTTGTTTATTATCTAATTCTCTACTAATAAAAAGTTGATTATAAAACGCAAAAACTACAAACACAAAAACGCCTAATACTTTAAAAATTGTGAGAACGTATGCTAGCAAAGCACGTTGTTGCTATATAAAACGCCAAAAAATGCCAAACAATATGTTATTAAAAACAACACTACTTGACTAAACGCCACTAAAACAATGTATAAAACAACGTGCCATCTTTATCTAAACGCGATAAAAAACAAAACGCCAAACCATAAAAAAGTTGGGAAGTGTTACAGCCTTAATAGATGAAACTGAACAAAACAGTAACTGTAAACAGCAAAATGAATAGACGGAAACATTATTGCTAAACATTTATTATATTAAAAACCACTACATGGGAAACTGAACTTATTTATCTTTTCAAAACGCCATAATTGCCTGTCACATTATAGGCTTGCATCCTACATGGCACAATAATTGATACAAAAAAATACACATCAAAAAAATTATTGATGTTTTTTACCGCCAAAACAAATATCTACCTGGCGCCAAAAAAACTCATTATATAAGTACAACAGCAAAACAAAAAAGTTTCACACTCCACACATTCACTAAAAATGCCACACCTTGTCTAAAACGCCATACAATTAAAAAAAATGGCGCAGGTTGTTGCATGGAGGTTTGAGAGCTCAGAGGGATGTTTCGTCATAAAGTTCTCTGACAGGAGAAGGGTGAAAGTAAAAAAAATCAAGGCTATACTTAGTATGGATGAATCCTTTCAGAGGGATATTCTAGCCCTTGGGGTCCCAATGGCCTACGATTGTGAGAGGAATCGAACGGTAATAAGAAGATTAAAAAGAAAATTTCCGGAAAATGATGATGATGATGATGATGTTGAAGATACTGATCTACCAAAAGTTACCTGTTGGATTCTGGATGAACAAGCAAGAACGGTGAGGGTGAGCTTTCAACACGGGATGGATTATTCATTGACAATGGACGAAGAGACGAGATTATGGCGTTATACGCCAATGAACAAGATGATGATGATGATGATGAGTCTAAGGAGAGTGATGAACAAAGCGATGGTTACATCTCAGATGTAATACCATCCACAGAAGACTATTAGTTTTTGTTAGATTTCGTCTTAGCTGTACTCTTTTAAATTTCTAATGAATTTAAAAACACCAAGAAATTTACCTTGATAACCTATATAAACTGTTGAAATCTACAAAAACGCCTAATGAATTTGGGAAACGCCATGGTGGAAAATAACTTATAATTACTAAATGATTTTACTCATTTCGGGGATGCCATAAACACCAAAATATTTACAATGCTTCTGATCTAAAAAACAATAAAAACGCCATGTATTTATCAAACGCCAAAAAATGGAGAGGTGTTGTGAGACGCGTTTAAAAAAAATATAAAAGGACAAAAAAGCCCTTCCGACCTTCACTATGTCGTGTGCCACGTGTTAGGCCAGGATCCATTCTCACCGTTCTCACATATGGTGTTTTCTCTTGATCCCGTACCTATATATATATATATATATATAGTTATGTAGTTATAATAATAATCCTAAGTTAAGTCCATCATGAGTTTCATAGATTGTCATGTAAGTCAAGCATGGAGGATTTACCTTGTTGTATGATTCACCACTACACAAATCATCACAAGGATGATTCGGAGGGTCATGAATGAAAAGAAATAACAACTAACTAATACGTCATCAAGTAGCCAAGTAAGACCTAACCCGGGTGAACCACCACAACATGGAAAGAGTTAACTAAGTGTTGGAGGCTAGACGGGGTTATGTTACTTTGAGACTAGAAAGCTAATTGGAATAGCAAAGTAAAACATCAAGTGAGGTGTGGAACAAGTTAGGATATCCCAAGCTTCAAAGGTTCACACTTTCACCAAAGCACAAGTCTTGCCATATGAACTATGGTAGACTTGGATGGTTTCCATCACTTGTAGGCTATCTTAAACCTTAATAAACAGAAAGTTTAGAGGTTGTTTGTACCTCTAAACTTGTAAGAATCAAACTCTAACAAGTTCCACAACTATAGATGGATATACGAAGTAGCTAGGTATGAGATTCAAGTGGAAAAGTTAAGTTTTATAAAAGTTAACCAATGATTCTTCCAAAACAGAAAGTTTGGACCTCAAAATGGTGTTGTTCCACCTTGGTTTACCATGGTAAACCTGTGGAAACATTCCTAGAGGTGTTCTAAGCTTTGTAGAAGAAGAATTGGTAAAGAAAAGTTGAAGAAAAGTGAGTTTGACTCACTTTTGTACTAGAAATAATTCTGCCTAGTTCTTCAATTTCCAGAAGTTTTGAGAGTGTTTTGATGATTTAGAAGTGTTTTGAAAGTGAAAATGAGGGTTAGGGAGCTTGTATTTATAGTGGATGAGTAGGTTTGGGTCTTAATGGTGTTTTAAAGGTAATTAGGTGGAAGTTGGGTGAGAAAAGTGGCCAATCCTGTAACCATACTAACCTGAGTGCGGATTGATACCCTTCGCGGGTCGCGACAGCAAGGGGGTGTCGCCGCGTGCCGTGGCTCCCCTTGCCCGGACAATTCTTTGTTTTTACACTTTCAGCCCTCAAGGTTTGTTATGTTTGATGTTTTAAGGTATAACTTGTATTATTTACATAAAACTAAGTATAAATTATGTATCGAAGCATAGATTAAGTATCGTGCTTGTACGATTATGTATATTGTACGTATAAAGAGTATTAAACACATATTTACGACCGATTGTTAGTAAAACAAGTATGTGTTTGTGCGTGAGATAAATGTATATCAAACATGTATGTAAGTTGAATATAAAACGAGTATGTATAATCGAAGTATAATTCACATAAAATGATCAAGTTTTATTACTATTAAAGCCTCGGATTACAATGATTGGAAGTGAAATACGATTACAAGAGAATACGAGTTTTCGGAAATAGAATACAAGACAAACTTTCTAAATAAGGAAAGTTCTAAAAAGCGAGGCGTTACACGTGGAATGTATCATGGATTCCATTAAATGCCGATTATAACTCTAATCGGTAAGCAAGTTACCTGACCCGAGCAAGGATTTTAAAAGGTCCAATATATATATTGAGGACTTAACTTTCATGGCTTTAGGACCTAATGATGTCGTTCCAAAGGAAAACTTTTAATAACACAAAGTCTCCAACTTGGAACTCAATGGAGCGACTTCTTCGATCTGCATATGCCTTTTGCCGATCTTGTGCCGCTTTTAAACGGGCTCGAACAAGATCAATATTTTCGTTAGTCTTAGCTACCACATCTTTATGCGCAAGCTCCCATTGTTGACATCTCCACATCATACGGGAGTCCTACAATGTCTCCTGTATAGCATTTCAAATTGGGCCATTTTAATATTATCACTAGGAACTTTTCCCGCGAGCGATGCGGCGGGAAAATTGTACATGTACCAAAATATAAAGACGTAAGATGACCCAAAATCATCAGCTTGTGTTTATATTAACAGTACTATGTGCATTATAATGGAGATCAGTGTTGAAGTTGCCATTTTGTTGACCCTTTGGTAGAACAAAATCCAGGATTCATTAGTTTGCGAAATGAAATGATCCATCCTATCTTTCTCAAAAGTTCAAAACCATGAAAATGCATAGATACTCTTCTTACTAAATAGCCATCATGGTAATTTCGTGTCGATGCAGCTATGAAACTACATGTGGTAGTTTGATTAGATGCACAATAATATTTGTATTAATGTGAAGGATGTAAATGAGAACAACGAAATTATAAATAAATCCATCTGATGGAATGAATGCTCCATTTTCTAGATGTTAGCATGTCCACAATACAAACAAATGTACAAAATTTTCTAATCAGAAGAGGAACGGATAACTATAGTTAAAATCGTGGGCAATGTCAAAACGGGTAAGGTTTAAGATGTCTGACGTCCTTCACCGGTAATTTAGGCATGGTTTCCATGTCTGTTCACCGGGCATCGGCTGTGAAGGTAAGTTTGAGAAAGTTTAAGGGGTGTATAGAGGAAAGAGAGAAAAGTTGACACGTGTTAGGCAAATCATTTTGAAACATTCACTACATAGTTGGCCTTGAAAGGAGTCGAACTTGTGCCCACCAGTTTGCATACAAACAACCCCTCCACCACAACACCAACACAATTTGTGCTTTTAATTAATGGTTTTCGAGTTTATATGCAGTAATCTGACGATTAGGAAAAAAAACAGCCTGGTAGAGATTGAGCCACCTACAAACTTCATCAATCACAGAAAACAACCGCTACCTAGTCCAATTGCATGCAAAAACTATTTATGATCCATCATCACTAATATACACTAGTTTTTTTCAACGTTACGCGTTGCGGCGAAACTGTAATAACACCCAAAAGAACACCCCACAAAGAACCATAACCAAAGCTCTAAAAATGTTCAACAAGAACTAGCACGAGAAACGAGGAAAATCCAGATTTTTACCTAGTCGCGCTACGCGGCGATGTCAGCATATGCTGGTCGCGTAATGCGACCCCCTGAGATTCGATAGGGACACTTGGCAGACACGTGGCAGGTCTATGGTGGTGACTAAGGCCACCTAAGCCCTAGCTAGGGCCTTCACGCTATACGAAGGTTATAGGGCATTCTGGTCGCACAACGTGACGAGCTTAAATTTCAGCTATAAGTTGAGCGTTCACGAGACATTTCAATACGCTTAATTATTTTCTTTGTCTCAAACTTTCTGCACAAGTATTATACCCAATACCCCTAACTCTACGAAGCTTTGTCCCATTGTAAGTGTTTGAGCTCCTGATCACTAATTCGGTACCCTATCCAATCGATCCTAAACCCAACAATGGATGTCAAGGTGCTGCCTGAATAAGGCTACACTTTGTTAACTATGTTAGGGTTTTGATCTCGTGATGTATTGATAAAGTTTGTGTAAGTCCCGTAGGGATCTTTCAATGATATCATACTTGATCTTGTGTGAGTGCGGAAAACAAACACAAGATGATTCAAGACATATAATAAAACCAAAACAATATATAATCAAAACAAACCATAATAGCTTGCATTCAACGGTAAACGGTGACTGATACAAGACTTCTTCTAGGTTTTGGCTGGCTCTAAGCATTCACAAACTGATCAACCTCATTATGGAGAATGAGGTGAACTTATATACTAAACATAAGTGGGTCGAAACCCCTAAGGCCCACTCGAAACCTTCTAGACCCAACATACAAGTTTTCGACCCACGCCATAAACAAAACAAAATATTACATAATCAACCCTTGAACTATTATAACCTCTGTGCATAAACCTTCAGGTTCCAACAATCACCCCCTTGGTTTATAGCATAAAGGTTCTTCGGTCTTTAACTGCCTTCACTGCCTCCACTTCTTTCCAACTTATCCTTGTAGCCATGAAACCCTTTCTTACTGATTTGTAGAACTCCAGCAACAGCTGTAGTCCAATCCTTAACAACGGCTTCATACTTCTCGGTAGCTCTAATTTGAGTTTGAGCGAGCACTTCCAGATTCTCTCGATCCAAATTCAGTAAATCTATCGAATCAGTTAAATGGTATGTCGCATCACCATCACATACGATTACAGCTTGACCCAACGTTTCATCGTACGCCCAGAAATGCATGGTCTTCAGTGCACCGTTGGGAATCTTCTTGACCAAAGGAATTGTCTTCTCTTTGTCAGTCGGTGGCCACGAGGCAATCTTCATCCTCATGTTAGTACGCGGATCTCTAGTACCTGGAGCAGGTGTCACAATGGATTCAGTTGTATGCATTGAAGGAAATCCACGGGCAACCTCTCTCTGCAATCTCTCGAAAAACAAATATCCACGTCCGCCAGGCTTATCATCCACATAAGGAGAATTCGCAAGTATGGTCAAATCCATTTTAGTGAATGTCTGAAATTGAGCTGGTTCTTGTACCATTCAACGGGTCCAACTTTCCTCTTGATCCACCACCTATGACGATCGTGATCAAAACCCCAGCTTATGATGCCTAAGCGGTTCCCAACCTTATCATAGTAATTTTCACCGACATCCATCCAATGGTGAGTGACTTGAACATCTAGACCAGCAGGATTGAGATTTTTGTTCTTCAGAATCACATATTCTCTTTTCTGCTTCAACCTTGCAGCCTTTGCTTTGTCAGCTTCTTTATCAGTAACTCTATTAAAGTAATGATCCATAGCAGCAGCTCTGTCAGCGTCATCCTTTGCAAAAGCCCTTGCTCGATCCTCTTCAGCTTTTCTTCTTCTCTCCGTGTCAATTGGATCAACAAACTTATCACCAAACTTCTTTTCAAGTTTTCCACAAAGATCATACACCATGTTGAACAACAAACCAACATCCCCTTGCAGCTGATCAATTCGTTGATTCTTTTGTATGATTGTGTCTTCAAGCTGAATAATCTTTGCATCTTTGTGGATCGAGTCTTGTTCAAGTACCACGATTCTCTTCTTCAGTTCTCTTACATAGATAAACTCATCATCATCACTTGAATTATCAACAAACGGCATCCTCAAAGGTTCTTCAGGCCGTTTCCCACTTGAACTACATGGTTCATCATGAACTGTACCAGATGAACTTGCAATTGCAGCAGTAATAAGTGGTGTTAACTTGGTGACTGGTGTTACAGATGGAGCAGAAACAGCAGTAGTAACATGAATCTCTGTAGGATTTGCATCCACATCCATTCTTGTTATCTCAGCTTCAAAATCAAATCCTGTTTATATAGCAGTGGTAGCAGTCATCTCAAAATCAAACGGAGTTTCAGTCGACACCGTAGCATTCTCAAAATCAAATTTATATAAACCATCTTCATCTTCATCAGCAGTTATAGGTTAATCTTTGCTTTGTTCAATAAACACTCCAGGTCACGGATCCCTTCTCCTTCACTTAACTTGTTGTGAATCAGGATCCTTTGGGTCTTCAATAATTTGCTCTTCATTTTGTACTGAAGGATCGGAAGGAGGATTTCCCATCTTTTCAGTCACTAACTTTATCAGTTGAGCCAAACTCTCAGCAGAAATCACAGGTTGAACAGTAGAAACAGCAGAACTAACTTCAGCTTCAGGAGGAAGCTCAACTTCATCATCTTCATCACAACTTATTTCTATGCCTTCATCGTCAGAGTTTATAGTTAGAATCTCTGTCTCAGGCTCTTCGTCAACAGCAACTTGAGCAACGTGTTCTTCAGCAATCACTGCATTAACTGGAACATTTACTAGTGCAGGTTCAGGTTGTACGACCACTGGTTCAACCACCACATCCTGTGTTTCAGCAAACTGACCAAACTTCTCCAGTGCAATCCTTCCTTCAAACTTTTTCTCAATGCCCTTCTTAGGAGTTAGAGCACCAAAACACGAAGGACCCATTGGTTTTAGATCCAAAGTGTTGCCAGTTCTCTCCAAATCCGAATAACGAGCGTTGAAGATCATCTGCAAGAACCTGGGATACATAACAAACTTGTCCTTTCGCACACCAATGACATTCCTCTTCATTCCTTCGAACACGTACTTTGAGTAGTTGTACGGTTGATTCATTATTAGACAAATGAATGCAGCAGACAGTGTGATGCTTAGCTGATCCGTTCCCCCTCTGTTTTCAGTCATACACATCATAAACATGTGCATCAACAGACGCCAGTATGGATGCACAAACTTCTTCATGAGAGAGGGATCCGTCCCTTCATAACACAATCAAGGTAAAATAGCTTCAACAGCTCAAGCCGGAAGATCATTGTGATCTGTCTCTTGATCGTTAAACTGTAAAACCTCCATTATAATCCTCCTAAAGCGTCGAATCTTGCCGTCTTCCAAAACTCTTGAACAAGACTTTCATATACAATAGGATTTTCTTGTACGGCATGAACGATACGATAACTATTTAGTCCTTTGATCAACGAAGTATACATCTTCTTATGTTTCTCCAGAGGTGGTGCTAGATACCCCGCTTGATTGTGTCCCATGATGACTTTCAAATCCATGACTTACACAAAATACACAAGTTAAGTATAGGATTTTATTACAAAGTATTACCTGTTAACTTGGTCAATTTACACATCAATTGTATAAATTGATACTGGTCAACAAGGTCAAACATAGACTGTCAGTCGAGACAAAAGATCAACTCAGGTTTCGAGTCAAAATAAATAAAAACAAATTTTTAATTATTCAGACACAAGGTTTCGAGTCGAAACCACAAGGCTTCGAGTCATGACCAGAAGATTGTGAGTCGAAACTAGAAGATTTCGAGTCGCAATCCCAGTCGAGACCTCAAGATCCTAAGTGATGTATTGCAGTGAGGTTGCGACTCGCAACGGGAGATCTCAAGTCCTTATGTCTTCACTCGCAACCTGAGTCGAAACCATTCAAACATGTTTGGATCAGCTTAATTTTGGATCAAAATCCAAAATCATCCATTGATTTTGTTGAAGATTGGATTATATTCATAATTAGGGTTCTTGAATATCTTCAAATCTTCATCAGATCTTCAAATATTCCTGCAAATCTTCAACTAAAAACCATTATTTGATCCATAATACCTTTCAACAGTGGTTGATTATGAGTCGAGACCGGAGTAACTCGCTGGAATCAGAGATAATCGCCGGAGATTATAAGAGAGAATAAAGAACAACAGTGTAGAGGTTTCGAGTGCAAATGAGGTCTCGACTCGAAACCAGCCTTTATACCTTAACACACATGGGTCGGGCCTTGTGAATTGGGCCGAGACCATATTGTTGAGTCGAGACCACCTCAGCATTTGACTTCATGATTTTTCAAATTTCTTTTTAAGTTAATTTTCAAAAATCATGTTTAACATTAATTTATTTCTTTCATGACCCTTAACCAACCAAGCACGTTTTACGAGATCAAAACCTATAAACATAAAAAATAAATAATATCACATAATTATTTACAAAATAAAATTAGGAAATATCGTAATTGCTCAGGAATCAAATCACGAGGTTTTGGGCTTGACTTCACTTATCAACACTGATCTACTACTGAATGATCTGAATGATTGCCAGTAAATTTGTCCACCTAAACTCACCTCCTTAGACCTTTTCATATAACTGTTTGTAACTATTTTTATCATGTTTTGATATTTTAACAATGAACACCCAAATAAATACTAATCAAATCCTGGAATTATAATCAGCACACTCTATCATGCAAGCAGTTTCCCTACCACATATTTCCACAAGTCTGTTCTAGATTTCTGAAACCTTGACCAGGACTAGATTGAGAAGAGAACAGAATAGATCATAAGCAGAGATGATATAATGTACAGATCAAATGAGTTTTTCTCAGTTTGATATAGGTTTTTGGGTTTCTTTTGGGCACCTGAGGGCCTCTTTCGGGTGTAAATTGATCTATAAGGCGACAGACGTACAGCTAGGTCTTTGCTCACGCAAAACAGAAGCTAACGCTGCCTAGTACCTCCAGGTCTTTGCTCCCGCAAAACAAAGGAGATACACGACTTTTTCAGAAAAGATTTCAGAACCAGACCAAAATTGTGTGTATCGGGACATCACACAAGCATTCAAATAGAAATGAGCTAATTCCAAGTGATGTTCTTTCCTGAGGTCATAGACTAATTTAGGTTCTGAACAGAAACAGCCAATGTTTCCAGCCTTAAGGATAGAGCCTACCAACATATCATTCTAGAGTTAAACTATTTTGATACTGGTTTTACATGAATCAGCCCTATACCACAATGTGAAAATTCATTTCATTTCCCATGTCATGCAATGCTTCTTTTTGTATTTTTCAAATTTTTCAATGTTTTTGTATTTTTTTCAAAATTTTTCATTGTTTTTGTATTTTTCAAAATGTCTCCCCCTAAATTTGTGCATAAAGAAAAACTACCTAAGAATAGAAAACATTATGAACAAATTTACCTAATGAAAAACAAAAACATGCTCAATCGGTGTATCGGATCATTTTCTGAAAATTCACAAGCTCTTGAAATTTTGAGCTGCTGACAGGTTTTGTGAACAAATCGGCAGCATTTGCATCTCTGTCGATTTGCTCCAGTTTGATAAGACCTCTGTCAAAACAGTCTCGTATAAAATGAACTTTAATATCAATGTGCTTGGTTTTTGAGTGGAAGACAGGATTTTTCACAATTTGAATAGCAGCATCATTATCGCAGTAAATGGTAGTGTTAAGATAAGTCAAACTGTAATCCTGCAATTGATGTTGCATCCACACCACTTAGGAGCAAGACACAGAAGCCGTAACGTATTCTACTTTAGCTGTGGAGATCGCCACCATTTGTTGTTTCTTGCATTGCCAAGAAATGAGCCTGTCACCCAAAAATTGACATCTAGCTGATGTGGATTTCTTGTCACTATCAGTGCCTCCAAAATTGCTATCAGAAAACGCAAACATGTCAAAATTAGAATCTCTCGGATACCATAAGCCAAACCGAGGTCTGCCTTTAAGATACCAAAAGATTCGTTTAATAGCAGTTAGATGAGAAAGTTTAGGATTAGCCTAATATCGTGCGCAGTTGCAGACAACAAACATGGTGACTGGACGACTCGCAGTCAGATACATCAGCGACCCGATCATAGACCTATAAAGGCGTTGATCAACAGGGGATTCACTCAGTAATGGTCTTTCTGCCATTGGTGTTTCAACCGATTTTGCGTCAATGAACTTGAATTTTGCCAGCACATCGTCCACATACTTTCCTTGATGAATAAAAATGCCTCGAGAATCTTGTCGAACTTGTAAACCCAAGAACATAGTTATCTCCCTGAGAGCACTCATTTCAAATTTCTTCTACATTACTCTCTCAAGCTCCTTGCATAGATCCTCACTTGTTGATCCGAAGATATTATCATCGACATAAATTTGAACCAAGATCAGATCCTTGCCCACTCTCTTGATAAACAGCTTCTGATCTATTGTGCCACGAGTGTATCCATGAGCCAGAAGATGCTCAGTCGGAGTAGCGTACCAAGCTCTTGGTGCTTGGTGCAATCCATACAATGCCTTGTCAAGCTTGTTGGCATATTCTGGATGATCTGGATGGACAAAACCTGGTGGTTGCTCAACAAAGATTTCTTCCTTCACGTCTCCATATAAAAACGCGGTCTTGACGTCCATCTGATACACAATGAACCCCATGTAGGACGCGTAGGCTAAGAAGATTCGGATGGCCTCAAGTCGGGCAACGAGGGCGTAAACTTCATCGTAATCCAGTCCCTCTATCTGTCTGAATCCCTGGACCACTAATCTTGCTTTATTTCGTACAATAACTCCAGCAGAATCTTGCTTGTTTCTGAACACCCATCGAGTTCTGAGTTTGCATTTCCCTTTCGGCAACTCAACAAGCTTCCATACTCCGAGCTTCTCAAAGTGGTTCAACTCTTCATGCCTAGCATCCACCCAGCCTGGTTCCTGCAAAGCTACATCAATAGTTTTAGGTTCTATCTGAGAAATGTAGCATGAGTATAAGCAAGTATTAATGGTTCCTGATTGACTCTTGGTTTGAACTCCTGCATTTACAGGACCAATCACGTTCTCAATTGGATGATTTCTTTGAACACTCGTTGGGATGGCAACTTCAGGTATGGTCTCGTCTTGAGTTGAATTGGTGTTGCTCGACTCCCCCTCATTATATGCTGTAGTACTGTGAACCACAGAAGTAGTAACAGTACAGTCTTTAGGAATGGGATCAGGAAACAGTGCAGATCCCGAACCATTAGAGATAACACCACCTGATGATGCACCTTCAGGGGATTGATTGGACGTTTGTTGAGACGTAGGGTGCTCTGTAAAGACCATTCCTGGTGGGTCTATGGTATGATTTCGCGAGCTCCCTTCATCCTGTTTATCTTCTTCAGTATCACCAAATGAAAGCGGTTGTTTCGGAGTAGATACCCCTGCATCTGTAGGAACGCTAGACAGAATGTTAAGAGATTTAAACAAATCAGCATAATCATATAACCAGTCTGGACCAACTCTAGCATCCGTAGAATTTTCTTCGAGCCATTCAATGTTGCACGACTCGACGACCTTCTTAGTTACTTTATTGTATACTCTATAGGAAGATCCTTTAGCGTATCCAATAAAGAAACACTCGTCCCCCTTGACCTCAAACTTCCCATTAGGGTCCATAAGTAATAGTACACATGGACACCCAAAGATACGAAAGTGTGAGACCGAGGATTTACGTCCTTCTAGAATCTCATAAGGTGTTTTCATATGACGTTTGTTTACTAAAGCATGATTCTGGACGTAACAAGCCGTGCTAACTGCTTCAGCCCAAAAGAAACTAGGAAGCTTCGAGTCGGCCAGCGTGGTTCGTGCAGCCTCTATAAGAGTACGATTTCGTCTCTCAGCCACTCCATTCTGTTGTGGAGTTCGTGGTGCACTATACTATCGATCGATTCCTTTTTCAGAGCAGAATGTATCCAAGGTGATATTCTTGAACTCTGTCCCATTGTCTAATCGAATAGCCTTCACTCTTGCACTTGCTTGATTTTTAACCAGAGTGATGAATTGTTTAACTAAACCCGCAGTCTCATTCTTGTGACTCATAAAGTAAACCCGGGTGTAACGTGAGTAGTCATCAACTATCACATCCACTATCACTCAGAAAGTGATAAACTATTTAACTAAACCCGCAGTACGACTTCTTGCCAATGCTTTGCACATTTACAAGATCGAAGAGATCCATGTGAAGTAACTCGAGCACAGGTTTGGTCGAGGGTGCAGACTTGGAATTATGAGGCTTTCGATGTGATTTTCCATTTGCACAAGCAACACATTTCTCTACTAGCATGAAGTCTTTGATTGGTAGATCACGGACTAGTTGACCTTTGGCAAGTCGATTCAAATTCTTCATGTTCACATGCCCAAGGCGACGATGCCACAACAGACCATCATGTTCTGAAATCTTTGAGAAAAGACAAGTAATTTCTTCACACGGTTTCTTGTTCATATCGATGACATATGCATTTCCTCTTCTCTCTACAGTCATCAAGAACCAGTCTTCAGGTATCACGATCCCTGGTTTCAACACATAACATCCCTTCTTTGTAAAGTGGACTAAATTTCCTCTATCACAAATCTGTGAAATGCTCAATAGATTGTGTTTCAGTTCTGGGACATAGTTCACATTTTCGAAGCTTAGCACGCCGTTTCACACTGTTTCTTTCAAAGTGATTCTGCCAGATTCTCCTCCCGCAAAAGAGACATATCCACCAGCAAATTCTTTAACATTGACGAATTGGGACAAGTCTCCTGTCATGTGCCTAGAACAGCCACTATCCATGTACCAAAGTCACATGGTAGTCCTCCATAGCTATTCCTGCACGATTAGCGAGATCAGTTAGATTTAGGAACCTAGCCCATAGTGGATCTGGGTTTTCCTTGAGCATCAATGTATGTCACTTTCTGCCAAACTAGGTTATCTTTATTTAAAATCTTTGAGGATTTGTGACTGGCAGATTTCTGTTGAGATGTAGAAGATTGTGCAGCCTTAGCTTTGGGTTTCCAATGTTTGTGTGACCATTGATAGTTATAGTTACCAAAAGCTTTATGGTGATTACTTTGAAAATTATTTTGTCGATTCTGATTTCTTCACTTGGCTGCATTCCAATTTTGATCAGAGGGTTTAGCTTTGAGATAGTTATTCTTCACTGTCTCAGACTTTGCAGTCGTCACTGACTCTGAACAATGTGATCGGTTTGGCTTGACCTTCTGATTTTGTGCACTCTTTTTCTTCGATTGCACACTTGGGAATTGAACACAGTTTCTGGCAATGTGTCTAGTAATTCCACAATTGAAACATGTTTGTCGCTTCAATGTATGGAAATTTTGGTGCTTCGTAGTAGATGCGGATCTGTTGGGTTTTGAAGAATGAGCTTGTTTAGTTTTCTTTGCTTTTTTAGCTTGTGCCTTTTCTGAGCATTTAGGTACCTGCTGATCAGAACTAGCACAGGCATGAGATTCAGACGGATGATGTTTTTATCTTTTATAATTTTATCAGGATCATTTTGAAAAGATGATTCAGTTTCTCTTATAATTTCCTTTTCAGAAATATTTTCTTGTGAATTTTCATTTAAAGTGACCACCTCTTCTTTTACAAAATCTTGTTCAGTTTTAATTTCAGAAAATGTAGAAATTTCATCAACACATGTATCATGTGAGTTTACTAGAGGTACACTTTAAACTTCGATTTTCAATGTGGTCCCACTAGATTCAACATTAGGGACATCCACTAAGACTGATTCAGAAGAAGAATCAGAACATTGTTGATTTTCTTGAGAAGAAGTTTCAGTGGTTTCACTGAATGCATCATGAGGGACCTCCCCTGTCACACTATCAGTAGCTGTAAAGTTAGAAGCATCACAATCACAATCATTAACTATTGAAAAACAACCATCATCAAACACATTATTAAATTGTTCATCACAAGCATCAACTGTCTTGCCCAAAACATCAGGCCTAATAGACGACACATAACTATGAAACGAATTAAGAAAAGCTTGTCTAAAAACACAACCAGAGGCAGTTTCATTTATTGAGGTTTTAGAAAAATCAGAATTTAAATCTGGTTCATTCCCAAGGAACATCTTCAAACTTTACTTCATTTACTTCATTTGCACGGGAAGACGAGGCAATAGTATCAAATATAACTTTAGAAACAAATTGTATCGGATGAGTTTCCCGATTTTCAACTGATTTACTGTTGATCGATGACTTATCAGTTTTTGGACCGTAAGTCATCATATCCTCATTAATCAGCTCCTCCACAGAGTAAGGCATATAGGTGTAGTTATGATTGTAAGGAGGAGGGAACTTATTATAACCCAAACCACACCCTTTCTGTTTCTTGTATTCCAATTGAATGTCACAAATATCCTTGACCAATTTGCTAGAAGTATCATATTTTTTTAGTATTGATTTCATTTATTTGATATTTTAACTTGATCTCTTCTAGCTCTTTGATCAAATTATTCATGATCACTTTTGCATACTTATGGTTACAGCTTTTAACGCTGAGATCCTCTTTCAATTTTGCAATATCTTTCTTTTGAGCTTCATTTTTTTTCTTTATAAAGCTTTTCATTTTTTACTAAAGTAAAATTTTGTCTTTTTATGTCGTTATAATCTTGGATCAAATCAGTGTTGTGTAACCGGTATGCCTCAACTTTACCACAACATTCAGGAGTACAAAAAACAGAACTTACCTCTTTAGCAGTGAGTCCATAAACAGGAGCATACAAGATCTGAGTCATGAGCGCCAAGTTATCTGCAGAAGTCTCATCCTCAGGTGCTGAAGTCTGATCCTCAGGTGCTGAAGTCATGAAAGCAATAGTGTCTAAGGTAGTCTGATTCTCTGGAGCTGAAATGTTCAGTCTTTGAATCTCTGCATTCCAATCAAAAGTAGCATCAGGCTGAACAACCAAGGCTGAGCTTTGAGTACTCACACTAGCAGCAGTGTAGGTGCAATATGTTTGTAGCTTTCATCTGTATCGAGTCTATATTTTGTCCTATATGTGTCTTTGTATAGTTTTGTATGTTTGTTATTTTATAATTGGGAGAATCGAGTTGGAAACGTAAGTTGTAAAGCTCATCCGGTCGGATGGCACTGGGTCATCCGGACGGATGACCCTCCGACCGGATGGCATTAGCTCTCCCAGTTCGCCTATAAAAAGAGACTTAGGGGTCACTTGGTTAGAACTTTTGGCAGTTTATCTCTAAGGCGAAGCTCTGTCCAGATCTCTACAGAACCTTGTATTTTCACAATATTTGAATGAGAATGGATGCGTTAATCGTTGATTTCGTGGTTGATTCGTCTTTAACATTGCATACGGATTCCGCACGTCTGCAGTGATCGATCTGACCTGCGTTCTTCATTTGAGAACCGTTCCTCAGCACTCACAAGTGGTATCAGAGCACGAGGAGGTCGGATTCGGAGGGGATTACAGCGATTTCACGAAGATCTCGATCGATTACAGCCGATTTCAGCAAATCTCACCAGAGATTTTGCTTGATTCTTCATCTTCTTCTTCTTCATCTCTATCTGTGTTCTACATTTCTTCACCTTAAACTGCTAAAAATCCAAAATTAACATAGAATTCACGGATAAAATGGACTAAAATTGATCTAATCTGGTTCGCAATCTGTTATAGATCATTCCTACAAATTTTCACGGCAAAATTCGAACTAAAACACATCCAAATCGATCAAAATCATGAACTGTGAACCGAACATTGCTGATGTCACTCATCCGAATGGATAGTTATCCGATCGGATTGCATGTGTTATTGTTCATTCTTACTTGCTGACGTCATGCTCATCCGAATCGTCATCCGACCGGATCAGTATTGTATTACTTGAAAAGTTAAAGGTTCAATCAACGAACGACCATCCGATCGGATTGTCATCCGACTGGAGGGCCATTCGTCACTTGGCACATTTGATACTCAGATCTCTTAGGTCATCCGTCCGGATAGTCATTCGGACGAACGAACATCCGATCAACTGTTAATTTTGTGATTTGAAATTTGACCAAGTTTGACTTTTCAGGTACGTTAATTGTGGGAGACGAGTTCATGACTCCATTTGGTGATATCTTTGCCTACAACACAGGAGACACATCTTCCAACACGAACCCCAAAAACTGCTACTAAGGCGATATCCGATTCGGTAAGTGTCGACAACGCGTACAGTACGTATAACAAACCTCCGAAACTAATGGCGATAGAGGATTATAATCGTTGGGCAAAGCGGTTTGATGGGTGGTTAAGAGTGTTCGCCTATGATAGTTGAAAATGTATGAAGAATGGTTGCACTGCTTCAAGGGAAGACTATGAGAACTTAGTAGATAATGAGTAGGAAGAGTTTGTAGATAATGATCAGGAAGAGTTTGGAGCCGAACAAAAGGCCATTGCCTTGCTACATCAGTCCGTTAGAGATGATATCATCTCATTGATCGACTATGACAACTCGAAGGATTTGTGGTTAAAGCTTGAAAAGAAATGTACGGGTGATGAAGAGATAGTGAAAAATGAGAAATCTTTGTTAAAAAAGGAATTCGATTTGTTTACATGTATGAAAAATGAGAACGTGCGCCAAGTGATCGAAAGATTCTGTCATGTAAAGGAAGAATTAGCAAGATTCGGAATTAAGAAAGATGAGGAAGAGATGGTTGACAAGATGTTCGAGGCATTGCCAAATGAGCAGGATTGGCAATATTTTGGTCTAGTGCTCAAAAACACAAAACCAATGGCAGAAATGTCCTTGAACTGGTTTATTGAACAACTTAAGGGGCACGAGCTGGAAATCAAGAAGATGAATAAAGTTTCCAACACACAGTATCAACAAAACGTTGATCTGTATTATAGAGGCAGTATGATTTCCAAAACCACATCACCGAAAACTACTTTTAGCGCCGAAAGCTCAAACACTGCTACACAAGAAAAGCCTAACAGTGGATCTTCATCAGGCAGTCATGGTTATCATGGTACTGGTTCTAGTTCACCTTCATCATCCGCATCAAACAATCAGCAATCACAAAGTGCTTCAAAGTCCAACGTATTCCAGTGCAACATAGCCATCAATCTGAACAATGCACAGAATTTCAATGAAGAAACGGCAAAGCAGCAAATGGTGTTTCTCGCGTCAATTCTGGAATCGTACGAGAGCCTAGTCACCGGGAAA
The DNA here is from genome assembly GCF_002127325.2 of Helianthus annuus. NCBI lineage: Eukaryota > Viridiplantae > Streptophyta > Magnoliopsida > Asterales > Asteraceae > Helianthus > Helianthus annuus. The sequence goes on from NC_035447.2 coordinate 109,527,400, forward strand.
ATTGGCAACACCAATCTTACTAAAGAAGACTACGATCAAATAGATCTGGAAGAGATGGAGCTTATCGACATTCACTGGTGTATGGCTAGTGTGATTCGCAGAGCTCAGAGATTCATGGAAATTACCGTGCAAAACTCTATTGGAGGACCTTCAACGAAGTTAGGTTTCGACAAATCAAAGGTGACTTGCTTTAAATGCAAGCAAAAGGGCCACTTCAAAAGAGAATGTCGGGATTCTGCTGCTGACGAGACTTCAAACCCGTTCCACGACGATTATTACAGAAAGGCAGTCTATCATAAAACGTGAGGAGCCACCAAAAATGAAGCAAATTGAAGAAACTCCAAAAGAAAAATCAACAGCTTTGGCGGTGATCCAAGACGATGAGGGATTTGATTAGAGTGAATTTCTTTCTGAAGAGGATGTTGTCGGTTATGCATTTATGGCACATATTGAACGACCAGCACCACCTTCAACATACAACTGAGAAGGAAGTTTGGCACAAATACAGAAGAAAAAGATCTACTTAGCTTACAAAGAAGCCACAAAGGCAAAAAGATGGGATCCAGATCGAGAGTGTTACTTGGATCCAAAGGGAAACATCTGTATTGATCCAGCAACCATTGATGTGGAAACTCTTATTAAATCAATCCCGCCAGTAGAAGAACAAATCAAGATAGATGCAACAAACAGAGCTGAGAAGGAAAGACTAAAACAGGAGAGACATGAGAGATATCTGAAATCCTTGGAGCCAAAGAAAGTGGACGAAGGGATTATCAACGTTGAAAAAGAGATGACAGCCGAAAACCTGACAAAGATGGCAGATCAAGTTTTAATGGCAAAGGCCCTTGAGGTAGATTCCAAGTCTGCTTCTAAGTCTGAGTCATCAGAAACGGTCAGCAGTAGTGGTTCAGATAATGAACCAAGTTAGGCTGAAAGTGCTAAAACTGAAAGTGTTTGCAGAGGTTGCACGAAAGAGTGCAAAGTCTGCAACACACGCGAATATCTCTCAACAGCAAGACTCCAGGAGCTGACAGATAAAATTGGCATAATAGACTGAGAAGTACTTGGTCGAGATAAACTGATAAAAGCTTCAAATGAAAGAAACAAAGAATTAACTGAAAAAATTGAAAATGATAAAAATGATGTTGAACGATTTCGCAAAGAAAACGAAAAATTGATTCTTGAAAACAGAAAAATTTCAGAAAATTTTGAGAAACTGAAAAGAACGGTAAAAGATTCAGATGAACGCAACTCAAAAACTCATAAAGAAAACACTCATTTATCAGGAGTTCTTCAAGCCAAAGAAAAACTGATAAATTAGTAACTGGATGAGATTGCGAATCTCAAGCTTTAATTTCAAGAAGCTAAAATCGAAAATGAGAAAATTAATATGAGACTGAACAGCTATTCGTCTGCCAGCTTTGTTCTTCAGCATATAGTTCCCAAACCAATCGGGAAGAACAAAGCCGGTGAAGATGTTTATTCAGATGGAACTGGGGTGGGTTATCACAATGTTCCACCACCTATGTGTAACAATTTCACAAAGAAACAACTTGGGTTGGATAATGAATCTGAATCAACTGAGAAAACCGATGTTGAAAAATTGCTAGAAGACATTGATGTCACGTTTAATTCACAAACTGATGAGGATATTGTTGCATCTGAAGTTGTGAAAAATGTTGTTGAAAAAGTGCTAAAATCTGATAGTGATTCCACAGTTGAGGAAGAAGAATGTTTCTTAAACAACTACATCCTGAAACTTAAGTCCCAGGACAACTTAAGTGATGAACTGACTCTTGTCATGTACAAGATGGAAGGTTCTGATAAGTTGTACTCGGATACAGCGTTTCCGATCAAAAACGTAAATGTGGATAAACTGAAACAGGTTTTCAAGTTGGTTGAGATCGATGTTTCTGAGGTTAAAGGATTAACAAGTTCTAAGAGGTTTTTGAACTTTGAATGTGATAAATCATACTACAAAAAACCAGTTGTGCCACCACGTTTTCATAAAAACAACCAAAACAAAGGGTTGGGTGGACATCAGGGTGGTAAGAATTACCAGAAAAGGAACTTTCAGAAAACCAAGTTTGTTGAAAAGAAAACATTTACGAAGAGTTCAAGCTCAATTTCCAAACAAGAATCGGAAATTTTCTCAAAAACGAATGAAGACTTCTTTGCTAAAAAGGCCTCCCAGCCACACACTAATGGTAAAAGTCAGGATGTTGACACCCGAACATGCTTTAAATGCAACCAAATTGGTCAAATTACACAAAAGTGTACCAATTTGAAACCTAAGTCTGTGGTTGTTGAGAATTCAAAGAAGAAAAATGATGTCAAAGGCAAAGCGCCTATGTTTTTTGAGAGGATGATTTCAAAATCTGAAAATGTTAGGATCTGAGGCTCTCATGATTGTGTTTGTTTGTAATTAATGAACAATGAATGAACATGATTCAGTGATTTATGCAGCCGGAAATGAACACAAACTTTGTAAACACAATCAAAGAGGAAAATAGTTTTGATAAACACATGCTTTCCATTGAGTCGAAAGATTACAAATCAAATCAAAAGGTTACAATGCATGCTTACAAACTAAACTCCCTCCCAGCGTGATGCTCCGTGGTTGATTGCACAAGATGAAAGGATTGGAGGAGAAGAACTCACTTAGTCAATCAAATGTAACAGTACAGGGTACTGTTTAATTTATAGGCAAATCAAACCACTGAAGCATCTAAGCTGACGTCACAATGAAAGTGACATCTAACAACCTGTAACCACTGATACATATAACTACTGCTAGCTAAACACTGATACTATTACAATAGACAAAGTAAACAACTGTTTTACAATGGCTACTCATTTTGAGTCATAATTTTTAAGACATGAGTATCCAAGCATTTTAAGGTCTGTTAGAAATCAGTCTTTGATCTGTGTTAAAACAAACTTGAGTTTGACATGACCTTAACACTTGTACCATTTCCTTTTGATCTATTTTCAAGGATAGTATCACCACACAAAAAAAATAAGGGTTTTACATCCTGACAGGAGATTGAAATTTTTACTACCAAAAAGAGGTAAAAATACAAACTATATCATTCTAAAGAAAAAATAATGAATATTATATCCTGTTTTATTGAGAAAAACCTTTTCAAGATAAATAATTAAATGTTATTCTGAAAACAACATCAAAAAGGATCTGGTATATTTTCCAATTAAAACTCATGGTCACATCATTCTCAAGTTTTAAGAAAATGGTCAATGATTTGAAATACATTATAAGAACCACTGTTTGAGACCATTTCCTTGTCAATTGATTGCAAAAATGAGGAGACATGTACACATAGGTTTTGAAAGTCCTGTTATAGACTTTGTTACCATGTGATGACACTGAAAAACTTGCCTAGTCCTCTTTTAAGTTTAATCACTGGTGATACTATTGTTACCTGAACTTCCCTGAATCAATGAATGCACACAGCTGCTTGATGACCATTGTTCACCCTATTTTAGACTCTTGAGTGTTTTACATTTATACTCTTTTCTTTTGACTACAAAAGTTTTGAGATAAACACACTTTTGAGTATTTGTGATTTTTCTTCTTCCCCTTTTTACCCTTCCCATTCATAAGTACTAAAATACTTACTGGGAGGTTTTTTATTGACAGAATACTTAGACCAGAATCATTTTACAACAATGTTTGGAGAGATTTGGACATTTTTGCATATGCTTATGTCAAACCTCACATTACCTATGATTTACTCTGTCTTAAAAGCTGGTTTTATTAATGTGTTCTTAACAAAGTTGATTTGATCCTTTTTAATAGGATTCTCAACCTGTTTTTCAACACATAAGATTCGATAACTAAATTTTTAATTTCCCTCCTTTTATGTTAACAAAAACACTAATGTTTTTACGAAACTAGGTTTTTGTTTACCAGGGGTTCACACCTTAGTATCAAACACGATGGAAACAACACAGACTTCATGTCAACACTTGAAATCAATTTTGTAGAGAAAATGATTATACCATAGTTATCAAACATATTTTCAGATCTGAACACTATAGGTGGTTTATGCATGATATCACTTGTTATGAGAAGTTTGTGTGTCTTATGACATCTTGGTTGTTTTATAGAGTTTTTGAATAGCAACTTTGAACGTGCTAACTTGTTACTCTGTTTTTCAACAAAATACAATCAACCTTAGTATCAATGAATTTTGAGCTGAACTGTTATGTCAAATTGATTGTTAGATCGAATTTGATTGTCCAAGCTCTGATACCAATTGTTAGGATCTGAGGCTCTCATGATTGTGTTTGTTTGTAATAGATGAACAATGAATGAACATGATTCAATGATTTATGCAGCGGAAATGAACACAAACTTTGTAAACACAATCAAAGAGGAAAATAGTTTTGATAAACACATGCTTTCCATTGAGTCGAAAGATTACAAATCAAATCAAAAGGTTACAATGCATGCTTACAAACTAAACTCCCCCTCCGCTTGATGCTCCATGGTTGATTGCATAAGATGAAAGGATTGGAGGAGAAGAACTCACTCGGTCAATCAAATGTAACAGTATTGGGTACTGTTCCATTTATAGGCAAATCAAACCACTGAAGCATCTAAGCTGACGTCACCATGAAAGTGACATCTAACAACCTAACAACCTGTAACCACTGATACATATAACTACTGCTAGCTAAACACTGATACTATTACAATAGACAAAGTAAACAACTGTTTCTTCATTCCACTGCTTTATTCCAAGCAGGGCTTTGGTCTTTAGCAGCATTTGACTTAGGACAGTTGATTTATGAGCAGCACTTTGTCTTCAGGAGTTGTTGTACACAAGCAGTGCTTAATGGACAGCAGTTGTAGTATACGAACAGTGGATGGGGGCCATCAGATGTTATAATCACTTTCAAGGGGAAAGTCTAATACAAACAACTACTTATGATGAATCTACTGTTTTGAACCGGTTTTGGCTCTCATTATCTGTTCCTCTGATAGGGTTCAATCCCAACAATCTCCGAACAGATAATGCCAAAACCCTTCATTATTCTGGATCTTTATTGTCTCATTAGAAGTTCCCTAACTTGTCCTTTAAACTGTAGTTCAAAATCCATGGAACTTGTGTCTAGCTCATCCATACACAGTGTAAGCTCAAGGAGATCTTGTAGATCTTCAACACTCAGGCCCAGTGCTTGTTCCCTTGATATGTGCTTAACTTCTCCATTGGATCTGATCAGTGTCAATACATGGGTCTTTTGATCAGACATCCATTTTAGTATTTTTGAACCCAATGGGTTTCTTGGGAGAGTTTTATTTACTGATGAGTTGGGAGATTGTGGCCTTGTGAGAATTTGTTGATCAGTACCCTGAGCTTTTGCTAACTCAGAGCTTCAGCTGACATTTGTTTGAAGGCCTTTTTTATGATGTCATTTGCTGCACCTATGTCTTCTGCAGTTTCCTTTTCAATCTGCTCTTGCCTTTTTCTTTGATCTAACTCAGTGTCTGAGACATCTGCTGATGTGATCAGTGGTTTAGGAGCGCTGATCTTTTTTGGCTCTTTTTGTTCAGGCTTCTGTGGTAAACTAGGATCTGTCATTCTTCTTCTCTTTAACCTTTTATAAGCCTCATCTGTGTATTGCCTAGTCCATTTTGCTATGGCTTTGGCAGTTCCAACCTTTGCATCCACCGGTTCTTGTTTCTTTGTTTTTTCATTCTGAAGTAAGTTTATCAATGGCCTGTTTGTATTTGCTCCAGTTTGGAGCTGTTCTTTTCTTACTTGGATCATTATTTATTCTCTTGATTCTGTTTACCTCATGCTTTAGTGCAATGAGTGGCCATTCACTGAATTGTTCTACTGTGGCTGGATAAAACTTTTCTTTCATGGTGAATTCAAGATAATCCTTTCTCGTTTCCTTTTGTAGGGCAGCATCAGGTGGCATATTTGACATATCTTTGCTCAGGTCTCTTGCATAATCTTCCATGTGTTTAACCTTAGTGAGTAAAAATTCCATTCTCTCAGAAATGGCTTTATCACCTTGATCTTTGCATTCAATTCTAGCTCTTATATCTGCTTGCCTGGCTTTGAGTTTTAGATACTCATTCATATTTACTGGATTCCTGAAGCCAATAAGAGAAGGAAATCTTCTTTTCCAAGGATCATCCACCGTATAGAATTGTCTTATCTCATCCTTTACAGCTTCCAATTCCAGTGGATAACTTTCAGCAACAGATACAATGTTTGCAGGATTTACTGGTTCGGCAAGAGTTGGTGGAGTGGATGATTGTGGCTTGATAACATTGTAAGGTGTAGAGGATAATGGAGTAGGTGCTGGTATCTCATCATTATTCTTCTGAAATTTCCTTTTCCTTGTGTAAAGCTTTTTGGGTGAAGGGGGTTTTGGTTGTGATGTGACACTGGGTTTAGAAATGGTAAGAGCAGTGGTAGATGGCTGGCTAACAACTGTTGAAACAACTGGTGTTTCAACCTCTGTTGTCATTACAACTACTGATATGTCAGTAGATGTCTTCTGCTGATCAGCATGTGGTGGTTTAATGAGTGGTGATGTAGTTGAAGTGGTGGCTTTTGGTGGTGAGGTGCCTTTAAGTGGTGGTAGGGCAGTGGTTGTGGTGTGTGTTGAAGTGATGGTTTTAACAACTGCTGAAACTACTGATGTACCAACAGTTGTTGACACAACAGGAGTTACATCAGCTGTTTGGGTAGAGGTTTGGTGCTTGGAGTCTTTGGGAGATGGTTTGGAAACATGCTTTTCTGGTTCAACATAAAGGCCATCATTTATTCCCTTCTTCCACTCCTTGATTTTCTCCCCATTTTTGGCATTATCTAGGGGGAATTGATCAATGAATAGAACAGTGGAAGGAGCAGTGCCAGTGGTATTCAGGATGTGAGCCTTTATAGCCTTGATATCTGCTTGAGTGTTTCTAAATCTTGACTCCATCATGTTTCTTAGCTCTTGTACATATATTGCATGTTGTTGATCTGCCATTTGTCTTTGCTTTTGGAGTAGGGGTTGAAATAAATTCCATAGCTCATTTGCAGCAGGTACAGATTGCGCAGGTGCTTGAGCTGGAACAGCAGTGTGTTGTACCTTTTGAACTTTTAACAATTGTTGCACCATATCCGTTATTTCAGCGACACACGTTTCAAGTTTGTCAATTCTACCCGTCAATTCCTGATATTGTACATCATCACGCAATTTAATGGGATCATCTGATTCCCCACCAGCAGTGGTTGTATCAATGTGTAACTTAGGAACCGAATCCCAAAAGTCATCACTTGGATCCAGAGCTTCATAATGTGGGGTCCGTGTGTTTACAACCTGATCCTTTTGTGAGGATGCAGGAGGAGTTTGAGGCAAGGGTGGAGATCTTTCTCCCATCTGCTGTGAGGAAGTAGCAGCAATGGTTGTTGGTGACATTTGTGTTGTCACTGGCAGTGGCTCTGGGATCTCATCTTCCAGAGTTGCCTTTGATTTGGGTTTGGGGGGGCCTTTTGGATGTTTTCTTTTTGGTCTTTTTTGGTAATGGCAGGTGTGGGTTTCAAAGCAGTGGTTGTGCTGCTATGATCACCTGGAGCAGTGGGCTCAGCAGCAGATACCTTAGGAGCAGTGGTAGCTGCTAAATTCTGCTCAAGCACCTCTGCTTTTGTTTTCGTAGGTGTTAACATTCTAGTGAATGTTTCAGGTGTTAAACCATTCATTTGAAAATAAGCACCTTGTTTGAGCAAGTTTTCATTTTCCTTTCCAAATTTTTGTTTAAAATAGTAGCTTAGAAACCTTGGAAAAAGTAAAAGTGATTTGCTATCTACATTTTTTACCAAGTCATCAAAGATCTCCTGGGAATAGTTAAAATTTTCGTTATGTAAAATAGCATAACCCGGACATTGGATCTATAATGGTATTTCGTTAAAAGCAGTTGTTTTATTTGAAACACACATCAAAAGAGTATGAAATAAAAACCTAGGTGCAGAAGGGAAGAAACCTTTTTGTAAGGTATCCCTTTTTGTTTGTTCTGCATACCCCCTTTCCAGAAAATCAGTTTTTAACTCGTTTTTAGGAAAAGAAGTTTTACCTTGCTGATCATCAAGTTTAAAGACTTCCGAGATGGATTGTGGAGTAATTTGAATCTGTTTACCCTGTATGGAAGAGTTGATGGCTATGACGGTCTCGCCTTGTTTTTCAAGGGTAGCATTTTTACAAAACTATCTTTGGGTTTGTTGGTAAATTGGAGCATCTGCTATTAGCAAAGTTTTGTACTTTGATGCAGACATGATGTCGATGATGGAATCGAAGGTGTGGGTGGTGGTGGGTTTTGTGAGTAAACCCAAGTAATTGTGAGGGGATTTGTATGGGATTTCAATGGGTTCAGCGGCCATTTGAGTGACCTCTTTGGAAGATGAGGATGGTTTTGATTTTGATTTTGATTTTGATTTTGTCATTTTTATGAAGAAGAACGAAGAATGATTTGAGATGGAAGGTTGGAAACTGCTTTGAGAAGAGAATTTTGGAATTCAATTCGACGGTGTAAAACCCTGTTTGGGGTTTTGGACAGGATTTTATTTAGGGAAAAAGTGAATGCTGATGTGGCAGCAGTTACAAAGATCTGATGGCTAGAAACTGACCACGTGCCAACCTCTGATGAGAAGATGAATAAAGGAGGACAGTTGTTTTGGGAACTACTGATGGAAGAAGATCAGTGGTTACAACGGTAACAATATGAAAGCAGTGGGTGATTTTTACTATCAGTGGATAGTACATCAGTGGATAAAACACTGATTTTGAACAACAGTGCTTATCAAGATTATGAGAGAATAGTATTTAGAAATCAGATGTTTGAGCATATCAGTAGTTAGGGGTAAATAAATGGTAAAGATTTGAACGACTATTACATCAGCAACTCTTAGTGCAACAGTGAATAAGCTTTTAACAAAAGTTTTGAGCATCTGCTTGTTCAGATGAGACGAATGATTTTGTCTTGTGTAACCACAATATCATGTCCAACATCTGTTGATGGTGATTTAGGAAATATCCGCAAGAACGCTATCCTCAACAAAATACATTTTAGATGCAAATTGTCTAGATTTGTATGTCAGCAGTTTTTACAGGAATATGTATTCAAGGTTTTGTCACATGTCAATTATAAGTTTTGAACCTTTTATAAATTCCTGACAGTGGTTTAGTACCCCAGATGATGAAAACTCTTTTACAATGGCTACTCATTTTGAGTCATAATTTTTAATTATGACATGAGTATCCAAGCATTTTAAGGTCTGTTAGCAATTAGTCTTTGATCTGTGTTAAAACAAACTTGAGTTTGACATGACCTTAACACTTGTACCATTTCCTTTTGATCTATTTTCAAGGATAGTATCACCACACAAAAAATAAGGGTTTTACATCCTGACAGGAGATTGAAATTTTTACTACCAAAAAGAGGAAAAAATACAAACTATATCATTCTAAAGAAAAATAATGAATATTATATCCTGTTTTATTGAGAAAAACCTTTTCAAGATAAATAATTAAATGTTATTCTGAAAACAACATAAAAAAGGATCTGGTATATTTTCCAATTAAAACTCATGGTCACATCATTCTCAAGTTTTAAGAAAATGGTCAATGATTTGAAATACATTATAAGAACCACTGTTTGAGACCATTTCCTTGTCAATTGATTGCAAAAATGAGGAGACATGTACACATAGGTTTTGAAAGTCCTGTTATAGACTTTGTTACCATGTGATGACACTGAAAAACTTGCCTAGTCCTCTTTTAAGTTTAATCATTGGTGATACTATTGTTACCTGAACTTCCCTGAATCAATGAATGCACACAGCTGCTTGATGACCATTGTTCACCCTATTTTAGACTCTTGAGTGTTTTACATTTATACTCTTTTCTTTTGACTACAAAAGTTTTGAGATAAACACACTTTTGAGTATTTGTGATTTTTCTTCTTCCCCTTTGTACCCTTCACATTCACAAGTACTAAAATACTTACTAGGAGGTTTTTATTGACAAAATACTTAGACCAGAATCATTTTACAGCAATGTTTGGAGAGATTTGGACATTTTTGCATATGCTTATGTCAAACCTCACATTACCTATGATTTAGTCTGTCTTAAAAGCTGGTTTTCTTAATGTGTTCTTAACAAAGTTGATTTGATCCTTTTTAACAGGATTCTCAACCTGTTTTTCAACACATAAGATTCGATAACTAAATTTTTAATTTCCTTCCTTTTATGTTAACAAAAACACTAATGTTTTTACGAAACTAGGTTTTTGTTTACCAGGGGTTCACACCTTAGTATCAAACACGATGGAAACAACACAGACTTCATGTCAACACTTGAAATCAATTTTGTAGAGAAAATGATTATACCATAGTTATCAGACATATTTTCAGATCTGAACACTATAGGTGGTTTATGCATGATATCACTTGTTATGAGAAGTTTGTGTGTCTTATGACATCTTGGTTGTTTTACAGAGTTTTTGAATAGCAACTTTGAACGTGCTAACTTGTTACTCTGTTTTTCAACAAAATACAATCAACCTTAGTATCAATGAATTTTGAGCTGAACTGTTATGTCAAATTGATTGTTAGATCGAATTTGATTATCCAAGCTCTGATACCAATTGTTAGGATCTGAGGCTCTCATGATTGTGTTTGTTTGTAATAGATGAACAATGAATGAACATGATTCAATGATTTATGCGGCGGAAATGAACACAAACTTTGTAAATACAATCAAAGAGGAAAATAGTTTTGATAAACACATGCTTTCCATTGAGTCGAAAGATTAAAAATCAAATCAAAAGGTTACAATGCATGCTTACAAACTAAACTCCCCCTCAGCTTGATGCTCCATGGTTGATTGCACAAGATGAAAGGATTGGAGGAGAAGAACTCACTCGGTTAATCAAATGTAACAGTACATGTAGAAACGTTAGACGACCTGACGAGTCGATCAGAAGAGTGCTCAAACTGAATCAGAGGCGGAATTCATTGATTCATTCTTTGTTTAGCTTGATTTCACTATTTAACGTCTCTTTTATTGATCTGCTAACAATATACAAGTGCTGGAGACAATCCGGCAGGGCTTCGTCGTACCATACAAGACCACCACCGAACTACTATGTGGTTTCGCTCATATGACCCTATATATAGGGATGAGGTTTCGCTCCAAGGACCACATGTCCATATGAGCGAAACTACCCTGTGTACAGATAAGCGAAACTATAAGTTACCCTATGAGCGAAACCTATCTCTATGACAGATAAGCGAAACCATTATTAAAACATGATTTCTCGATTTCCGTGTATGATACAATCAGCCCTAACCTAAGACTCGAACGAAGATGTAGTCGACAGACAACTGCACCAACAGACTCCCCCTTGAATGTTGACGGAATCTTCAGTGAGAGTCTTCAAACATGACAACTCTTCAATCTTGATCGGTCTTCCTCAGGAACTCTTCCTGGAATCATGTACCCGGATCTTTCTCTGGTTCTAACTCTCGTCAGACTCCCCCTATCATTAAGCTGGGATCGCCTTCTGGAATTTGTTATCACCATTGAAATCAAATCCTGGCTTTATCAGTTTAAACTCTTCTCAGATTCTGATGTATCTTCTGGCTTTCCATAGCAACAGGATCAGAAACCTACACAACTCAAACACTCTATTACAAACAAACAAAATTGTGATTCAACTTAATGAATCAACTAAACCTTTGAGAATCTTCACGTGTAAAACTTATCAAACTTTGAAACTTTCCAAAATCTGATTAAACATTTCAAACCAAATTAACCAAACCATCTGTTCATCATGTTTATCCTTTGAAATTTTGAATATCAGCTCTCCAACATCAGTTGTCGAAAATATTTTTGGATTTTTCAAAATATGAAACATAAAAGCAAAAACAAAATTTAAACGCAGAAATAAAATATGTACAAACACTATTTTCTTTGAGTTTGTGAAAGAGGATCATATCAGTTTTTGAGACAAATCACTAGCACCGTTAAGCTTTAAACATATTAAGTTCTAAACGATTCACATTGATTGACGATATAGTTGTCCTCTTAAACTCAATCTAAAAGATTTCGAAATGCTTACCGATACGTTAAGGTATATTAATTTTGCACTAAATTCTTATGGACCCCACGATCTCAGCATATCCCCTCATCATGCGATACACTAACTCAAGTAATGCCTTTAAACTTTCATCAACTGTGATGTGTGCGAAAATAAAGCAGAATGTTTAAACATTAACAATCAGGTCGATACTTCCGTATACGCAGAGAAAGTCCAATGTTTAAACAAAATAAGAAAATAAAACAAGTTTGTCACACCCCGACCACGTTAAAACAACAAACCGTGGCGGAAACGTCGGGGAGTGTTGCAACAGAATTATTGTTTCACAACCATGGTAACCAAATGTTTTGTTTTATTGAATTATTATGTAATGTACATTGTCTTTAAATCAAAACAAACAAACTACATATTGTTTATAACTGTTTTTAAATCACTAAGGCCTCGTCCAGGTCCTATGTGACACAAGCTTCCTAGCAAGCAACATCAAGCAATACCACCTGAAACATATGTAAAAAGTAAAGTCAGCAAAGAAATGCTGGCGAGTACATAGGTTTTGTGGGAGTATCGGATTCATGGCTTGTTTATATGTTGCAGTACCTTGTTAGACTACAAGAGTCAAAATACAAACCTCGTTTTGAAAAGTGTATTGCAACATAGTTTAACCAACTCAAATCAAGATGGTTATAGTATAAGAAATCTCGTAGCCATGACTCCTAACCCAAAAATATTTGCTTTAGAATAAAAACTTGTAAACATCTCGTGAAAACTCGTTAGTAAAACTCGTATGGGTTATATTGTTTCAAAAACCTCGTTGTGTGACATTGTTTCAAAATAGCTTCACCTGTGAACTAAATAATGATACGCAATGTATTATGATAGAAGCAATTATATATAAGATGTACCAGCGGCGTATCTACCATGATTCTATCATACTACAGTCGTCCCATTATCTAATCACTACCCAAAACCAATCGTTTATCCAAATCGGTTATCTCGTTGAAGTCGTCTCAAATCGTTTGACTTGTCTCAAAATCGTATTCGTTTTAATAGTGAAACTACTTTTGGTCGTCTTGCTAACAACATTCAAACCTTTGTGACTTGTCTAACTCGTTTCTCGCATTAACAAACCACCAAAGGGTAAGTTAACAATAACAGATTCGGTCGTTATCTACATAACCCCCACACATAACCATGGGTGTAGTCTGATAACGGGATTTGTCAGATCCTATGGTACCATAACCTAATACTGGTCGGCTTGATCAGAGTTAATGAATGTCATTTGTTATGTAAATACAACCAACAAGTCTTGTTCACCTTATTGAAATCGTTATTAGTTTAGTATAAATCATCGTTTTTGAAATCCTCGTTTAAACCTTGAAATTCGATTTGTACATATGAATCACCCCAACACAATTGAAAACAATAAAATAGGGGAACTATGTACTCACTTGAGATTGTAGGGTATCCCTGATTTTGTGAACTATCAATGCTCGGGCAATCAAGGAATCAAGTGGTACCTAGTATCGGATCGCTAGTCAAACAACAGACGCCTAAATCGGAAGATCGGAAAGAATGAGGTCTTGTAAACCAAATGAGTATAGGAACTCATGTGATATGGTTTAACAAAGCCTACATTCTAAATCGGAACCTAACCTAAGTGCTTTCGACCCATCGCGGCCCATTAAGGTAGCTTACGCCACTTTAACGCGTCGTGCGCGCAAACGCGCGTTCGAGACGTCTAACTAGTCCTATGACAAGTATTATATACCTAAACATGTTTAAATAGGTTGCATAATCAGTTTAGGTGACAAAAGTTAGGTTGCATATGCTTAAAGTCCAATTATGCATGAAAAGGGCATTTTGGTAATTTACCTAAGCATATAATCTACCTATCATACAACTACTTAAACTTGGTGACCATAAGGTATAACCTCGGAAGGTTATTCCCTATGCAACTATGGTCACTAACCATGCTTGGTCGGATCCTAAAGATCGACCAAACGGGTCGAGTTCGAAAGTCTAAGCGGTGGTTTAGACCGATCGACTTACGACTCTAAACAAGCACTAACTATTAGTGATGAGTTAAACATGTCAAAGCATGTTTAACCTACTGATTTGGTATCAAAACAAAGTGTTTTGATACCTAATAGTAGTCCCGTTGCAAAATGCGTGCTAAAACGCATTTTGACCGAAACTTTGACTCGTCACTACACCTAGTCAACGTGGTAATCAATTGGTATAGTCACTAAGGACTATAACCAACGTGATTACGCTCACGTTGCGAAGTTCAAACGAACTTCTCGTTGACCAACTCGTGGTTAAAGCTGAAAGTCAAACTATATTTGACTTCCAAGCTAGGGAAACAATAAAAAGAATGAAAGAATGCTCACAATGGGTCCTTGCTATCTTTTCTACAAGAAAACCAAGTTCCCAATCAGACTTAGAGAGCTCCTTACACTTGAGGGAGCCTTCCAAATCAGATGATAGAGAAGAGAAGAGTGAATGAGCAAAGAAACAAGTGAAATTGATGGCCTATATATAGTTTTTCGCAATCCGTTAGGATCATTCCTTGGAGAGGAAGGCATGATCCAGGCCATACAAGTGTCATAGACTAATTGGGGGACTTGTTCCCCACACAAACCAGCTCCTAGTAATGAAAACCACCCATCAAAACCATCAAAAGCGTGCAAAATGACCAGATTCATTGTTTCTGTCTGACAGGCCCACGCGCCCCGCGTAAGATTTGGCAAAGGCTTACGCGCCCCGCCTGGCCAACTTTGGCAGATTGTCAAAATTGGTCCCTGCAGCTTAGAAACATGCGTTTCGGCCCATTTTTGACACGTTTAAGCCCCGTTAACCTCATTTCAAAGCTCTAAAATGAAGTTAAAGTATTGGGAACTCAAAACATGCTCAAAAATATCTCATATGTCGGTTTGTTTGGTCGTACGGTTGCGTTGTTCGGTTAATTACGACGGAAGTCGTAACGAACGCAAAAACGATCCAAATTGAGCGACGAATGGAATTTTATCATGGCAATCACTAAAGTATAATATTTTAATGATTACACAAATTTTTGGATGCCGAGATATATTCAGAACGTAAGATATGCGCGAAAATGCAAACTTGTGCACTTTTTGACGCTTTTAGTCCCTGAATGACCAATAAGTTTATTTTTGCACACCAAACACCTCAAAGCCTATTTCCAAGCTATGTAAAGGATATTTAGGGCATGTTTAACTTATGATAAAGTTCCGGAATGTTCGTTACAGTACGAATCGGCATACTTTCGTAGTTTGTCGAAATTAGTCCCTGTAAGCGAATAAACTTGATTTCGACACACCAAACCTTCCAAAACTTATTTCTAAGTTATGTAAAGGTTATTTAAGGTATGTTAAGCTTATTTCACTATCCCGGAGTGTTTGTCGCGTTAAACTGACTGCGTTCACACACTAGTTTGATTATAACTTTCCAGAAAGCGATTTAGAGCTTGAAATCGAACGAGAATTGATATGTGCAAACGATACACATATTTATACAAATTCCAAGTATAAAATACAATATTTCATTGATTTGGTATTTGTTCGATGGTCTTGGAGGCACAGATGTCACAGTCTCCCCTACTTCAGGAAATTTCGTCCTGAAATTTAATCAGAGGAAACTTGTGAGAGCTCGAAACATGAAGTCGAAAAGATAAGACAATACTGGTTGGGTTCTGAACTTCTAGTAACTTTAATAACATTATGCTTGCAATGTAAGAGGAACACTTATATACAAGTATATGAAGTGCCATTGGTGCGTCCACCGTACCTCCATTACATCGTTCACATTCCGTTATTGTTGCCACTATCAGTTCTTACACATGATAAATCTTACTGTGGTTTCCGTGCACTGAATTTCATAATTATGTACGCGTCCATAATTACGTAATTCCTTGCATAGTCCACACAGTGTATTTGATAATGTGTAGGGAAGAACCAAATGAAGGAACCTGTGATGAGTGTGACTAGACCATCATTGAGTCCTTTAGATCAATAAATGATCTTTTAAAACAGACTACCTAGAAGTCTTTCCAGCTATATCACATGTCATTCCTGACCAGATGTTGATTCAACCTTTAACTAGACCACTCAAGGGGTCTTTTTCGAATTATGAAATGGCACTTATATAATCCAAGGGTCTTAACTACCACGTAGAAGCCCATTAAGGATTTAAGGTAGTACCTTTGAATATTCTACTATGAAGCCCTCATATGAAGATATTGAAGATTCTATGAGGATTTCGAAAAAAATTCGGATCGCACAAAACACAAAGGAGAACACTTAAACACATAATCACAAAATCGCATAATTGATTAATTCGACCTTTAATTTGTTATCTTTGGACCCGGGTATTTAAAGTACGCCAGGAATCCAATCCGTGGATTTCATTTGGCACTTTAAATATTTCCAAGAGTCTAACTATGAAGATAGGAAGATCTTAATAAGAATTCGGTTTGTCCTTATTGAGTTGTAATGTACATATTAGGATGTACAAGAATCCAATCAGGGAATTATCCACGAGGATCTTTAAAATAGAGCAACCCATCGTCCCTTTTGTTTCAAGTTTAAGCTCGAATTGAAGCAGTAGCTCACATATCAAAAAGCCTTCGTTTTCACAAGATCATTGTGCTTGAAGGACAAGTGATTGAATATCAATTAGAGTTTGAACAGAGTGAAGCTTGACTTGTTCCTTTCGACTAAGTGCATCGGCTACGATATTCGCCTTACCAGGAAGGTAGCGAATCACGTAATCGTAATCGTTCAAGAGCTTAACTCAAGTTCAGATCCTTCTGATTGAGAATATGTTGGAGACTTTTGTGGTCTGTGAAAACTATACACTTCGTGCCATAAAGATAGTGTCTCCAGGTTTTGAGAGCAAAGACTGCAGCTCCCAATTCGAGATCATGAGTTGTATAGTTCTTTTCGTGAACTTTCAATTGTCTTGACGTATATGCTATGTCTTTACCTCAACGTATAAGAACATAATCAACGCCTAGATTCGGCGCGTCACAAAAGACAATGAAATCATCGATTCGAGGTAGGGAATATCGATTCTTGATGGTAAGCTTATCAAGCTCATGATAATAGATACCCATTCGAAAAGATCCATCTTTCTTTTTCACAAAGAGGACAGGAGCTCCCCATGATGAAAAAGCTCGGACGGATGAATCCTTTTCTTAAATAACAGTGGGTTTTTAAAAGAAACGAGCGTTTAAGGTTCTAGGGGAGATCACAAGTGATCATGGGAATGACAGAATCACACGAGTAGTTTGTCTTTGTGTTGACATCACAAAGTTGCATCAAACATTCATACAATTGCAGTAGTTTAAAATAAAACCACAAATTTTATTTATATAACAACCGCATTGTCTTTAAATGTTAAAAGATAACAACCAGAGGGATTATAAAATACTAATTGTTCATTGCCGCATCATCGATTGCCTCATTGATGTTAAACACTCGCCCACGAGCGGGATTCACATTCGCATTTGCGTTGACATTCGGATAGACATTCGCATTCGCATTCGCGTTTACCAATCTCGGGCAATTGTTGCGGAAATGACCCATTTCTCCGCAATTGAAACACGAACCAGGTGGGAATCTTGCAGCATTCCCTTGAGCTTGTGCTGGGACCTGGGCAGCTTGATTTTGACCAAAACGACAAATGTTGGCCAAATGCCCAAATCTACCACACGTAGCACACTGTTTACAGGCCTGTTAGGCAACATGGTGACCATTACATCGAGTACAGTGAGGTGCGTGTGACACCTGTATCACTTCAATCATCAAACAAATTCCAAATCGATGAAATATTGTATTTCATACTTAGGGTTTGTAAAAATATGTGCATCATTTGCACATATCAATTCTTGTCCGATTTCAAGCTCTAAATCGCTTTCTGGAAGGTTATACGCGCACTGATGCGCAAATATAACCAGTTTAACACAACCAACACTCCGTAATAGTGAAATAGGCTTTACATACCTTAAATAACCTCCATATAACTTAGAAATAAGTTTTGGATGGTTTGGTGTGTTGAAATCAAGTTTGTTCGATCGCATGGACTAATTGTGTCAAACTGCGAAACTATACCGATTCGTATAGTAACGGACCTTCCGGAACTTGATCATAAGTTAAATATGCCCTAAATATCCTTTACATAGCTTAGAAATAGGCTTTGAGGTGTTTGGTGCGCAAAAATAAACTTTTGGTCATTCAGGGACTAAAAGCGTCAAAAAGTGCATAAATTTGCATTTTCGCGCATATCTTACGTTCTGAATATATCCGGACATCCAAAAATTTATGTAAGCATTAAAATACTTTATTTTAGTGTTTGGCACAAGAAAATTCCATTCGTCGCTTGATTTGGATCGTTTTTGCGTTCGTTACGACTTCCGTCGTAATTAACCGAACAACGCAACCGTACGACCAAACGAACCGACATCCGACATATTTTTTAACATGTTTTGAGTTCCCTATACTTTAACTTCATTTTAGAGCCTTGAAATGAGGTTAACGGAGCTTAAACGTGTAAAAATGAGCCGAAACGCATATTTCTGAAGTTCAGGGACCAAAATTGACATTCTGCCATAGTTATCTTAGGAGGGGACCAAAATGAAACATCTAAATTCCAGCTTTTTCCAGCTATTCCCCTCATTTGCAAATGGTTTTAATGAAACTATGGGCTCCCATGGTTTCACAAAACCATGGGCACATGTGTACGGATGAGATCGAAGCTCGTTTTACAATGAACGATCCTAACGGTTCTAGATTTCCTATAAATACCCACCATGTTTTCATTCATTCCTCACATTTGAATCTGATTCAAGCTCTCTAAGTGGAAGTATATGCTTCCTACCTGAGAGAGAATCGGGTTCAAATCTTGCGGGGACCTTCTGTAAGTATTCTTTCGCGTTTTTCATTCGTTTTTATCGTTAAAGTCAAACTGCGTTTGACTTTCTGCATTGACCAGTTTATGGTCAATGCGAAGTTCGTTTGAACTTCATAATGTGAGCGTAATCACAATGGTTATAGTCCCTAGTGACTATACCTACTGATTACCACGTTATCTAGGCTCAGTGACGAGTCGTAGTTTCGGCCAAAATGCGTTTTCTCGCATATTTTGTAACCAAACTACTCTAGGGTATTAATACCGTTTGTTTTAATACCAAACCTGTTTTCTAACTTAACTAAACATGTTCTAGCATGTTTAGCTCGTCACTTTTTAGATTAGTGCTTATGTAGGGTCGTAAGGTAAGCGATCTAAACAATCGCTTATACTTTCGAACCCGACCCGTTTGGTCGATCATTAGGATCCGACCAAACATGTTTAGTAACCATAGTTGTATAGGGAATAACCTTCCGAGGTTATACCTTATGGTCACTTCGTTTAAGTAGTTGTATGATAGGTAGTTTATATGCCTTAGGTAAATTACCAAAATACCCTTTTTTCATAATTGATATTTAAGCATATGTAACCCAAACTTTTGTTATTTAACTAATTATGCAACATAATTAAACATGTTTAGGCATATAATACTTGTCATAAGACTAGTTAGGCGGTCCGAACGCGTTTTACGCAAACGACGCGTTAAAGTAGCGTAAGCAACCTAAACGGGTCGTGATGGGTAGTAAGCACTTAGGATAGGTTTCATTTTAGTATGTAGGCCTTGTTAAACCATATCATTTGAGTTCCCACACTCATTTGGTTTACGAGACCTCATACTATCCGATCTCCCGATTTAGGTCCGGTTTATTTATGTAGTTATCAATATTAGGTGCCGTTTGATTCCGTGCTCCTCTAGCTTTGCTTGGTGGTTATCCTAGGACTTCTAAGCAATCTCAAGTGAGTACATAGTCCCCTCTTTTACTGTTTTCAACTGTTTTGGGGTGAAGCATGTGTACCTATCTTTTATTTTCATGATTTCAAAGTATAATTGATTATACATGTTAGTACTTATCTTTTGACAAACTAAATGACTATCTATGGTTTAAACACTGATTTTTCAAAGATTATGAAATTAATTGTTGGAATAGTACTTATTTTTGTTCACCAGACCGGTTGGTAGTATGATATAGCGCTATAGGATTTGACACCCCATTCCTGTTGTCATGGAATGTCTGAAACCAATTTGTTGCTCCATCCAAATAGGGATTGCCTTTGTGGTATTTCTATAGTCTCAAAGGTGTATTTTGATACACTAGGTCTGAATGAATTCTTAAATCACATTATTTTTGTATATTAAGTTATACTCCCAAAAGTATAGTTTGATATGCTCTCATATGGGATATTGTACAAAAACCAACATATATTTTGTTAATCATTAAAACATAGTTTGATGTGTTATCTTCATAATCCAAAGCATAGTTTTAATATGTTATTTTCAAACCAAAACATAGTTTAATATGTTATTTATAAATCCAAAGTATACTTTTGATATACTACTGAAAACTTATTTATGTTACCAACTAAAGTATGGTTAATATACTATTTACTTAATGACTGGTTTTTGGTTAGTGTTTAGATAACGGGACGGGTGTAATGTGATGAAAACATGGTAGATACGCCGGTGGTACTTCTTATATATAAGTGTTTTCATCGCATTACATACCGTGGCGTTATTTAGTACACTTGGGTTAATGGTTTTGGAACTAAAATATATTTTAATATATAACTTATTCAACTTTCTTAAAACCAAAGTATATTTTTATATATACTATAAATCTTTTTATCAAAATGTTGTTTATCAAACAATATATTTTATTCAAACTCATTTTACTTCATTATTTAATTACCTATGTATTATTATTTTGTATCATCTAATTTCTTATAAATTTTGGTATGATTTATAAAAGAAAACCTTTTTCAAGGATCATGACTACTTTTATTAAAACCTTTTCTTTAAACTTATAAGTCATGAATCCTACATCAATAAAACCTATGTATCTCACAGACATTTTTATGCTGACGTACCTATTTTTACACATGTTTCAGGTACTACTCTTTGATGATTGATGATATATGCTACACTTAGGATGGACTCGTGCCTTATCGACTTTAAAACTTGAAAGATAATAGTTGTACTTATTTGATTGTATTAAAACAATGAGTTCATTTATTCAATAAAACAACATTTCAATTTTCCATGTGTTATGAAACAATGATTCTATTACAACACTCCCCGACGTTTCCGCCACGTTTTGTTGTTTTACGTGGTCGGGGTGTGACAGTGCGGTACCAGCATATGCTTTCTTCGCAGGAGGTTGAGTCGGTGGGTTCTGAGCAGTTTGATTGGTGACAGCAAAGTTTTGGGAAGCCTTGCGCTTCCTTGACTTCTTCGAAGCCTCATCCTGCTTCTCACCCTTACCCTTGTCAGAATCGGTTGACTTCTTTTTATCACCCTTGCGGGTGAGTTTACCCTTCCTGACTTGAGATTCAGTCAGGGTAGCAGACAACTCGATCGCTTGACGAACGGTAGTAGGATTAACGCCAGTCAGGATGTCCTGAATGGAGTCTGGTAAACCATCGATATACCTCTCGATTGCCTTATCCAACGGGGTAACCATCATGGGACACAACAAACTAAGCTCCTCAAATCGATCCGTATAAGCACGGTGTTCTCTCCCGACTTGTTTCAAATCGTCAAATTCTCGTTCCAACACTCGAATCTCGTGTCGGGGACAGAACTCTCTCATCATGAGAGCTTGGAGCTCATCCCAAGTCTGTGCTAGTGCCACTTCGGCACCCCTATCACGCATCACTCCGTTCCACCATGTAAGAGCTCGCTTCTCAAATACGCTTGAAGCAAACTCAACTTTGCGCGCATTCAGACACTGCACATGTCTGAATGTGCTCTCGATACTCTCAAACCACTGCAGGAGCGCGGTTGCTCCTTGTGACCTAGAAAACTTAAGCGGCTTCGCATAATTGAAATTCTTGAAATTGAGCATTATTGTTGTTATTATTGTTGTTGTTGTATAACTCGTGGATTTGGGTCACAATGCCTGGAAGCACAGCAGCCATTTGTTTAGAGACAAGGGCTGCGACTTCCTCAGCAGTATAAGTTCGAGCATCGGTTTGAGTATTGCGTCGTGGAGGCATTGTCTAAAAAGGAAACATGGAAAACGAGTGAGGTTGACAGTTGGGAAAACAAAAGAGGCATTGAAAATATCGACACAACACAAGGAAGGCGATCATTTGTTCGTTACCTCGAACAAACAAACGACACGCAGTGACCAATCAAAGTAAATGGGCCAGTATAATGTATCGCGAAGACATGCTCGCCTATAAGTGAACACTCACCCCAAGAGTTCCCAGGTAAGAGTGACTGGTCCGATAATGCGGATTTGTACGAACACTCTAGCCTTAGACAGAAAACTCAGGATACAGGCATTCACTCTTCCAGTTTGCACGTGTTCACATTATTTAGACCTAAACTTTGACGAGATTTAAAAAAATTCAGAAGGCACTTAAGCCAAAATGGATCAAACCGGAAGGGTTCAAAACCATATAACAAAGGGTTCAAAACCTAGTAATCAATCATCCAAGGATAGATGATTAATTTTCGAAGCGGATTCGATATTGTGTTCTCGTTGTGGTTATCACCTAAGGATAGGTGACGGTATTGTTTTAAAAATTCTAAACACAAGTAAACTTGTGTTAGGGTCCCAAAGTTATAGTCTAGGTCAAAACAATGCTAATAACCTAATTCCCTATAACCATTGGCTCTGATACCAAACTTTTCTGTCACACCCCGACCATGTTAAAACAACAAACCGTGGCGGAAACGTCGGGGAGTGTTGCAACAGAATTATTGTTTCACAACCATGGTAACCAAATGTTTTGTTTTATTGAATTATTATGTAATGTACATTGTCTTTAAATCAAAACAAACAAACTACATATTGTTTATAACTGTCTTTAAATCACTAAGGCCTCGTCCAGGTCCTATGTGACACAAGCTTCCTAGCAAGCAGCATCAAGCAATACCACCTGAAACATATGTAAAAAGTAAAGTCAGCAAAGAAATGCTGGCGAGTACATAGGTTTTGTGGGAGTATCGGATTCATGGCTTGTTTATATGTTGCAGTACCTCGTTAGACTACAAGAGTCAAAATACAAACCTCGTTTTGAAAAGTGTATTGCAACATAGTTTAACCAACTCAAATCAAGATGGTTATAGTATAAGAAATCTCGTAGCCATGACTCCTAACCCAAAAATGTTTGCTTTAGAATAAAAACTTGTAAACATCTCGTGAAAACTCGTTAGTAAAACTCGTATGGGTTATATTGTTTCAAAAACCTCGTTGTGTGACATTGTTTCAAAATAGCTTCACCTGTGAACTAAATAATGATACGCAATGTATTACGATAGAAGCACTTATATATAAGATGTACCAGCGGCGTATCTACCATGATTCTATCATACTACACTCGTCCCATTATCTAATCACTACCCAAAACCAATCGTTTATCTCGTTGAAGTCGTCTCAAATCGTTTGACTTGTCTGAAAATCGTATTCGTTTTAATAGTGAAACTACTTTTGGTCGTCTTGCTAACAACATTCAAACCTTTGTGACTCGTCTAACTCGTTTCTCGCATTAACAAACCACCAAAGGTTAAGTTAACAATAACAGATTCGGTCGTTATCTACATAACCCCCACACATAACCATGGGTGTAGTCTGATAACGGGATTTGTCAGATCCTATGGTACCATAACCTAATACCGGTCGGCTTGATCAGAGCTAATGAATGTCATTTGTTATGTAAATACAACCAACAAGTCTTGTTCACCTTATTGAAATCGTTATTAGTTTAGTATAAACCATCGTTTTTGAAATCCTCGTTTAAACCTTGAAATTCGTTTTGTACATATGAATCACCCCAAAACAATTGAAAACAATAAAATAGGGGAACTATGTACTCACTTGAGATTGTAGGGTATCCCTGATTTTGTGAACTATCAATGCTCGGGCAATCAAGGAATCAAGTGTTACCTAGTATCGGATCGCTAGTCAAACAACAGACGCCTAAATCGGAAGATCGGAAAAAATGAGGTCTTGTAAACCAAATGAGTGTAGGAACTCATGTGATATGGTTTAACAAAGCCTACATTCTAAATCGGAACCTAACCTAAGTGCTTTCGACCCATCGCGACCCATTAAGGAGGCTTACGCCACTTTAACGTGTCGTGCGCGCAAACGCGCGTTCGAGACGTCTAACTAGTCCTATGACAAGTATTATATGCCTAAACATGTTTAAATAGGTTGCATAATCAGTTTAGGTGACAAAAGTTAGGTTACATATGCTTAAAGTCCAATTATGCATGAAAAGGGCATTTTGGTAATTTACCTAAGGCATATAATCTACCTATCATACAACTGCTTAAACTTGGTGACCATAAGGTATAACCTCGGAAGGTTATTCCCTATGCAACTATGGTCACTAACCATGCTTGGTCGGATCCTAAAGATCGACCAAACGGGTCGAGTTCGAAAGTCTAAGCGGTGGTTTAGACCGCTCGACTTACGACTCTAAACAAGCACTAACTATTAGTGACGAGTTAAACATGTCAAAGCATGTTTAACCTACTGATTTGGTATCAAAACAAAGTGTTTTGATACCTAATAGTAGTCCCGTTGCAAAATGCGTGTTAAAACGCATTTTGACCGAAACTTTGACTCGTCACTACACCTAGTAAACGTGGTAATCAATTGGTATAGTCACTAAGGACTATAACCAACGTGATTACGCCCACGTTGCGAAGTTCAAACGAACTTCTCGTTGACCAACTCGTGGTCAAAGCTGAAAGTCAAACTATATTTGACTTCCAAGCTAGGAAAACAATAAAAAGAATGAAAGAATGCTCACAATGGGTCCTTGCTATCTTTTCTACAAGAAAACCAAGTTCCCAATCAGACTTAGAGAGCTCCTTACACTTGA